>NC_141050.1:9238200-9815700 GCF_041138505.1 Cibotium barometz | reverse complement strand
TCCAATAGAAAAAGGACCACTAGGAGGAAAAAGAATAGCAACAGGCGAACTAACTAGTTCTCAAGAAGCCTCTTAACAAAACATGAGGGATCAAGCTTTTACATCCCAAGAAGTGCATGAGAAGCATCAACCTCAACTTGGGCCTAGTGCTAAACAAGATGAGGCTAGTACGACCGAGGATAGTTCTGGGGGTTCTGTTTTTGTGGATAAGGTGAATGAGACTCTAGATGCCATCATTGATGCTCATAGAAGTCGCATTGCAGCTTTATCTGAGCTACCCAAGAAGCTTCAAGAATACCCAAACCCTCGTGATCAATCTAGCTGTACATCAGCAACTCATTAGGAAAGCTCAATCAATACTTGAGGGACCACCTCCACCTATTCCTCAAGGCCCAACCTCTCTTAAGCCAACATTAGAAACCATACCAGAAGTGTCATCAAGTCAGGAAATGAAAAGTGAGCTCATCTCACAAGCTCATAGTAGCGAGAAGTTTGCAACAGTCCACCCCATTGAAAGAGGATATTCTGCCACCACCTAGCCTTGTTTTCCCATGCAATGATGAAGTTATTGATGCTAACGAGGACATGGCAAATGAGATGTGGGCAGCAGTTCATGAGAAAGTTAATGAGAATATGTCCTCTATTATTTCACCTCCATTCTCTGAGGTGGATTTTACCAGGAGCATAGAAAACAACTTTAGACGCGCAAGCATCCAGGAGGAAGTTCAAACAATTGTTTCTCCTAGAAGTAAGCATACAATGAAAACCTTACCATCATATTTGGGAGAATATGAGAACTGTTCTCAAACCTTAAGGATACCCTCCATGCATAAAAGGTTGACAAAGGAGATGGATATGGGTATCGTGCAAGCTATTTTGTCGGCACCAGTGGCTTGTACCTTACCTTTGCTTGATTTGATAAAGCTTCGACCTGAGTTGTGGAATGATATTGCCACATGTTTGTCAGAGCAGGTATTGCTACAAAAGGGTCACCATCATTGTACTATACACCCTGAGACAAAGCATGTTATGCCAGTTCTTATCAACAAAGTAAGAAACTTTTGTGAGGACGATTAGGGAAATGCTACCCTCCCATTAGAAGTGCGAAAAGTAGCTTCAACTGTAATACTTGATAGTGGTGCAGGAGTGGGCATTGTGACAAGGTCCATTTGTAGGTTGACTATATAAATCACCTAAAGTACGGAACTAGAGAAAGAAATGCCAACAAAGGAAGAATCCAAATTTCCTTATCCAAACACAACAAGATAAACTTGTTTGAACTCTAAAGAAAGAGATTTCAACAAGTGAAAATGCCGATGAGATTACCCTCATCATAACATGCAGGCTATAGATAAAAGAAGTTTATCTAGAGAATGCCCACACTATAACTTCTAGTGAATTTAGAAAATAAAATTGTCTTTGAATGTTGAGGTCAACATGCTAAGTGATGTAAGCAAAGCAACACTCTTGAGCCCAAATTATCCCATAAGATAATATATGTGAGGGATCACTAGCGTCCCATACCACCATGATGCCACCCATACATACCTTAACAATTTGAAACTCCCTAGTATGCCGTCTAGGAAAATATGAATAAAATCTTGTATAAAAGAAATAAGATGGCCTTATCCAGACTTTCACATACTAAACCTATCTCTATATACTTGAGACTACATCAAGGAATAACTCCTTCTGAGGACATCATTTAGAAAAGAAATTGAATTATTGGCGAGTGGGGCAAACCAGCTATTAGGAGTACCAGGATGCGCTTGCAGCTAGCAGATGGAAGCTTAGAACATCCCCTTGGGCTACTTGAGAACATATTGGTCACCACATGTGGGATTGAATATGAGCACACCTTTGCAGTAGTAGATTTTGGAAAACATCCAAACTATGAAGTGATATTGGTGGGTAGACCTTTCATGCGACAATTTCAAATGATTCAAGATTGGGGATACAATTATTTGTACCTTCGACATGATTCTGTCATCATAAGGGTCAACCTAAAGAATCACTCATATCGTGATGTAACAAGGTCTCCAATAGATGAGTTTGATTCTGCTTCATCTGAGGGCTCAAGAGTTACATTGTCAGATGGGCGAGAAGATCTGTGGATGTGTGGAGCCTCATGTAGGGATTTCAACACTGAGAGACTTAAGGGTAATCGAAGTGTATCAAACGAGGCATACATTCCACAACCCTTCCCTGAGCACTTAATTGATCCACTAGAATGGAGTCATGTCCTTGCAACATTATCGACATGTGCTTTACCTAAGCCAATTCAATTTTGTGACTCAGATGGATATGACATTATTCCTATACGAATGGTACAACCACGTGACCTTCTAGATGTTTTGTACTATGGGGATGCGTCCAAAACAGCACTGCATGTAGAGGAAGTCTCAGTGGAGGATTTAACACTCGAATCTGCTAATGATGCTGATAAGGAAGATGGATGGGACTCTGATTTTGATAATGATGTGATAATCCCTGAGGAAGAGTTAGGAAAGGCATGCCTACTCTTGAGAGGAAGGGAGGTTCAAGTAGAGATCCCTCGAAGCCGACCTAAACGTAAATGCTGTAAATGCCATAAGAGAATCCGTAAACAAGATGAGAGGGAACGACGTGAGAGACTACAAAAAGAAAAGGAGGAGTCTAAGAATGAACACTCTAGACCACCACCTCACTTCTCAGGAAAGAACGGATATCTATACTATGTCCAAGCACAAGATAGTATCAAAGACCAAGTAAAACGATCAGATGGATTCCAACCAGGAGAAAAGCTAAAAACTGTTAGCAAAAATTGCAAAAAAATGAAGAAACAAAAACCAAAACTCAAGTCTAAAACCGATTCAAAAGAGAATGTCGGAAGTGCAAAGATAACGGTTGAACAAAAAAATCTGATGCAAGATTGCAAAGGAGAGTTCAAAACCGCATGGTCTTCAATGAGTGACGACTCAAGTGGACAAGAACAAGGTCTCAATGTTCCCCCCAACTTCACATAGTACACTCTTCAAGATCGGAAGATTGTTCTTCAAAACCAAGCGTGCCAGGGGTTTCATATGATGGTCCAGAAGATGCAAAAAAGATTGATATCGCTAAGCCAGGAGAAGAGCCTCGCTATGTGTGGATTGCCACGGACTTGTCCTTAGATGAGGAGAAGTTATTAATTCAAACAATAAAGGAGTATCGTGATGTTTTTGCTTGGAGTTATAAAGACCTCAAAGGAGTTGATCCAAGCATATGTCAGCATACAATTCCATTGCGAGAGGATGCAAAGCCTTCCAAGCAACGTCCTTATATTTACAATGAGAATTTTGCACGAAAGATAAAAGAAGAAATAGACAAGCTCTTAGAGGCAGAATTCATCTATGAGATTGAACACACTGAATGGGTCTCCCTTATTGTAGTGGTGCCCAAGAAAAATGGAAAACTTCGAGTATGTGTAAAGCAGCTACTGTACGTGATCATTACCCACTTCCAATCACGGATCATGTTCTGGAACGAGTTGCAGGGAAAAAGGCATATAGTTTCTTGGATGGATTCTCCGGTTACAATCAAGTGTCAATTGATCCAAAGGATCAACACAAGACAGCCTTTGCTACTGAAGATGGCATCTTTGCCTATCGTGTTATGCCATTTGGTCTAACAAATGCACCAGCAACCTTTTAGCGGTTAATGAGTCATGTATTCAAGGAGTACCTTAGGCAATTTCTTGAGATCTTCATGGATGATTTATGTGTTCACTCACAAGAGCGTGATGATCATATAGAATACCTCAGACTTGTGTTTCAAAAGTGCCAAGTTTATCGTATATGCTTGAATCCTGACAAGTACAAATTCATGGTAAGACAAGGGAAAATTTTGGGCCATATTGTTTCTCGCAATGGGATTTCAACAGATATGGATAAAATTGATGTCATTGTCTCATTACCTCGGCCTATCAACCCTAAAGGGGTACAAACATTCATGGGACATTGTGGCTATTATCGTCGATTCATTTACATGTATGCTGTCCTAGCCAGACCATTATATGCTCTTCTTGTAAAATTTAATTGGACTGATGAGTGTGAGGAATCCTTTGAAAAGTTGAAGCAAGCATTAGTGACTGCACCCATCTTACGAGCACCAGATTGGAACCAAATCTTTCATGTCCATATTGATGCTTCAAACTTTGCAATTGGATGTATTTTGGCTCAATCGGGAGAACATAATAAGGATTTCCCAATCTCATATGCTAGTCGTTCGACAGTTGAACAATGCTGAGAAGAATTATACCACAACAGAAAGAGAAGGTTTGTCCATGATATGTGAAAAAGTTTCGCCATTACCTTTTGGCAAACAAATTCATATTTTTTGTGGACCATCAAGCACTGCTATATTTGGTCAATAAGCCTTGTGCAACTAGAAGGATTGTGAGGTGGTTTATCATCCTTCTTGAGTTTGATTTTGAAGTGGCAGTCCGAAAAGGAACAACTCATCTTAGGGCAGATCATTTGTCTCGAATCACCTCTGGCGAAGCTCCTGTGGGTGTGGATGATGATATGTTAGATTCAACACTTTTCCTGGTAGAGACAGCTCCTAAATGGTCTGAATCCATCTTAGAAATTTTGACAAGTGGGCAGATACAACTAGCGGGTCCTAATGTGGACCTATGGCGACCATTCAAGTTAATCTCAGGGAGATTATATCGTCAGGGTAATGATGGAGTATTGCGGCTTATACCTAACCCTGACCAATATGAGGAGATCTTGGAATGGGCACATGCGGGTATCGGTGGAATCCATGCATCAGCTACTACTTGTGTGCGACATATATCTCAGGATGGGCAATGGTGGCCTACCATGCATGCGGATGCTGAAAAATTTATTCGCAATTGTGCTTCATGTCAAATTCAACAGCCAATTCATAATGTCACATTATTCCAAATTTCAACTACACCAAGTTGGAGTAAGTATATTGTGGACTATCTTCAGCATGGTCATCCTGATCAAAAAATTCCTAGATATCGAAAGCATGCTATTGAAGTTGAAGCGGCAAACTATATGCTGATAGAGGGCCAACTCTACAAGAGGGGCAAGGATGGCAACTTACGCATGTGTGTATGTGAAGCTGACTACTTGAAAATCTTGACTCATGCACATGCAGGTGTTGGGGGTGGACACTTTTCGGGCAATACCACAGCTAAGTTGATCAGGTGGTCTGGGCTTTGGTGGCCAACCTTACAAATGGATGCCGAAGAATATGTAAAACGTTGTGACGATTGTCAAAGGACCAAACCGCCCATCACAAAGGACAATATGCCATTGCAGCCTATGTTAAGCACACGTGCTTTTGCAAAATGGGGTATTGATTTTGTCGGTCCCATTAAACCTCCAGCTCGTCACACGCATGCCGAATATATTATAGTCGCAACTGACTATTTGACCAAATGGGTAGAGGCAAAGGCTACAGTTAAAAATGATGCCAGAACCACAGCCAAGTTCTTGTATGAGTACGTGTTTACACGCTATGGCTTACCTATTGAAATCGTTAGTGATCAAGGTGTGCACTTTGTGAATGAGGTCATAGAGTTTTTGCTTCAAGAATTTATGGTAATTCACAAGCGTTCTACACCCTATCATCCCCAGACCAATGGACAAGCTGAGAGTACTAACAAGATTCTCTGCACAGCACTCACAAAGATTGTTGAGGGACATAGGACGGATTGGGAGCAAAAGTTACACTCAGTTCTTTGAGCATATAGGACAGCCTATAAAACATCTGTGGGCACAACCCCATTTGAGCTTGCTTTTGGGCTAGATGCAATTCTTTCCATTAAATTTCTTGTACCTACTTTACGAGTTGCTAAACAATTGGACTGGACTGGTCATGAGCTTTCACAACGCATTAATGAATTGGAAAAGCTTGATGAGACCCGCTTATTGGCGGTAATGGGGATGTATGCCGAGAAGAGGAGACAAAAGCAATGGTATGACAGAAATGTAACAACTGGCCGATTCAAAAAAGGGGACCTTGTGCTCTTGTACACACTTAAGAAGCATAAGATAAAGCTTAAGAAACGTGGCCTAGGACCGTTTGTGATTAATGAGCTTACTCGAAGTGGTGCAATGCGTTTAGAGACACTAGAAGGTGAGCAAATGCCTAACTTCATTAATGGAAGTCGTCTCAAGAAATACAATGAACCATTAACTGAAGCCATGCTTCAACAAATGCATGCTGCACACACACGGAAAGAAGCACATGACCTACTTAAACGTCGGGCTCAAGAAGAGGCTAAAGCTAGAGTTGCAAAAGCCAAGGAGCGTCGCAAAGCTTCTATGTTGGCCTTACAATTGGCTACTGATGAACAATATGTCGATCCTTTCAACATTCAAGTGTGTCTTCATCGTCATGACACTACCTACTTTGTCTCTGCCTTAATTGACTCTAGTGTAGATTATAATGTTCTCTCGTTTGACACATGGATAGCCTTGGGACAACCAACACTGGTGCACATTCCTATTGACTTACGAAGCTTCTCAGGTGAAGATAACCCTATAGAGGGAAAATGTGTCATTATGATGTCCATTTAGGACCACCAGATGTCAGTTCCCTTTTATGTGGCAAGTAAGTCCAAGGCAGTGGTAGAGGCTGTTCTCGGTCGATCATGGTTAAGTGCTACCAACTGTTCATTAGATTGGAAGAATAGACAATACAAATTGCAAATTGATTCTGATTGCGTATTGGGATCTGCTACTCCACGAGCTTTATCATGTTAAAAGGGTGGTGTTTCTACCTTACACAACCCACTTTCAAAATCTGCTCTTGAAGCTCCAACACAAATGATGTGGATAATCGATGAGTCCTCCAGTGAGGGCCATGGCTGGCATGTTCCAACTACTCGTCACTGCTCAAAGAAGGCCAGGCAAGAAGGAATTATCAATTTGGCTACCCAAAGATGCATACAAACTTGTACCATCTAAGCCTCCTAAAAAGCACATCTTTTCCAAGCCTAAATCTCAGATTGTTACTCGTTGGGTCCCAAAGCATGTTCTTAAAGCACAAGGCTATTATGAGGGTGCAACAGCACTTTGGCTTCCCAAATGCCATGGTTTACTAGAAATAAAAGAGTGTATCAATAACATACCAAAAGCCACCCTTGGTTTTCCATATCAGTGGGTGCAAAGGAAATCAACACAACCTCTTCAAGATAGGATAGGTGGTTATGATAGCACCTACAAATCTCCTTGTGTTGACCTTCCCAAAACATGTATTGAATCACCAGATATCCCAATTTCTCCTTGTTACACAATTCCACCATCAAATTGTGTACTTAAGACAAATCCAACTTTACACGAGTCTCCTTTGAGCATAGATTCTAGCACTTCAATGCCTAAATCACCTAATCTTGCTCAAATTCCTCGACAATTGCTAAAATTCCCACCTCTTAAGAAGGACATACCCAAAACCAAAGATAAGGCATTAACACTACAATTGAAGCTTTTTGGTAGATCAGTGTTTGAATAGTCTCACATTTACTAATGTGGTTCCTTATGCCTTTAGAGAATTGTGTTCTTTTTTAGATGATCTTATCTACAATGTTTTTGATTGGGATTGTAATGATGGATATGAGTGTTTCTAAATTTCATTGTTCTACGACCAAATACCTCCTGATGGTGGATACTTGGCGAGATACATGTCCACCATGCATTGACCCTGATAGTACTCAACCTGAACATCGCAGGGGTTATAGTGCTCCTCCTTTTCAAACTCATTCTTGGTACTTTTATGCTCCCTTAGGTGAAAATTGCTGTGGGCATCACTTTGTCACTTTATTCTATCAACAGCATCACCCATTTCCACATTGTCAAGAGTGTGCACGACTCGTATTAGGAGAAGCTTCACACATTTGTTGGATATGCCGCTCTTACTTTAGACGATATGGCACGGGCTTACTGAAACAAATTGTGGGAATTACACCCCAACGCCATAACCTTCTTAATGTGAGAATACCAGAGAGAGGACCAAATCAACGTAGATTACCTGAGGGGGTTCAAGCACAACAATGGAGGGATACATGCATAAATGACTTGCAACCACCTATCTTGCAAGCCCTCCTTCCCCAAGCCTCAACATGTCAATTTTGGATCACTATGAGTACCTATATTAAGAAGTTCCAAAATCGAAATTGTCTGCTTAACCTTCCCATAGAACCAATGCCATATTTTAGCAAGGAAGCACTCCTTCCTCTACCACCTTCTCCAGAGGCCGGTTTTTGTACAGGGTTGTCCTTGCATCCTGAGGTCATTGATACCATCTTTCCAGCAGAAGTGGACACGGATCCACCACCAGTGCAAGGGTAAGCTCATCGACTCCACAATAAGATCAACAAGCCAGGGCACTTTTCTCCCACTGGGTTTTTTCCCCTCGGCTATATTCGGTGATTGGCACCAATAACAAATTTTATTCCTTTCTTTTCTTTTCTTGTTTGTTAATAAACATTTTGCAGAGATCTCAGCTAAACAAGAGCATACAAACATGCCCCAATAGTCCACCTACCGTGCACACAAACTAGGAAGGGGGGAGACATGCAATGCCTACAAAGAGTAACGAGAAGCAATCTGCGCAACATCAGCAATGCATCAATGCAAACGCACAACATCAAAACGAGCACTACAACAGGTGTATTCAAATCATAATCTTTTGTTCTTTATGTGCTTTTAACTTTTGGATATATTGTTTGCATGTTCACACACAGTTGGCTGGTTTAAGTTTTAAATTAGTTGTTAAAATGTGGTGAGTGATTTCTAGATTCTTAGAGGACTTAGTAGAAGGTATTTCTATTTGAAGACGGTGTAGGATATATACCAACGGAGTATGCCAAGTTCTTATGCTCTCGAAGTATATTAGTTATCCTTAGTGGTAGCTACCTCTTAGGTATGGGCTAGGTGCTAGGATTAATAAAAAATTTACGAAAAGTATGCCCTAAAAAATATATACAAGTGAATCGAGACATGACGTGTCTACAGCCATGTGGAATGCTTGGTAGGACCTGGGGTTGTCTTAGCACCTTGGGGCCGATGCCTTGGTTTCCATGAGGTGAACACTGACATCTAAAAGATTCAGAAAAAGACCTTCAAGGACTCTATCACCTTGATAGATGTTGGTAGGATTCTGGGGTACATTATGGGCCCTCGAGACCAATGCCCTCATCTTCAGGGGTACTCCTTATGACAAAAAGAAAGAAAAGGGTCTGTCGCCCTTGAGATACTTAGCAGCCTTTAGATTCTCTTGGCGGAGGTCTCTTGGCCATTGCTTGGGTCTCATTGGGATGGAACCTTCCTCTTTATTCATCTTTTACACACACACCAAATGAAAAAAAAAAGGAGAAAAGAAGAAGAGGTCCAATTACCATTGCTCATATTTAGGAGTAGGGTTGCCACTTAGGAATAACTTAAATACTTGTAGGACATTGAGACTGCGGTCATAACCTGTGGTGTGCAAGCACACTTGCCTTTGCATAGCATTATCTACCACTTAGTCTCACTTTGACTAGTCTTTACTCACCTCTTTTAGCACTCTTTAAAACTCTAATCAGCCTTTCACTTGTATGCTCACGTGTGAAATTGTCATTATTGCTGGTTTTTTTTTCAATAAAAGGCTTTACTTGTATCCATTGTTTTTGTAGCTTTTGCTTCTACCGCGCTCGAGGACGTGCACAAAATAGGAAGGGGAGAGTGTTGCGTGACGAGTGGAGATCAATGCAAGGATGCAACAAAAAGATGCAAGCAGGAAAACAAGTGACATTCTTATTTAGGGCTCTTGTAAAGAGTTCCAAGTTGTAGATGAGTGTGGGAGTGAGCTTGACAATAATCCCACATGGGAACTTTTGGGAGTTTTAGAGTTTTTGTATAAAAAGTGGCTCATTTGAGAGCTTAGACACATTGGGCTAAACTCATGTTTGAGCTCTCTTGAGACTAGCTCCCCCTCTTTTTCCATAGAGGTGCAAGCTCTTCTCTCTCCCCATCTACATTATTGTAAGTTCTTTTTTTTGTTAATTCAATGCAATGAGATGATGTTTGTTTGTCTCTCTTCTCATGTCTATTCTCTAGTGTGCATGTTTCTTTGTTGATAGCTTCGAGGTTTGTGTGCATGCTAGGGAGTAAGTGCTTGAGAATGAAGTATGCTTTGAGCTTGTGTATGCATTAGCTTAGCTTTCTTCTTGTATTGGATGCATGAATGAGTGGGATGATGAGTGAGTGAGTTATGGCAAGATTGAGCTTGTGTGTGTGTTAAGTCTATGTCAATGGTAGTAGTATTCTTAGCATTCTCTCCATCAAATGGATAAGCTTTTGTGCACCGCCGGTACGGGTTGAATCCCTAGCTCCGAAAGGGATGTAAATCCCATTGGATTGAGCTACACGTGGATCATACTATACTTGCTACAAGTGAGAGAGTCTTCTGTCTCTCCATTGCCCCCCCCCATTTCTCGAAGGGTTGTCTTACAATAACAGGGGTGAGCGACAATGATTTACAATGAGTTCGTCGCTCACCCCTGTTATTTGTTGTGGTATAGTAAATCACTGACATTCCTCGCACCTTTTGATAAATTCTATGGTGTCCTCGAACAATGTAGGCCACCATAATCCTGCTTGAAGTACCCTGCAAGCTATAATCTCTCTAGCAAAATTTCCTCTATCCCTCAATGAGCTTCATTCAATATCGTGAGACGAACTCATCTTCTCTTACACATCTTCTTAGGACATTGTTCTTACCTAGCTTATATAGTTCTCCCACAATTAATTAATAAGGTGCAACAATCTTGATAAGCTACCACATTTTATCTTTGTTCAAGGGTGTTTCTTGGGGAAAACCATAAGCTAGATAATCTGATATCTACTCGCTCCATTCGGGCACCATGTCCAGTTTGAACAAACAAGCATCAAGGAGGTCATCTCATCATCAACTCCAGTTGTTGGTTCCCCATTTGGAATTCTTGACATATGATTGGCCAACACATGTTGTGTCCCTTTCCTTACCGTAACTGTAAAGTCAAATTTCAATAGTAATAGAGCAACCACCAGCATGTGATTCTTCCCGTGGTGCAAGGTTGTTCACCAAGTATAATAAGGCTTGATGGTCCACGAAGAATACGAATTTGTTCGCCAATAGGTAATGTTGATACTTCTTGATTGCATAAACCATGGCCAATCCTTCTCGCTCTATGGTGATGTAATTCACCTATGTATCATTCAATTGATGACTAGCAAAGCAGATTGGATAGTCCAATTTGAACTCACCGAGCTATGCTAGTACGCATCCAATAGCAAAGTTTTATGCATTGATATGCATATGAAATATGAGGTCCCAATTGGGGGGTCTTAGAATTGGCACGCTAGCCAATGCCTGCTTCAATCAATCATATGCTTTCTGGCATTCCTCAGTCCATTCAAAGACAATGAGTAGCTTGTACAATGGTATGGCGATTTTAGCATAGAAGATTATGAAGCGGTGGTAATACCCAATGTGGCCCATAAATCTTTGCACACCTTTGTAATTAGTGGGTGGTGGTAGCTCCATGATCAACTTGACCTTGCTGTCATCCATGGATATACCGTTCTTTGAGACAATGTGTCCCAATATCACACCATGTTTGATCCAAAATTGGCACTTTAAAGGGTTTAGGGATATACGATATCGACATCACTCAAACACTATCCTTAAGCAAGCTAGATGGTCTGCCCATCGAGAGTGTGCACACAGATCATCAATGAATACCTCTAACCACTTCTCCAAGTAGTCTTTAAAGGCTGTGCACATCAATTGTTGGAATTTTGCTAGGGCATTTGTGAGAGCGAAATGGCATGACTTTGTATGCAAACTTCCCCCACATTGTATTGAAAGCTGTCTTATGCTGGTCCTCTAGTGCTATAGACACGTGATTGTAGCCTAAAAATCTATCCAAGAAGTTGTAAGCTTCTTCACCAGAGCCACTCTCTCCAAAACATGTTCCGTATAGGGTAATGGATAATGGTCTTTCCTAGTAGCTGCGTTGACCTTTTTAAGATCAACACATACCCTAAGTTTCCCATTCTTTTTTGGCACTATTGCGATTGGTGACAACCAGTACATATATATCTATCTCATAGGATGAAATCTGTAGTAATGAGTTTATCCATTTCCTCCTTTACAATTTTCGCATACTTAAGATTCATCTGGTATGGTTTTTGCCTGGTTGGTCTTGATCCTTCCATGATTGGGATCGTATGTTGCACCACCTTAGGTGGCACACCCTTCATCTCCTTGTTATTCCAGGAAAAACAATCCTTAAATTCCTTAAGGAGGATAACGAGTTCATTTTCTTTAGCAGCCAAAGTCAAGTCCTTAGAAATATATACAGGTTTGGCTTCCTCCCCTGGTCTTGCAATATCAACTTCCTTGACTTCAGCCAGGCCATCGTATGATGTGGACAACCCATCTTCCTTAACCCTTTTTGTCATCAGTTGGACCACTTTTCATTCATAATAGTGTAGGTTTGGAAGTGGTCTGCTAAAAGTAAGTCTGGTTTATCCTCATTCTCACTTTTTGTTTTAGCCATGACTTTTCTAGCCTCTCACTCGGCTTCTGCCAGAGCTTTGTTACATTTTCAACGCCCAGCTTTTGTAAGCTTAGGTGTTTCTTGCTCTTAAAGGATGACTTTCTCCTTATGTTTCCCTCCAATGATATCTTACTCAATTCCTCACCCCCATCCTTAGAAAACTCATCGTGTACCTTAGTGGCTTTTATGTATCTTAGCCATTGGCCATCCGTGGGTTTTCTTCGTAATAGGGCATTTCGTCAAGCACCTTCTGTTTTTGCCATCTTCTGAGGTGTTGAGCGTTGGTACGGCCTTGTGATCTAGTCCCTTCTATGCTAGAGGCCTCCTCTTCTGATTCTTCATCAATGGTTTGCCAATTAACCATTCAGATATAGGTCATGCGAATAGTTCTAGATTCCACATATTGGGTCTCTCTGGGTTACATCACATCTATGGTAGCTAGCATATGCATCCAATTTTCACTGAAATCCGGAGGAGGAAGTGATGCATACATTTCCGTTTCCTCTTCCTCTTTGGAAATTTCCATCATAGGCTGGCATATTTGTACGGATGTGGTCTGCTCAGTTGTGACCAAATCATTACCGAACAGTTGCCCTTCCATGGGGTGTGCTCTCCACGTTCTCAGATTTGTCTTTAAAATTTACGAATCCCTACGCACATACACATGATCTAATGCCCAATCGTGCACCAATTTGGATTCCCTCATGAAGGGTCTCCCCAATATTATGTCATATGAGTCTAGTTGGCGCAGGAAGAAGTCCATTACCACAAATGTATAATGGTAGCAAAACGTAAAGAGTTTGATTTTCACATTCTCCAAAAGTCCAATGGGTCTTGAAGATGTTTCGTTTGCCATTTTAACGTTTAGATCTGCTCTTTTTAGATTGGGTTTTCCCAACAACGTTTTATGATAATACTAGCCCCCACCCCACCATCTAGGCTGCCAAGTGCCTGGTACCCATTATGATGAATCGGGATTGTAGCATTTGTGTCGTCACTTTTGTAATAGCGTCCTAATTAATTAACTGGTATCTTGACAACTCTGGTTTCCCTTGTGTGTTTTAGGGTTCTTTCTGCCAGAGGTGGCAGAACAGCTTCTGTAGTGTTGCCTGGCCTTATTTTGCCTTCTACCCATTCCTTTATGTCTATCCATAGTGTTGGTGAACTGCTTAGCAGTTTTCCCAATGGCATTTACACACACATGGACACTACAACCACGAGGCTTCCTATGTCTCTGGGTTCTCTGGAAATTGAGCGTTCCCTCCATGTGTGTCTCGTATCCATCCCTAGGGAAGGAATGGATGGACTCTCGCTGCACATTTTCCTCAAACATCCTGGACATTGTGTTTGCTTGATATCCCTCTTCCATTTTTTCTAGAATTGGAGTAGGTACGTCCAATTCTCTTTCCCTTGTTGGCTCGTTTCTTGGATACATTGTATCCCTGATTTGATTAGCCCTTAGCTTGTTGGCTTCATGAAGCCATTGACATTCTTCCACTAAGGCCCTGGCATCTTCAAGCTTCCTTATGTTAGAAGATTTACATTGGTGCTGAGAGCTTGCACAAGGTTGAGTGGAGGAGAAGGAGATAAGGAGATGAAAGCTCACAACCACACAAAACAGTTGCGATTGGTGACAACCAGTACATATATATCTATCTCATAGGATGAAATCTGTAGTAATGAGTTTATCCATTTCCTCCTTTACAATTTTCGCATACTTAAGATTCATCTGGTATGGTTTTTGCCTGGTTGGTCTTGATCCTTCCATGATTGGGATCGTATGTTGCACCACCTTAGGTGGCACACCCTTCATCTCCTTGTTATTCCAGGAAAAACAATCCTTAAATTCCTTAAGGAGGATAACGAGTTCATTTTCTTTAGCAGCCAAAGTCAAGTCCTTAGAAATATATACAGGTTTGGCTTCCTCCCCTGGTCTTGCAATATCAACTTCCTTGACTTCAGCCAGGCCATCGTATGATGTGGACAACCCATCTTCCTTAACCCTTTTTGTCATCAGTTGGACCACTTTTCATTCATAATAGTGTAGGTTTGGAAGTGGTCTGCTAAAAGTAAGTCTGGTTTATCCTCATTCTCACTTTTTGTTTTAGCCATGACTTTTCTAGCCTCTCACTCGGCTTCTGCCAGAGCTTTGTTACATTTTCAACGCCCAGCTTTTGTAAGCTTAGGTGTTTCTTGCTCTTAAAGGATGACTTTCTCCTTATGTTTCCCTCCAATGATATCTTACTCAATTCCTCACCCCCATCCTTAGAAAACTCATCGTGTACCTTAGTGGCTTTTATGTATCTTAGCCATTGGCCATCCGTGGGTTTTCTTCGTAATAGGGCATTTCGTCAAGCACCTTCTGTTTTTGCCATCTTCTGAGGTGTTGAGCGTTGGTACGGCCTTGTGATCTAGTCCCTTCTATGCTAGAGGCCTCCTCTTCTGATTCTTCATCAATGGTTTGCCAATTAACCATTCAGATATAGGTCATGCGAATAGTTCTAGATTCCACATATTGGGTCTCTCTGGGTTACATCACATCTATGGTAGCTAGCATATGCATCCAATTTTCACTGAAATCCGGAGGAGGAAGTGATGCATACATTTCCGTTTCCTCTTCCTCTTTGGAAATTTCCATCATAGGCTGGCATATTTGTACGGATGTGGTCTGCTCAGTTGTGACCAAATCATTACCGAACAGTTGCCCTTCCATGGGGTGTGCTCTCCACGTTCTCAGATTTGTCTTTAAAATTTACGAATCCCTACGCACATACACATGATCTAATGCCCAATCGTGCACCAATTTGGATTCCCTCATGAAGGGTCTCCCCAATATTATGTCATATGAGTCTAGTTGGCGCAGGAAGAAGTCCATTACCACAAATGTATAATGGTAGCAAAACGTAAAGAGTTTGATTTTCACATTCTCCAAAAGTCCAATGGGTCTTGAAGATGTTTCGTTTGCCATTTTAACGTTTAGATCTGCTCTTTTTAGATTGGGTTTTCCCAACAACGTTTTATGATAATACTAGCCCCCACCCCACCATCTAGGCTGCCAAGTGCCTGGTACCCATTATGATGAATCGGGATTGTAGCATTTGTGTCGTCACTTTTGTAATAGCGTCCTAATTAATTAACTGGTATCTTGACAACTCTGGTTTCCCTTGTGTGTTTTAGGGTTCTTTCTGCCAGAGGTGGCAGAACAGCTTCTGTAGTGTTGCCTGGCCTTATTTTGCCTTCTACCCATTCCTTTATGTCTATCCATAGTGTTGGTGAACTGCTTAGCAGTTTTCCCAATGGCATTTACACACACATGGACACTACAACCACGAGGCTTCCTATGTCTCTGGGTTCTCTGGAAATTGAGCGTTCCCTCCATGTGTGTCTCGTATCCATCCCTAGGGAAGGAATGGATGGACTCTCGCTGCACATTTTCCTCAAACATCCTGGACATTGTGTTTGCTTGATATCCCTCTTCCATTTTTTCTAGAATTGGAGTAGGTACGTCCAATTCTCTTTCCCTTGTTGGCTCGTTTCTTGGATACATTGTATCCCTGATTTGATTAGCCCTTAGCTTGTTGGCTTCATGAAGCCATTGACATTCTTCCACTAAGGCCCTGGCATCTTCAAGCTTCCTTATGTTAGAAGATTTACATTGGTGCTGAGAGCTTGCACAAGGTTGAGTGGAGGAGAAGGAGATAAGGAGATGAAAGCTCACAACCACACAAAACACAAGGAGAGAAGCTCACACGTATACAAGAAAAAATCTTGTTTATTGAGTTGCTTATGCATACAACTTGGCCTTTGCACCATGCTTCATACAAATGCCTTTGCCATATGCCTTTATAAATAGGCTTGCTAGTGGCCTACGGTTAGGTGCTTCCTTAGGACCATTCACACCCACACACCTTCTACACCCTTGTTCACTAAGGCTCCAAGGACTATATCTTAATACCCCCCTCAATACTAGCCACCATGAAAAAATGTGCTTGGAATGGGTGGTATTGAACATATGAAAAGAAACTTATCATCATCATCTACTGAAACACCAATATATGCAAGGGATTCCACAATACCCTTGATCATCAATACATAGTCATTCACAAACATACTCTTTTTCTCCATAATATGAAGTTCATTCTTCAACTATATCTTTTGTGCCTTGGTATTCGTTTCATAGAGTTTTACCAAGGTGTCCCATGCCTCCTTGGAGGACTTGGCATTCTGTATGTGCCCAATGCTCACCTTCTATGTAGTCCTAGTAACCCTTTCAAATAAGGAAATTCGTCAACCTGAACCTCCAAGCATGGAAGTTGTTCTTATCCAGCTTCTCAGCAACAATATGGTTTATGCCATTATTTGACATCTTGCCAGACACACAAATTTACGAGAAACAACACTCTGGTTTGTCCTGCACAAACTGCTGTATTTTCTGCAGCGGTATTGTACTACACTCAAATGTCACAACCAGTGATTTCAATGAGTATACATACAACCAATGGCAAATGTTGACCCCCCTTGCAGCACACACAATGTCTGCACAACCAATCTGTCTTCGTGCAGTTCTTAAAACAGAGTTCTACAGAGAATCGATGACTTGCCCGTAGTGCTTGAAATCGCCTGCTTTCTGAAAAATGGAGTCCTATAGCTTTACTCCCGCGAAGAAAGCTCCTCAATCATCAGAGATCGTTTTTTGGTGCCTCCCGTAGAGCTCCCGACAAGGGTGTAGTCGCCAACACAAATAGGGAAGAGTAGATGAAGCTCTTACCCTCGTACCGCTTCCTTTGCTTCTCTGGCTTGCACCTCAGCCCCCTTAGCATGAACCAGGCTTTGATACCATGAATAGATGCACGGGAGAAGAGATCTTGAGCTCTAGCAAGCACACACACACACACACTCACAAAATCCTAAAAGAGAACACACAAGGTGAGAGGCTGAAAATCTTCTTCTCCTTCACACAACACTCAACACACCATATACAAAGATAAGCGTACACACATATGAAAAGGTAAACCAAATACATACTAGGGTTCTCTATAGTGTGAACCCAACTAAATGAGCTGGCGCTATAACTATGCCAATCTCTAGAATGGCTGTCACACAGTCTGTCATCCCACTAGTCGCATATCACCCATGATCTCACCAACCATGCCCGTGGTGTAAGTGTGGGTCCTATCCCCCAGGCGGGTCAGTGTCCACCGCCTCACTATAGATGAGCTCAATATCTCAACAAGCATTACCTTAGTGGTAGTATCCTTAAGCTTATAGTAATCTTTTTGGTACTGACACTTGTTGAGTGGCTGGAGTTCTTTGAGTAACTTGCCTAGGTTTTTGTGGACGGCGTGCAGAGTACTGTTATTCTTCTTTGGCCTTTGAGTTTTGCATTGAGGAAGAGGCTTTGGTTGTCAAGGCACCCAAATTGGATTGGCACCTTCGTAGTAGCCTTAGGCTACTACATGTAGCCTTAAGCTACATGTAGCTGCATTTCCACCCACATCTTGATACCATTAAGATACCTTGATTTTGGCTGTCATGGTGGAGTTTTTTTTTTGGATGAAGTGGAAGGTTTGGGGGCCTCCTTCACATTGGTTGGTGCCGAGGTTGCGGATTTGAGACTCATGGGCATTGTTGACGAGATGAGGCTTGGGTCCCTTGCGGAGTGGCTTTTGATAATAAGTCTTTTGAGCATGCAGCCCACTCTTTTGGCAAGGTTGGTTGATGAAGAGGCATTGGCTCTGGAGATTAACCCTTGAGTTTCTTATCATAGTAAGAGTGGAATTCTTGAGGGGCTTGTTCCTCAAGTATTCCACTCTTTTGGTGTGGCAAGGTTCGTTGATGAAGAGGCATTGGCTCTAGGGCTTGTCCCTTGGGTTTCTTGTCAACGTAAGAGTGGAATGCTTAATCAAGAGTCCCTAATTAGCCCTTAGTCATCAATTAATCCACACCATTAAGCACATCATTAGATATATCCTTTTATTGTTAAGCTTTATGCTTAATCTAAGGTGTAAATTAACTCATAATCAAAGATTAATTAAGCCCTTAATTTTGGCTCTTTTCTCTATGCAAATTAGGCCAAAGAGAGAAAAAAGTCTCTAAAATTGGTGAAGAAATTGATGCAATCAGACGTTTTGATGCATCTAGATGCTCCCAAAACACCAAAAAACATTCATTTCGCCACACTGCATGATCAATTTTGACCCTAAAAAACACATTTTCTAGCTTTTTTACATTTTCAACTGGATTAATCCCCCTAATGACAAAAACTAGTCAATTAAGGATGATTAGTCAATTTCAAGAGTTTTAAAAGTTTTTTGTGAAATTTTTCAAATGATTAAGCTACCCCCAATACTTTCTAACACTCTAATGCATACAAATCAGACAAAAAAACACACAAATCAAGCAAAACTTAATGATTTTAGCTGTATATTTAACTCTAAACATAGCTAAAAATTGCAAAATTGCAATCCATTGCATTGTTTGATGCAATGGATGCAAATTGAACCTCATACACTCTGTGTGTGAAAAGATGCAAGAGAAGAGAGCTTGAGCTCTTGCAAGCACACACACACTCACACAAACCCTAGAATAAAACACACAAGGTGAGAGGCTGAAAATTCTTCTTCTTCTTCTTCACACAACAAAAGAGGTCTACAAAGAAGGCAAAGTGACTAACACACATAATAGAGTATATACAAGCGGTCCATAATATGAACACACTAAGTGGAGTGGGTAGGTGTGGACTAGTCGGTGTACTCTAGCTATAGAATCTGTGGCGAAGATATGTCAGTGCCAGCTACCAAACCCGCTAGTGATGTAAATGTTGAATGGTCATGCAGGAACCCATTGAATGTTAGCTCATGTTGAGATTGCATCTCAACACTCCCCCTCAAGCTCAACACCAGCTCCTCATGAACTCCAAGCATATCTCGAAATCTTCGGAGCTTCTCAGCTCCCAAGGCTTTGTGTGAAGATGTCAGCGACCTGATCCTGTGTGCTGACATAGGCCAAGTCGATGTCACCTCTGCCAAGACTCTCTCTCTGATGAAGTGGTAATGTACCTCAATGTCCGCACATGGAAAGCTAGGTTCCTGGCCAACTGTATACTGCTAAGATTGTCAGAATATATGACAACCTTTCTCTCTGCTATGCAACCCCAAATCAGCAAGTAGCTTGCGTAACCAAGCTACCTCACACGCTGCCACTGCAGCTCCTCTGTACTCTTCCTCTGTACTCAAGAAGGCAACTATGGGCTGCTTCTTGCTGCTCCATGTCATAGCAACACTCCCTAATGAAAACATAAATCCACTGGTAGATCTCCTGTCTGAGATACTACCTGCCCAATCTGCATCTATGTACCCATATAGCTCCAATGGTACACTTGCTGCATAAAACAATGCATAATCAATAGTGGCCCTCAAATACCAAAGTGTGCATCTCACACTATCAAGATGTGGTTTGCGTGGAACCTACATAAACTGGCTCTCTAAGCCAATAGTGTAGCTCAAATTTGGCATGATGTCCATGACATAGATCAGACTCCCCACAATCTTCCTATACATAGTGGGATCCTCCAACACATAACCTGCATCTCCACTAAGCTTGCCATTTTGATCTAATGGCATCGAGATTGACTTACAATCAGCCATCCCATACTTGGCCATGTCCAATACATACTGTCTCTGTGATAGCCAAATACCATCAGGTGTACGAATGACCTCAATTCCCAAAAAGTAGTGCAGATGTCCCAAATCCTTCATCTCAAACTTTCTTTTGAGAATACTTTTCACATGCTCAATCTCATCCAAGTTGTCACCCCTAACAATAAGATCATCTACATAGATGGTGATGATCATAATATCCTTATCACTCTTGTGCACATACAGTGAGTGATCTACATCTGCCATATGAAAACCAATAGTGACAAGATATTCAGCAATGTTGTCATGCCATGCTCATGGAACTTGCTTTAGCCCATACAAAGCCTTATGAAGCTTACATACATATTCCGGGTGATCTATATCTTCAAAACCAGGTGGTTGATCCATATACACTTCTTCTTGCAAGTCACCATGCAAGAATGCATTTTTTACATCCATTCGATGTGTAAAAACCAGTCTTTAGCTGCTGTCTGCTGGCAGCCACCGCACAATCACAGCTCTCATAGTTGCCATCTTTGCAATTGGGAAAAATGTCTCCTCATAATCAATCCCATGTGTCTACACATATCCTTGAAATCGGGGCAAATGTCTCCTCATAATAAATCACATGTGTCTACACATATCCTTTGGCTACCAATGTGGCCTTGTACCTGCTTATGCTACCATCACTGTTATGTTTCACCTTGTACTTGCTTATGCTACCATCACTGTTATGTTACCACTTACAACCAATAGCTTTCTTGCCTTCAAGTAATGGCACCAAATCCCAAGTCTCATTTCCATACAATGCATCCATCTTCTCATCCATAGCTTTCTCTCAACATGCATTTCCAATAGCCTCATCAAACCATGTGGGTTCTACAACCTGCACAACTTTTGCCATATAAGCATAGTAATGTGCCACATAACCATTATAAGTCAATCTCTGCAGAGGGTTTTGAACTCTTCTAGATCTTTGTAACTTTGCATTCATGGCTTCCATAGCCTTCTTCACACCATGTGTCCTCATGGTGGAATCCCAAGCTCCTCCATCAAGGCTCATCTCCGAGCCACTAGACTCTCCATCAACAAGAGAATGGCCTGCAGAAATATCACGTATACCAAGGGGCTCAACCACTTTCTCTTTGTCTTTATGTAATGCGCCAACTACATTTCCAAGACTAGTATTATGATGCAGCTTACCACTCCATGGTCTATCAAAACTTCTTGATGAGGACTCTCCTGGTCCACTCAATGACTGTGATTGCTGACTTGCATTCTGTGCAACCATGTTTCCACTCACATTAGCCCCAACAACATCTTTTCGACGGCATACCAGCTACTCATCTCATCAAATATACAACATCCTTGTTTACCCTCAATTCATGTGTAACATGATTATAGCATCTATATCCCTTTTGCTCAAGGGAATACCCAATAAACACACATTTTTATGCCTTTGGATCTAGTTTAGTACGCAACTCATCTGGCAACTCATCTGGCACATGCACATATGCAATTCATCCAAAAACTGACAAATCAAGTTTCTTCCCAGCAGTAAACTTCTTCCTTGGCGTTACATCATGTATGGCTGCAGTAGGAATCTTGTTCATGATATAAACTACTGTAAACACAACCTCAGCTCAATAGCTATGCTGCATATTCTTCTTTTCCATCAATGCTCATGCTATCTCTACAATGTGCCTATTTTTTCGCTCAATAACTCCATTTTGCTACGAAGTGTATCCACATGTAAATTTTCTCTGAATGCCATTCTTTCGCACAAGAATTCAGAGAACTCATTGGAGAAGTATTCTCCCCCTCTTCACATGCTTTCCTAACTCTTTTTCAGCCCCATCACTCTGAAATTCTGAAAATGAGTGAAAACTCTCTTCTCCTTCATGAAATACACCCACACTTTCCCATGTGGTCATCAATGAATGTTACGTAGTACCTATAACTACCCATAGACATAGTCTTCGTAGGACCCCATACATCTGAATACACAACATCTAGTACATTCCTACTCACATTTCTATCATGTGGAAATACATGCTTTGTCTGATTTCCAAATTGACATGTTTCACATACTTTCTGCATACCTTCAACTTTAAACTTCGGGAGCCCTGTCACAATTTCTGTAGTCTACATAGACTTCATTCTTTGTACATTTATATGCCCAATTCTCTTATACCAAATATTTGCATCTGTAACAACTCATGGACCATTTTCAAACATTGTAGCACTCACTTCAGTCGTATTTACATTCAATGTAAACATTCTGCCCACTCTGTTGCCTTTTGCAACCAACCTGTACTTATCTTTAAAGTCTTCTATACATAACAGCCATCAGGGTTAAGCTAGACCTACAAACCCTGGTCAATCATTTGGCCAACAAAAACCAAATTCTTTGTAATGTTTGGAACATGAAGCACATCTACAAGGTACTTCACCTTACCATCCTATATAGACAATGGCACATCTCCAACATAGGCAATTAAATGAGCAGTGTCATCCCTTATTTCAACAAAACCTGGTCTTTAAGACTCTTCATTTCCTTGAGCCACTCACCCTGACTTGTCATGTGGTTTGAAGCACCTAAATCAACATACCATACATCATCCTTACATGTTGCTACATCATTTCCAAACACAATATTAACCACATGTTGCATAACAAATAACCTCTCATTATCCTTATTATTTCTGCTAAAGGATGCATAGTTGTTTTGCTGCACTTTTCCATTTCACATCACTCTGCTTCTTATAGAAATCTGCCTACACATGTCCAAGCTTACCACGGTAAAAACAGCCTCGTGTATCATTACGCTGCCATTGCCAATTACCACGACCTCTTTGACTCCCCCATGCCTCTAAACTGGCCTCTTCCACCTATGTGTTGTTGTTGTGAATCCACTGACTGTTGCTTATGCTGACCATAATTCCGATTACCTGTTCGGCCACCACCTTGGCCACATCCACGACCTCTACCTTCACTTGTGTAGAAGGCCTACTGCTTTGAATTGTTTTTGTTTTGTGAAGACTGCTGATCTTTACCCAAATTCTTCTCTTCAATGATCAGCATTGACACCAAATCTATGAAGTTGGGAATGTTCTCCCGAGTCTGAATAGATGCCTTGAATGCCTTGTATTGTGGCCCAAGACCACGTAGACACACTTCCACCTTATCTCATTATCATCAATAGAAACACCAATTGATGCAAGGGATTCAGAAATGCCCTTGATCTTCAAGGCATAATCATTCACAAACATATTTCTCTTCTCCACAGTATGAAGCTTATTCTTCAGCTGAATCTTTTGTGCCTTGGTAGTTTCATACAGCTTCACCAAGGTATCACATGCCTCCTTAGGTGACTTGAATTCCTATATATGCCCAATCATAGTGTCTTGTATACTAATAGAAAGCTAATACATGACTTTCCTTGCTCCTTGAATTCTTTTACATTTACAACAGTTAGATAAATCTCCGATATCTCTGGTGCCTCATCATATTCACCTTCAATGTAGTCCTAATAACCTTTTCCCATCAGGAAATTTGTCAATCTAAAACTCCAAGCATGTAATTTGTTATCAAGCTTCTCTGCAAAATAATCTGGTTTATTCCATCATTCAACATCTTGTCTACAACACAAATTTACCAAAAATAGCACTCTTGTTTGACCTGCACAAACTATTATATTCTCTGTAGTAGTACTATACTACACCCAAACTGTCATAACCAGTGACCTAAATTTGCAAACATATACCCAATGCCAACTTTAAGACCTCTTTTGTAAGATTCCTCCCTCCAGCTTTTGAGATGTAAAGGTGTAAGAACCTCCACTTTAGTATATTGTAATCATCCCCCCATCAGAAATGGAAAAAGATCTTGTTTTACCCTGTTTTGGCCTTGAGAGAGAAAATGTCTAGAGAGAGGTAATTCAAAATTGAGATATCTTTGGATTACAAAATTCCCCGAATATCTAAGATAAGTTTCCCTGAAACAAAAGCTCAAAATGAATTTTCCAATGTGCATTAGGAATTAATTAAATATGTGTATAAGTGACCTTAGCCTAAGGGACCACATTTTCAAAAACAAATTGGATTAAGGTTCAAATAAGGTTCCAAAGGGCCAATTAGATTAATTCAAGTATTGGGATGACAAAAATGGTAAGAATAAAATAAAATACCCCAAAAATAAGTAAATGCTCACATAAGATGAAGAGTTGACAGAGTACTAGGTTTATTAGTTATAAATTAGGATATTTTAAGTAAAATGATGAATTTTTGACACCTCAGTAAAAGGAGGGAGAGCCCCATCAAATAGGCACCTTTTTGTCATCATTGCTTGACTTTTTTAATTCAAAAAAATCAAGATATTTCATCTCTCCTCTCTCCTGCTGGTGCAAACTGGATCAAAAAGGGAGCCAAACTCATCCAAAACTTGTCCAAATTGGATCAAACTGAAGCTGGAAGCCTCTAGAACCTAGTTGGACTTGGTTAGTGGCCTCCCTCACCTATAAATAGACCCTCATTCCTTTGTATTTTCATCTTTGTGAATTTACATGCCATTATTATCTTCATTTTAGTGTAATTTCTATTATCCCTCTATTTTGCCTCTTCTCTTGGGAGCTTGGGAGCTTCTCTATTCTCCATCCTCTCTTGGAGATTACCCTCCCCCTCTTGGTGGTCAAGGACTTGCTTGAGGGCTTCACTTATATCCAAAGAATCAAGCCAAAATCAAGGGTAAACTCTAATTTAATGGTTTTTTCTATTCCTCTCAATGATTTTCTTCTTCTCAACCCCTCTAAAGCTTGAGAAGCTTTCAATGGAATGGTTTTCTTTTGAAATCAAGTTTTTCAATGATTTATAATGTTTTATTAGATTAATGCTAGTCTTTATGATTAATTATAATGTTTCCTTTAAGAAAATCTCTCTTTTGGAAAGATTAATCGCCTTTATGATTAGATCCTTGTTAGAAGGATGATTCTCAATGATAATCTCTTTATTTTAATCAAAACTCTAGGCTTGATAAGCTAGAGAAAGAGATTAGATATTTTCATGATTTTTAATCTAGTAAAAATGATGGTTAATTCTTTTTAGCTTGATTATGAGTAAGAAAAATCATACTAACTCATTCTAAATTGAAAGAGGGTTATGCTAACATTTTAAGAAATAAGACAAATTTAGGAAACTCGGTATTTTTGTGTAGTTTGAGCTAACATCTATTTGTGTAGTTTGAGCTAACATCTATTTGTTGGTGCACTCTTTGTGCCATTAGATTATATCTTGACACAACTATTTGGCGTATTTGTTTGTAGTTGTATAGATACATACGTCAATGCAACAATTTTGGAAGGACAAGGGAAACATGACACTAAACTTAATTGAGATTATACAACACCTTTCATATGAAGAAGATAATGTTAAATACTATCGCCACTTTGAGACATTGAAGTAAAAGTATGGGCTTTATTTAATTTGCCAAAAGAATTCTAAATATCACTTAAAAAGGAACCTTAGAAATGAGAGATCTCTAAAGGGTGTGGTGTTAGAAACAACAAAACAAAACGTAAATCTCAATGACAATAACAATGTGCTAAGTTTACGATTGATCCACAGATAAAAACCCATCTTAGACACTATATCAAAATTATAAATCATGATATATACGCTCAAATTTGAGGGACATTGAAGTAAAAACATGGGATAATAATGCCAAAAAACACTTGGAAAAGGAACCTTAGAATTGAGGGATCTCCAAAGAGTGTGGTGTTTAGAAACACTAGAAGCAATCAAATTTCAATGAGATTGTTACATTCAAGTTTACAATTCATCTGAAGACAAAAACCCTTCGTAGACACTTTGTCAAGATAATAATTGAGTACAAATTGTATCTCAAACATAGCGTTTTCTCATGTATTGCTCCAATACATACAAAGTTTCTCTATCATAAGCTGCTTCATTTACTAAAGTGTTGCAAGTATACTCCCATTTGTTCTTTGCATAAATCCAACCAAGTAACCATGCGCTGATTGTTGTCTCCAAAAAACTTTGAAGCTCCTCTATATTTTGATTCCACATCTTTGGAAAAATCAAGTAGGTTTCGGGCATATTCCACATTACATTGTAGAGGGTATCATAAAAAATTAGCGTGTTATTTCCATCCAGGTCATGAAAAATTCTCCATGCTACATCCAAGTTTTTGTGGTATACAAATCGATATCCAATTAGAAGATCCGTCTTTTGACATGCTGCCTGCCCTGCTACGACCTTAAACTTTTGATGGTGCCGAGGAAAGCACAACTCAAGAATGCGTCGAGTCCTTTGTAGTCTATTAGTACTCCAGATCCATACCTCAAACCATTGCATACAAAAATCAAGGAAAGTGAATTCATCTTTGCGAATCAAATGCCAAACACTTGTATTCTCTTCCACAAGATGCATATGTTTGGCCCAGTTTGGACATACATCACCATGTTGCATCTCAATGGTCTTAAGTAAAACACCATTGAGTTCAAGTATCAATACGCTTATTTGTTTCCTTATTGTATCTGGGGGTGGTGGAACTCTTTTGCTTCTAGGTACATGAGTCACCAATGATTGGTGACACCTCAATAGTAAGTTTTCTGTACACTTGAAATCAAAGCTATATGCTTCAATATATCTTGTTGAAAACAAAATGTATGGTAATGGACATTCAAAATTTTAAATAAATATATTATGTGCCAACAACATAAATTCATCCATGATATGGATGGTCTTAAACCTTCATAGACAAATGCTCCAATACCTTAGAAGTTCAACCAAAAAAATAAAAGAGCGAGTATATTGTCAATGCTAAATTTCATCAAATTTATTGAATATGATGTATAAAAGATTTTCACTGTTGAGATAATTGAGTCTATCCAAATTAAATTATAATATTCATAGCCTTACACCAAACAAACACATCTTCATTGCAATCAAATTGCAAATATTGACAAAAGAGATAATCAAATGACAGTAAGTTTGGAGGCATTTGATTGCTTGATACAACAGTGTAAAGATTTGGCTCGTACAATCCAAAAATTAAACCCATCTAAGCACATTGTTTTGGCCAAAGCCTAAGTCTATCTTATGGGCTTTTAGTACAAAATGGCTCCCATACTTCAAACTACACTTTTAGACCTCAGAAATGGTTTCCTTCAACCTGCAGCAACAACTAGTATGGGTTAGGGTGGAATCTGATTATACTGTCACTCAATGTTTAATGAAACCAGACATTATCCTACCCATAAGCTCAAGTAAGCCTTTTGTAGCCTTGATATGTATGCTTTTGCTCTGCAACTCTACTTATGAGATAACCATGATCGTATCCCAAGTGAGTAGCATAAGCAATAGCGTGTTGATCACTCAAAATCCTTCTTTTGTAACACACTTTTAACAAGCTTAGCTAGTCTTTGGATAGTAATGGTACTCTAGCTTTGGATGCCAACATTGCTAGATCCTTGCTTATGGATTCTACTTCTCTTTTTTCCCCTCTTGATTGGACATACTTTAGTTTATCACCATACAATGGTAAGTGTAAAGATGCACAAGATGAGTTTTCCACTTCATCTGAATATTCGTTGAGCTCTTCTCGCAAAAATTGGGAGGTGAATTGGAGCCATTCTTCCAGTACATCTTGAAAATCGATAAATAAATTATGACCATGTGTGATAGGAGATTGACCTAGTCGATTAAGCAAAATAATAGACCTAATGTCATTTGTATTATTTAGATTTAAAAGGTAGGGTAGAAGGTCATTGCACAGTACGTAGTCGTGCCCTCCTTGAAAACTTTCAGGGAAGAGACAGTTGTCTTTTGGATTAACACATCCCTTGAAAGGGCTATCATCAATAAGTAATGTATTCTTCTTATTGTAAATATCTTGGCACTGATTCCAAACCTTGAGTAAAGGTTTAAACATAGCCTCAACAGTAGGCTTATTTGGCCTATACACTTTTCGAAGATTATGGATATAACATTCTTCTTGTCCCCACACCATAAAGAAATGATATTTCTTATGTGCATACTGTTCAAGAGTGTTTACATAGGCACAAACATTCTTGTGTAGCATGGTGGACCAAATACCAACATGAAAGTACTGGCAAATCTCATCCAAAAATTTAAAACACCCGGGGCGAATAACAACTCTGGTGCGACCAGTATCAATTCGAATACAATTTGTTTGTGGATGCATCTTCTCTTCCTTGTTGAGTAAAACTCCATTAAGATCAAGTATAAGTGCATGTTTCTTTATGGTGATTGCGTGAGAAATATTTTCTACATACGATACAGAAGAATGATAACACTTTAATATGTTTACATACTTAACAATGTTAAAACAAGTGATCCTATATTATCAATGAGAGCTAATTACAACAAAACATCCACAAGTTTACTTTCGTTTCATGCTCCCACACTCATCTATGACAATGGATCCTAGACTTGATTGCATTTCTCTATTGATTGGTGAAGATTGAAATACTAATCTATCTCCATCTTTCTCAAAAGAATATAAACTTCCTAGAGGCCTACTCTTTTGTGTATCGGAATGTAGCTCCTCAACACGTTGCTCTATTTCTTGCGTACTTAACTTGTGATGATTGTTAGAAGTAGCTGTACTACCTGCAAAAATAACTCTCGCTGAGAAACATACTTTTTAACACATAAAATTGCTGAATAAATCATCTTAAATAACATCCTATTGAAAAAGATCTACCTTTAGTTTTCTTGGCACCCTTTGCCACACAGAGTCCTTGATTTCAACTATTCTCTCTTTATTCGTAGCATATGTAGCCTCGTCAATTTCTTCAACACCCTCTGCACAGAGTCCTTGATTTCAACTATTTTTCCTTTATTCGTAGCATATGTAGCCTCATCAATTTGTTCGACAATCTCTTCTTGTCTCTCCTTGGTTACAAAAGTCTCTTGAAGCTCTTCATTAACTTTATCTTTATTCTCACTAACCTCAACATTAACTTGCAAATTAGGAATGTCCTTAGTCTCTTTAGTCATATCACTTGAAGGCCTTGAAGATGTTTGCAAAGCTGAATCATCGATGTGATCTACCTCCACCATGTTGTCTTCATTATTTCTAACATTTGAATCATGAGAGTTGATCTCTCTAGTAGGGCTTTCATGAGTGATGATGTTCTAGTTGAGCAATATTATCTTCATCTTTCCCTTCTTTGTATATATCTGTAAGATTAAAATAAAATGCAATTACTTTTTGGATTTAAATAATACACCAAGGCTAATACAATACTGGTCATTTTGATATCTACACATACACTTTGTATCCAAACTTAGATTACTCAACATTGAGTGATGTACCATAATGAATTAGGAACCATATTACATGCCAAGACTTTCACATAAGGGTCAAACTTGAGTTTGAGCTTCACTTACAAGGACAAAGTAAAGATCGCTCAACTTGAGATTGTGCCTTGTGAAAGACATCCCCAAGGTTGGACATAAGTGAAGGTACGGCTTAAACTTACACTAGGATATGGAGTAAGTGTAATTTCTTAATAGTAAGTGTGCGTCATCATTTGTATTAGGCTTAAACTTAATTTTGAGCCCCACTGCTACACTAGGATATGGAGTAATTTCTTAATAGTAAGTGTGAATCATCATTTGTACCAGACGTTGGCATGAAATAAAGGATAATTAGAATAGAAATATTCACTTTAATAGAAAAATGTTAAAAGTGAATCCAAAAAAGCCAATGTATTAATCAAAAGACTAATAATTATTTCAACAAATCCACACTTTGATCAAGACCTATGTTAATATTAGTTGTGTTGATAAGCTCCTTTCAATGATCACCATTCGTTGTACATTTATAAGCACTATCAATGCACTTTTCTACCTTTCTTTGGTTGAGAGCTTGATGGGCTATGAGCATGGAAAGCCTTGTTGACATCTGTATCCCTAATCTTCTCAACAGCCATAGCAACCACAACATTTGAAGCTTCCATGGCTTTTGTAGTATCCAATATATCATCACCATTCCCACCTTCATCATCATTTTCATGCCTTCCAATATCTTCAAAATTGTCTTCGGCATCCTCATTGAATAGAGCATCATTCCCTTGGTCCTCTTCATTCCTTTGCCCTCCTGCATCTTCAAAGTCTATAGCATCCCCAACTTCTTTATCATCATCTGTGTCATTTTTGTTGTCCAAATCATCACCTTCGTCTTCCTCCTCTGTACTTGGCGGGTCGTCAATGTGAAGATTTTGAAGGTTCTCTTTTTTTGCATCATCTAGTGTTTGTTTTTTTGTGCTGCCACTTGCACCATACCACTCTTGCAAGGATGGGTGACCGTCTAAAAGAGCAGAGCACTTTGATTCTAATGCCATCGCTTCCAAATCATCTTTGCATAAAGCAATATATCGTCTCTTCTTTAGCAAGCTCTCCTCTAGCACAACTCCACCACAATATATCTCTACAACATAGCTGTGTTCAGGACAAAACCCTGTGTCACTGATGAGACCGTTAATAAAGCCTTTGTCGATGAATTCTCTATTTTGGCCACTAGAGCCTGAGATGAATACATTTTTCGTGAGAACCTTATCAATGGCCTCAAACTTGTCAACCTTGCTGATGAAAAGAATAACAGTTGCAATCTCAACTTTTCTAGATGTCCAGGCCAAATTCATAGTGCACCTTTGTTGACTGGCTAGAAATCGCTTCGATAAGCATTACAATGATGATGAAATCAACAAAACACACAATAATATATTCATATTGTGAGTTTAGTGTGTTCAAAGCAAGTGCCAACTTGGAGAAAAATTCTGACGAGAGCTGCTCCTTTGTACCATGCAGGTCCATGATTGCCAGTTGAAATGGTACTTGCTCTTCACTACTACAGAAGGCTATAATCTTTGTTATATCAAAACCCACCCCCCTAATTGTCCAAGGAATAGACTCTTGTTGAGATACAATACCCATAGATGCTCTATATAGGTGATTCAGTAAAGTTACTACACTTTTACGAAGTATTCATTTTAAAATAGAAAATTGAACATTCTCAGTAATTGCAGCAAAGCTATGGCAAAATTTTTCAGAAAAAAGATAAATCTTATTTTTATGCATACTTTTAATAAAGCAAAAAGAAGAATTTCTATCATATTCTAGGCATAGATATTTTTATGCTAAAAGAGGTGTAAGATCCCCCTGTTCCCACCGAGCAACGGATTCGGGTACTAGCAGCGGAAGTAGCACTTCTCGCGCGGGACAGGGGTCCCACATTCGGGGCCTCGCCCACGGATATCCGGACAAGAGACTAATCCGTCGGTTTGTCCAAAACTGAAACCGAAAAAACTTCCTTTACCTGGAAAGCATGGGCGATTCCACCAGGATAACTCTTTACTCTAACGTAGTCAAGATCGTTACGGATCAACTGATCTGACTGCACCTTTAACGGTACTTGGTCAAATCAAGGAAGAACTTGCACTTGAATCATTGGGATCAACGCTTTTTTCCCCATCAAGAGGCACAGCCGTTGATTCCTATCCATAGAACAATTTCTATCCGGGATTTACTTCATCTATCGTAATAATAGAAATTAAATCTCGATTTACGGATCCATCAGTCCAGCCTAACCCCATCCGATCCCATGGGTTAGCCAACCGCCCAACCACTGTAGTGATGGGATCCAATTTGGAATTTGGTTAGGTTTTGTCCCGGGTACCAAGGAAAAGAGTTCCAAGGCCCCCTAGCCGGAAGTTCATGCAAACATAAAATTAGGCACACCACTTACACACCCAATATGAAATTGTCTTTTTCTTAGCATCAGCTAACTTTAAAACAATCCTTTAATGAAACCATAGTACCACTGATCACAGTCTTCCAAATTATCCGATTGATTCTCAAATTTTCCATCATTCCTTCATCAGAGTATCTATGGCATCATTGGCAACTAGAACGCTCACCACCTGACCACTCAGGGGCCGTTTCTATAGTTCCTAGCCCATAATACTCGGCAATATAATCACTTATCAAGATGGACTCTCGTTGAAGATCAGCAAGATCAACCAACAGATCCATATAAAAGAGCCATGGACTCATCCGTTGAGGACCAGCAAGGTCAGTCAACCAGATCCATGCCCGGTTTCACAAAACAACTCTTACTCCTTGTTCCAATATCTTCCTCGACGCACGCGTGGGTATCCTAGGCGACCCAGAGCCCGAGCACCGTATGGTCAGCACCCTCTAGGATCCTTCGCAGGTGACCTAGCGCTTCACTCATAGGCCGCTTCCTTGGTCCCTCATCCACCGTACCGGAAGCTCACCATTTTAATCGAACCGAGGCTGGTCAAGACCTCGGTCGACCTTGCTACGCGAGACGTCCTCCATTGACTCTCCGTCAGCAGTTGCAACTTTATCAGTTAGGTCTCCACGACCTTAATCACAAGACGGTCAAAATGCTTCCCCAGCATTCTTGACATAAAACAGCCATTTACAAACAGCATTTACAAACAGTTTACAAATACAGTTTCTATATTAACTCTCATTTTTCCACATTGTTCCTCATTAATCCACATTACTTATTCCACCTTCCATGTATATGTGTACTCATCCAATCACCTCCTTTTTCCATCTCTTCACTTCAGATTCCTTCACATCACATATCATATATTCACATCCATATCCACATCCACATCCACATTCACATCCATACATCCACATCTACATGCTTATCTCCATTTTCACATCCTCATTTATACATCCACATCCCATATCCACATTCATACATACACATCCATATCCACATCCACATCCACATCCACATTCACATCCATGCATCCACATCTACATGCTTACCTCCATTTTCACATCCTCATTTATACATCCACATCCCATATCCACATTCATACATACACATCCATACATCCACATCCACATCCACATACATACATACATCCACATCCACATTCCACATTCACATCTATACATCCACATCTACATTCACATTCACATACATCCACATCCACATTCCCATACATCCACATCTATACATCCACATTCCACATTCACATCTACATTCACATTCACATACATCCACATCTACATTCACATTCACATACATCCACATCCCCATTTCCATTCACATCTATACATCCACATCTACATCCACATACATACATACATCCACATCTATACATCCACATTCCACATTCACATCTACATTCACATTCACATACATCCACATCTACATTCACATTCACATACATCCACATCCCCATTCTCATTCACATCTATACATCCACATCTACATCCACATACATACATACATCCACATCCACATTCCACATTCACATCTATACATCCACATCTACATCCACATTCACATACATCCACATCCACATTTCCATTCACATCTATACATCCACATCCATTCACATCTATACATCCACATCTACATCCACATTTACATCTATGCATATACATCTTCATGCATATATCCATTTTCATGTTCATATATCCACACTCCCATCTCCATATCCACACATCCACATACATACATCCATTTTCACATTCCCATTTATATAACCCCATATACCTTCACATCTAATCTTTTACATCACATCCATTCTCGCCCTATCACAACCCATATACATCTTATCCTATCACATACACTTCTTACCTCATCCCCCCATACACATCTTAATTCATCTTATCACATCCTAACTTATTTCATAAGCATCTTATCACCTCTTATCACATCCTATCACTTTCCATACGCATCTTATCAATTCTTATCACATCTCATACACCTCTTATCACATCTTATCACATTTCATATCTTTTTTTTTTTTTTAAAGAGAATTCTTTTATTTGATATAAGATTTCTCTACACATTTATTTATACATAAATTCCATTTAAGGAGACTAACACTTTCGAAATTAAAATCAATCTTTTATGCATCTTCTTATGCATGATTTCAATTTGGTAGGGAATTATACTTTTAGAATAAAAGAATTTCTCTTATGCATCTAAGTTAAGCATAAAATCCATTTATGAGGAAAATCATACTTTTAGTATAAAAAGAATATCTTTTATGCATGCCTATATGCATGAAATCCAATATGATAAAAGTAACACTTTTGATATAAAAATTTTTCCTTTATGCATACTTCTATGCATGAAAATTAAAAATGATAAAAGTAACACTTTTGATATAAAAATTTTCCTTTATGCATACTTCTATGCATGAAAATTAAAAATGATAAAAGTAACACTTTTGATATAAAAATTTTCTTTTATGCATACTTTTATGCATGAAAATTAAAAATAATAAAAGTAACACTTTTGATATAAAAATTTTTCCTTTATGCATACTTCTATGCATGAAATAAAAATGGTAAAAATAACACTTTTGATATAAAAATTTTTCCTTTATGCATAATATTAAAATTCAATTTCTCCATGATTGTAATGAAATTCTTTCAATTAATCTAGGATGATAATTCCTAGAATATGGTAGGAAGTCCTCTTTTTATGCTTTGAATGAGATTATTTTATGCATAATTTTTATAAAAATTTTGCCATAGCTCCGCTGCTATGACTGATAAATCTCAATTTTTCTAAGGGATAATGCTTATCATTAAGAAAATAATTAAAATAATCTCTAATTGGATTATCAATCCATAATGGATTGAATCATTAATATACATAAACTAAAAGCATAGAAAAAAAGCCATTAATTTGGCCTCAAGCATAGCTTAATCTTGGGTTAAGGAAAAGCTTTATGAAAAGCTTGATTTGGATTGAGAACGGTTCATGAGTATGACCATTTCTTGAGTGAGAGAGAGAATTTACATAAAAATCATTAGAATTTAAACATAAATGAAAATTAACTTCAATAGCATTATGTAACTCTTCACTACTATTCAAACTTCAATAGCATTAAAAAAAAACCATACCAATTAAACTTCTCAAGCTTGAGAGGGGTTGAGAAGAGAGAAACATTGAGAAATTATAGAAAGATCAATATTCACTAATTACCTTACAACTTGCTTGATTCTTTGTTCACGGTAGAGGCCCCCAACCAATCAATTGGTTAAGTATGTTGATGGAGCCACTAATGGGGATTGAAGAAAGAGGGAAGCTCCAAAAACTAGTGAATTATTAAATGAATTCACAGTTTCTGGCTTAGGTGGAGTAGAGTAACGATGCATAAACACTATATATTTTTCAACAAGGGGGAGGCTTCTATTTATAGAAAAAATTGAGCTCCTAACCAAACAAACTGATTCTAGAATTTTCTAAATCAGTTTGGTCAATATTTGACCATTTTTAGATCAGTTAAGCTAACTTTTTGGAACTAGACTTGAATGAGGAGAGAGGAGAGATGAAATATCTCAATTTTTATGAGTTTAAAACTCATTCAAGCATGTGAAATATGCACCTCCTTTAAAGAACTCCCCTTCCTTACATATGTGTCATAATGGAATCATTTTAATATTGCTCATAGTTTTTTTTTACTAATAAACCTTGTACATTTTCAACTCTTCATCTTATGTGAAATATGCACCTCCTTTAAAGAATTCCCCTTCCTTACATATGTCATATTTTTAATATTGCTCATAGTTTTTTTTACTAATAATCCTTGTACATTTTCAACTCTTCATCTTATGTGAAATATGCACCTCCTTTAAAGAATTCCCCTTCCTTACATATGTCATATTTTTAATATTGCTCATAGTTTTTTACTAATAATCCTTGTACATTTTCAACTCTTCATCTTATGTGAAATATGCACCTCCTTTAAAGAATTCCCCTTCCTTACATATGTCATATTTTTAATATTGCTCATAGTTTTTTACTAATAAACCTTGTACATTTTCAACTCTTCACCTCATGTGAGCATTTACTCATTTTTGGGTATTTTCTTTTTACAAGTTGGATTTATCTCCTCCCTACACATGGATTGATGCTATTGGTCCATAGGAACCTTAATTGGACCATAGTCTAAAGATTTCTGAAAATCTAGACCCTTAGGCTAAGGTTCTTTATAGCTATTTTCAATTAATTCCAATTGCACATTGGAAAATTCTTTTTGAATCTTTGTTTCAGGGGAACTCATCTGAATTAGAAGAGATATTTTTCTATCCAAAAATATTCAAAATCTGAATATTCTCTCTCTAGAATATTTTTCTCTCTCTAGGCTAAAACAGATAGAAACAAGGTCTTTATATTTCTGAAGAGGGATTGATTATAGAAGAAGATACTAGACATCAAAAAGGGTTTTGGGGGAGGAATCTTACATTCTACCCCACTTAAAAACGCGAGATGTCCTCATCTCGTAACTTGTGATAATTTCGCAAGATTCACGAATATGAGACTTAGAGAAAAATTTTAATCAAGATTAACCACCAAGATAAGTCTTAAAGAGAGCAAGATTCAAAATACGAACAAGATTTAAACTTTATTCATTCTCGGAACTTATACAGTAAAGATAGAGGAACTCTTTACACTTCCATAAGCCCGTCCATCATATGGTCACAAAAGCAGTCCTCACAAGCTGCACAAGTATAAGGTAACTCATCTATGGGAATGATTCTGTGGGTTATTGCTGCGCCTATCTCAGTGGTATGAGGTGTTCTAACAAAAGGACCTCTGAGAGGCAAGCCAAAAACGGGGTAAAGGCATATCTTCTCATGAGGAAGAAAACACGCCAGTAAGAAGACCCGCTCAGAAAACCCAGGATGTCTTGATCTCATGACGCAGTAGTATCGGGGACCCAAACCCAAAGCTTCAATAACCATGGCCAAGCGGACATTGTTACGGAAGTGCTGCTGACCCCAGGGTGTTACCCTAGTTATGTCTTGATAGGTCCGCCATTTGGTCTGCGCTACAGAAGTTCCCAAGTGAGGGAAAAGTGAGCGCTCATACTGTTCTATAAAATCCTTCTTCACAGACTCACTTGCGTCTTGAAGGTGAGGAATCATTATGGATAAAACTAATTCTTGTTGCCAAGCCATGAAGGAGATTAGGAAGAAAGGAGATCGATGGGAGTAAGATTACTGTGAGCGACAAGTAAAAGTTACGACTTATATAAAGGAAGGAGCTAGCGTAACTTAGAAGCCAACGGTAGCTTGCCACTGAAGTTTTACCGTCTTTCCATGATTTGGGTTTGGCACAATTTTCTATAGAAGGCATTAAGAACTTTGAGATGAGGAGATAAAAGAAGCTCGTAAGCTAAGTCACTTACTTTCTTTGAAGTCAGATAAGGCTCACAATATCTGGGGGATAACTTCTTAAACTCCCCAATAGATAAAGAACTTCTTTTGTGCCGTACTCAAATGAAGACCAAAACCTTGGTATCCAAAACACCGATTTTCACTTCTGAACTCATTGTTCTGAATCCTTAAAACAGCGTGACTCTTGAGAAGTATTCTAGGGAAAGGGTCTTCCTTTTTTTAAACAGAATCTTTCTTTTATTTTTGAGAGGGAATAATTTTAAGATCAAAAAGGGAGATTCTTACTCCTGTATGCCTCGAAGGCTGGGGAGGAATCTTACATTCTACCCCACTTAAAAAAGTGCGAGATGTCCTCATCTCGCCAAGTAGAGGACAACTCTTTTTCTTAAGATCCAATTTATTCTAGGGTTCCTTATATTCTGGTCAACCCAACAGAATACGGGGATAAATATCCCTTATATAGAACTCATCATTAAATAAATTCATTTCAGATCATATCATTCATATCTTTAACACGATAATGGTCCATCAGATCGAAAATTTTTCTTTCTGAACATTCCTCCACGGGAATTTCAGTCAAGCAAGTTTTCAATTTGTCATCCCTTAACTTGATATACCGAGTCAAGTGTTAACAGTAGTACTTTGACAGCACAATCCACTAATCTCATAGTGATTTGTTGAAATCATTATCATCATTTATCATTACAGGGACTCGTCCCATTCATCCTCATTGCGGTTTTGCTCAAGTTATTATATTTCAACTAAATCTCAAAAATCATCATTTTTCAATCAGAATCCCAATCAATTCATCAGTTCCCAAACAGAATTAAAAATCATATCAACCACATTCAAATTCATCATCTGGATAGCATTAACGCTTATAATTTCAAGTCTTAGATTTACTCGTATATACTGTCAGTAAAGAGCTGCAGTTATACTCTCGGTATATACGGATAGTCACGGCCCTTGGAATTATAAGGTAAATACCATCATGTCTAGGCCTCAAGCAAGTCAAGGATTCTATATAATTGCGGTACTTCCATCTGAAGACCCAATTACCAAATTACGAATTTCAATTTGAATATCAAATTGTATGAATTATATCACACAATTACAACCTTTTTGTGTTTCTTGATAAATTTCTGACCTATTTGTCTTCTCAATTGATCTTTATTAACCAAATGCTCTGATACCAGCTGTAAGATCCCCCTGTTCCCACCGAGCAACGGATTCGGGTACTAGCAGCGGAAGTAGCACTTCTCGCGCGGGACAGGGGTCCCACATTCGGGGCCTCGCCCACGGATATCCGGACAAGAGACTAATCCGTCGGTTTGTCCAAAACTGAAACCGAAAAAACTTCCTTTACCTGGAAAGCATGGGCGATTCCACCAGGATAACTCTTTACTCTAACGTAGTCAAGATCGTTACGGATCAACTGATCTGACTGCACCTTTAACGGTACTTGGTCAAATCAAGGAAGAACTTGCACTTGAATCATTGGGATCAACGCTTTTTTCCCCATCAAGAGGCACAGCCGTTGATTCCTATCCATAGAACAATTTCTATCCGGGATTTACTTCATCTATCGTAATAATAGAAATTAAATCTCGATTTACGGATCCATCAGTCCAGCCTAACCCCATCCGATCCCATGGGTTAGCCAACCGCCCAACCACTGTAGTGATGGGATCCAATTTGGAATTTGGTTAGGTTTTGTCCCGGGTACCAAGGAAAAGAGTTCCAAGGCCCCCTAGCCGGAAGTTCATGCAAACATAAAATTAGGCACACCACTTACACACCCAATATGAAATTGTCTTTTTCTTAGCATCAGCTAACTTTAAAACAATCCTTTAATGAAACCATAGTACCACTGATCACAGTCTTCCAAATTATCCGATTGATTCTCAAATTTTCCATCATTCCTTCATCAGAGTATCTATGGCATCATTGGCAACTAGAACGCTCACCACCTGACCACTCAGGGGCCGTTTCTATAGTTCCTAGCCCATAATACTCGGCAATATAATCACTTATCAAGATGGACTCTCGTTGAAGATCAGCAAGATCAACCAACAGATCCATATAAAAGAGCCATGGACTCATCCGTTGAGGACCAGCAAGGTCAGTCAACCAGATCCATGCCCGGTTTCACAAAACAACTCTTACTCCTTGTTCCAATATCTTCCTCGACGCACGCGTGGGTATCCTAGGCGACCCAGAGCCCGAGCACCGTATGGTCAGCACCCTCTAGGATCCTTCGCAGGTGACCTAGCGCTTCACTCATAGGCCGCTTCCTTGGTCCCTCATCCACCGTACCGGAAGCTCACCATTTTAATCGAACTGAGGCTGGTCAAGACCTCGGTCGACCTTGCTACGCGAGACGTCCTCCATTGACTCTCCGTCAGCAGTTGCAACTTTATCAGTTAGGTCTCCACGACCTTAATCACAAGACGGTCAAAATGCTTCCCCAGCATTCTTGACATAAAACAGCCATTTACAAACAGCATTTACAAACAGTTTACAAATACAGTTTCTATATTAACTCTCATTTTTCCACATTGTTCCTCATTAATCCACATTACTTATTCCACCTTCCATGTATATGTGTACTCATCCAATCACCTCCTTTTTCCATCTCTTCACTTCAGATTCCTTCACATCACATATCATATATTCACATCCATATCCACATCCACATCCACATTCACATCCATACATCCACATCTACATGCTTATCTCCATTTTCACATCCTCATTTATACATCCACATCCCATATCCACATTCATACATACACATCCATATCCACATCCACATCCACATCCACATTCACATCCATGCATCCACATCTACATGCTTACCTCCATTTTCACATCCTCATTTATACATCCACATCCCATATCCACATTCATACATACACATCCATACATCCACATCCACATCCACATACATACATACATCCACATCCACATTCCACATTCACATCTATACATCCACATCTACATTCACATTCACATACATCCACATCCACATTCCCATACATCCACATCTATACATCCACATTCCACATTCACATCTACATTCACATTCACATACATCCACATCTACATTCACATTCACATACATCCACATCCCCATTCCCATTCACATCTATACATCCACATCTACATCCACATACATACATACATCCACATCTATACATCCACATTCCACATTCACATCTACATTCACATTCACATACATCCACATCTACATTCACATTCACATACATCCACATCCCCATTCTCATTCACATCTATACATCCACATCTACATCCACATACATACATACATCCACATCCACATTCCACATTCACATCTATACATCCACATCTACATCCACATTCACATACATCCACATCCACATTTCCATTCACATCTATACATCCACATCCATTCACATCTATACATCCACATCTACATCCACATTTACATCTATGCATATACATCTTCATGCATATATCCATTTTCATGTTCATATATCCACACTCCCATCTCCATATCCACACATCCACATACATACATCCATTTTCACATTCCCATTTATATAACCCCATATACCTTCACATCTAATCTTTTACATCACATCCATTCTCGCCCTATCACAACCCATATACATCTTATCCTATCACATACACTTCTTACCTCATCCCCCCATACACATCTTAATTCATCTTATCACATCCTAACTTATTTCATAAGCATCTTATCACCTCTTATCACATCCTATCACTTTCCATACGCATCTTATCAATTCTTATCACATCTCATACACCTCTTATCACATCTTATCACATTTCATATCTTTTTTTTTTTTTTAAAGAGAATTCTTTTATTTGATATAAGATTTCTCTACACATTTATTTATACATAAATTCCATTTAAGGAGACTAACACTTTCGAAATTAAAATCAATATTTTATGCATCTTCTTATGCATGATTTCAATTTGGTAGGGAATTATACTTTTAGAATAAAAGAATTTCTCTTATGCATCTAAGTTAAGCATAAAATCCATTTATGAGGAAAATCATACTTTTAGTATAAAAAGAATATCTTTTATGCATGCCTATATGCATGAAATCCAATATGATAAAAGTAACACTTTTGATATAAAAATTTTTCCTTTATGCATACTTCTATGCATGAAAATTAAAAATGATAAAAGTAACACTTTTGATATAAAAATTTTCCTTTATGCATACTTCTATGCATGAAAATTAAAAATGATAAAAGTAACACTTTTGATATAAAAATTTTCTTTTATGCATACTTTTATGCATGAAAATTAAAAATAATAAAAGTAACACTTTTGATATAAAAATTTTTCCTTTATGCATACTTCTATGCATGAAATAAAAATGGTAAAAATAACACTTTTGATATAAAAATTTTTCCTTTATGCATAATATTAAAATTCAATTTCTCCATGATTGTAATGAAATTCTTTCAATTAATCTAGGATGATAATTCCTAGAATATGGTAGGAAGTCCTCTTTTTATGCTTTGAATGAGATTATTTTATGCATAATTTTTATAAAAATTTTGCCATAGCTCCGCTGCTATGACTGATAAATCTCAATTTTTCTAAGGGATAATGCTTATCATTAAGAAAATAATTAAAATAATCTCTAATTGGATTATCAATCCATAATGGATTGAATCATTAATATACATAAACTAAAAGCATAGAAAAAAAGCCATTAATTTGGCCTCAAGCATAGCTTAATCTTGGGTTAAGGAAAAGCTTTATGAAAAGCTTGATTTGGATTGAGAACGGTTCATGAGTATGACCATTTCTTGAGTGAGAGAGAGAATTTACATAAAAATCATTAGAATTTAAACATAAATGAAAATTAACTTCAATAGCATTATGTAACTCTTCACTACTATTCAAACTTCAATAGCATTAAAAAAAAACCATACCAATTAAACTTCTCAAGCTTGAGAGGGGTTGAGAAGAGAGAAACATTGAGAAATTATAGAAAGATCAATATTCACTAATTACCTTACAACTTGCTTGATTCTTTGTTCACGGTAGAGGCCCCCAACCAATCAATTGGTTAAGTATGTTGATGGAGCCACTAATGGGGATTGAAGAAAGAGGGAAGCTCCAAAAACTAGTGAATTATTAAATGAATTCACAGTTTCTGGCTTAGGTGGAGTAGAGTAACGATGCATAAACACTATATATTTTTCAACAAGGGGGAGGCTTCTATTTATAGAAAAAATTGAGCTCCTAACCAAACAAACTGATTCTAGAATTTTCTAAATCAGTTTGGTCAATATTTGACCATTTTTAGATCAGTTAAGCTAACTTTTTGGAACTAGACTTGAATGAGGAGAGAGGAGAGATGAAATATCTCAATTTTTATGAGTTTAAAACTCATTCAAGCATGTGAAATATGCACCTCCTTTAAAGAACTCCCCTTCCTTACATATGTGTCATAATGGAATCATTTTAATATTGCTCATAGTTTTTTTTTACTAATAAACCTTGTACATTTTCAACTGTTCATCTTATGTGAAATATGCACCTCCTTTAAAGAATTCCCCTTCCTTACATATGTCATATTTTTAATATTGCTCATAGTTTTTTTTACTAATAATCCTTGTACATTTTCAACTCTTCATCTTATGTGAAATATGCACCTCCTTTAAAGAATTCCCCTTCCTTACATATGTCATATTTTTAATATTGCTCATAGTTTTTTACTAATAATCCTTGTACATTTTCAACTCTTCATCTTATGTGAAATATGCACCTCCTTTAAAGAATTCCCCTTCCTTACATATGTCATATTTTTAATATTGCTCATAGTTTTTTACTAATAAACCTTGTACATTTTCAACTCTTCACCTCATGTGAGCATTTACTCATTTTTGGGTATTTTCTTTTTACAAGTTGGATTTATCTCCTCCCTACACATGGATTGATGCTATTGGTCCATAGGAACCTTAATTGGACCATAGTCTAAAGATTTCTGAAAATCTAGACCCTTAGGCTAAGGTTCTTTATAGCTATTTTCAATTAATTCCAATTGCACATTGGAAAATTCTTTTTGAATCTTTGTTTCAGGGGAACTCATCTGAATTAGAAGAGATATTTTTCTATCCAAAAATATTCAAAATCTGAATATTCTCTCTCTAGAATATTTTTCTCTCTCTAGGCTAAAACAGATAGAAACAAGGTCTTTATATTTCTGAAGAGGGATTGATTATAGAAGAAGATACTAGACATCAAAAAGGGTTTTGGGGGAGGAATCTTACAAGAGGAGTTTTGAGCATTATTCAATAGTTTAAAAAATAAAGAAGGTTATGCACAAATTTTATAGAATCATTTAATTTATGAGAATTATGGAAATGATTCATTTAGATAGATGGATTAGTGTTTATACTAAAAGAAAAACGAATATGGGTACACTTGATTTTGTAAATCCCATGAATCATTTATTCAAAAAGAAGAATATTGAGCATATTTTATTTTGAGAAATTTGAGAAAGAATGTGAAAATATTGAATGGATGTGAATGGATATAGAAACGATGTGAATGAATGTAGGAATGATGAGAATAGATGTGAACGGATGTGAATAAATGTAGGAATGATGGGAATAGATGTGAATGAATGTAGGAATGATGAGAATGGATGTGAATGAATGTAGGAATTATGAGAATGGATGTGAATGAATGTAGGAATGATGAGAATGGATGTGAACGGATGTGAATGAATGTAGGAATGATGAGAATAGATGTGAATGAACGTAGGAATGATGAAAATGGATGTGAATGGATGTAAGAATGATGTGAATGGATGAGAATGGATGTGAGTGGATGTAATAATGATGTGAACGGACAAGAATGGATGTGAATAGATATGAATGAATGTAGGAATGATGTGAATGGATGTGATATGATGTGAATGGATATAAGAATGATGTGAATGGATGATAATGGATGTGAACAGATGTGAATGAATGTAGGAATGATGTGAATGGATGTGATATGATGTGAATAAATGTGAATGGATGTAAATGGATGTCATATGATGTGAATGAATGTGAATGGATGTGATATGATGTGAATGAATGTGAATGAATGTAAATGGATGTCATATGATGTGAATGGAGGTGAATGGATGTAAATGGATGTGATATGATGTGAATGAATGTGAATGGATGTGAATATGATGTGAATGGATGTGAATATGATGTGAATGAATGTGAATGTGAATATGATGTGAATGAATGTGAATGGATGTGAATGGATGTAAATGGATGTGATATAATGTGAATGGAGGTGAATGTATGTGATGATGTGAATGGATGTGAATGGATGTAGGACGATCTGAATGGATGTGATTGGATATGGAAATGATGTGAATGGATGTAGGACGATGGGAATAGATATGAATGGATGTGGAATGATGCGATGAGAAATGACGTGGAATAATGTGGAGTTTGTTGGAAACTGTATTTGTATATGAAACCTGTTTTTAAAAGATTGTTTTATGTCAAGAATGTTGGGGGAGCATTCTGATTATCTTGTCGAATGAGGTCATGTGGGGAACTAAGTGAAAAAGTTGCAACAACAGCTGACGGAGATTCAATGAAGGACATCTCGCGTGGCAAGGTCGATCGAGGTCTTGACAATTGATTAAAATGGTGAGCTTCCGGTACGGTGGATGAGGGACCAAGGAAGCGGCCTATGAGTGAAGCACTAGGTCACCTGCTAAGGAACCTAGAGGGTGCTGACCATACGGTGCTCGAGCTCTGGATCACCCAGGATACCCCTACGTGTGTCTAGAAAGAAAAATGAGTTGGAGTTTGTTTTCTGAAACACGGGCATGGATCTGGTTGATTGGCCTTGCTGGTCTTCAGCAGATGAGTTCATGGCTCTTTTACATGGATCTTGTTGGTTGATCTTGCTGATCTCCAACTGAGAGTCCATATGGTTTTTATGTGATTAAACTCCTAGGTACTATGGACTAGGAACTATTGAAAAGGCCCCTAAGTGAGCAGATGGTGAGCGTTCTCGTTGTGCCGATGAGGCCATAGGTACGCTAAGGATAGAATGACTGAAATTGGATTTTATGGTTGGAAAGTGCAAAAGTTGGAAATTAATCATATTTTGGAGGATTGTGATTCAAAATACTATGGTTTCATTTCAAGTCTGCTTTAAAGACAACTGAATCTATAAAAGGCAATTTCATATTGGGTGCATAAGTGGTGTGTCTAAATTGTATTTTGCATGAGTGCCAGCTAGGGGACCTGGGAACTCTTTCCCCTGGAACCTAGGACAAAACATAACCAAATTTTCATAATGGATCCTATCAATACAGTGGTTGGGCGGTTGGCTAACCCATGGGACTAGATGGTGTTAGGTTGGACTGATGGATCCCTATAATTAAAATTCAATTCTATTCAAGTTTACGATAGTTGAAGTAAGTCCCAGGATAATCCTTGTTCTATGAAAAAAAGAATCAACGGCGGCTGTGCCTCTAATGATGAGGAAAAAAGTGTTGGTCTCTATGTACAAAGTGCAAGTTCCTCCTTTGATTCAGCCATGTGAGCCATGGGTTTGGTCAGAATACAAAGGTTAGTTAAGGCCCTTGACTATGTTAGAAGATTTTTCCTAGAGGAATTGCCTATGCTTTTTGGGTGAGGGGAGTTTTTCCGGGTTTGGTTTTGGAAGAGCCGCCGGATTAGTCTCTTTTCCAGTCATTCATGTGGGTGAGGCCCCGAGTGGGAAGCTCTGCCCTACATGCAAGGTTGCTACTTCCGCTGCTAGCTCCCCAGATTCCGGTGCACGGAGGGGGTAGGGGTCTCACAGCTGGTATCTAAACATTCTTGAAAGCTCAAGAAGAAAAAAAACAAATTTAACTTAGAAAGTGCATTTACATGTTGTATTCTCATTCCTTAAGCTTCATTAATGAAGACTTTTAGTTGATGAATTGGGTTTTTAGACGGAAGTACCATAATTGTGTGGAATCCCTGGCTTGCTTTTGAGGCCTACACATGATGGTATTTACCTTATAGCCCCAAGGACCGTGATTACCTGTATATACCGTGGGTATAACTGTAGCTCTTTACTGACAATATATACAAGTGAATCTAAGACCTTGAAGTTATAAGCAAAAATGCTATCCCAGATGGTGATTTTAAATGCTAGTTGATATGATTTTAGAATTCTGGTTGAGAATTGATGAATTGATTTGATTTCTGATTGAAAGTTGATGATTTTTGAACTCTGGTTGAAGATAAGTTTAATAAAGCCACAATGAGGATGAATGGAGAGAATCCCAGTAAATGATGTGGGTAAAACTGGAAAGACGATCAAGTCTTTCAGCAGCAGCAGATCACTATGAGATTAGTGGACTATACTGATAGATTGTTCGTAGTTTGACCTTTGGCCCAGTAGACCCAATCATGGAATGATAAATTAAGAACCTATATAGCTGAAATTCCCGTGGGGAATGTCCAAATGATAATTGGAAATTACTGGTCTGATGGACCATTTTTGTGTTAAGGATATAAATGAACTATTTTTTGATGTGAGTTTTGTATGTTTCTTCTTGTAGAATGGATCTTTATCCCAAGATTCTGTGAGGGTTGACCAAACTTTAAGGAACCCCAAAATTAGTTGGATCTAAAGTTTAACTCCTTTCAGATTTGAAGTGATCTTTTCACCTGAGCTTCTTGGTTAAGTTGGAAAAAGAGACTTAACAGGGAATTTTTGTATTGATAGGATCATGGATCAAGGTCGTTGTGGTACAAATGTTAGCCCCCAATGTGATGAGGAAGAGCTTGACCCAGGTGTTCGCAAATCTCTTCATAGATCTTAGCCTGGACCTTTCAAAGGTGAAGGGGAGCACTTGGGAGAAACAGTAGAGAAGTGGATCGAAGTAATGGAAGAATACTTTGATGTCACTAGATACAATGAGAAGAGTAAAGTGGCTCTTGCAAGGCTAAAGATAGTAGAAACAGCCAGAGTAGCATGGAGAAACCACTGTGAGACCAACCGTTTGGATCGGAACACCCAAACATGGAGTGATCTCAAAGCTTGCCTAAGGGGAAGAGATTCTGTCCTCCCGGCTTCTTGGAGACTAAATAAATGAATTCCTAGAGTTAGCCCAGGGAAGCCGAACCACCAAGGAATATCACCAGGCATTTGCTCTCCTCCTTAAATACTCGCCTGCTGGATGAAGAACAGCTGATGGCTAGGTTTATTTGGGGAATGAACGAACCTTTGAATACCTTGGTGAAGAATGCCAAACCAATTTCTATGGCTGAAGCCGTACGAATGGTGAAGGATTTCACCAAGGCCTTTGTTGTCAGGTCCTGCCAAAGCCAGCACCCTCATCTTTCAAAAGATTCCTAGCTTCGGAAGGTGATTCCAACTTTCTGCCTCCTAAGAGACAACAAGGTCAAACTCAAGATATGGGAAGTTCCAGAATGGAAGAAAGGTCTTTTTCCCAAAACACAATCCCTTGGAATTCAACTAAGTTTAGAAGTTCCACCCTTGAACAAAGAAGTTGAATGGTTTAACTATCAAGGATACGGGTATTGCAGTATGAATTTCCCAACTCCTTTTGGGTCAAGATTTTTGAGGTAGGGAAGTCAGGGACAAAGATTCCAGACTCTAGCTCCTTCCTTCCATCAGGGTCCTTTTCGTCAAGATTAGGGAAACCCTAGAGGTAGACCCTCTAACCAACCCTCAGTTTCAATGCAAAGTAATGCAAGACCTCAGTCTAAGAATTGGGGAAATCAAAGAGAGAAGTTCCCAAACTAGCCGTCCACTTCCAAGGAGTTAATGCTGCCAGTGATAGAAGAAGAAAGAGATTAAAGAGATTATCCTCTAGCTGCGAGATGAGGACATCTCGCGTTCTTTAAAAAGTGGGGTAGGATGTAAGACTCCTCCCTCCATTTTTTGAGATGTAAAGGTGTAAGAACTGCCTCTTTAGTCTCTTGTAACCATCCCCCCTCAAAAAAGGAAAAAGATCTTTTTTTACCCTGTTTTGGCCTTGAGAGAGAAAATATCTAGAGAGAGATAATTCAAAATTGAGATATCTTTGGATACAAAAATTCTCCTAATATCTAAGATAAATTCCCCTGAAACAGAAGTTGAAAATGAATTTTTCAATGTGCATTAGGAATTAATTAAATATGTGTTTAAGAGACCTTAGCCTAAGGGTCCACATTTTCAGAAATTTTTGGATTAAGGTCCAAATAAGGTTTCAAAGGGCCAATTGGATTAATCCAAGTTTTGGGATGACAAAAATTCTAAGAATAAAAAAAAATACCTCGAAAGTAAGTAAATGCTCACATAAGATGAAGAAATGGCTGAGTGCTGGGTTTATTAGTTAAAAATTGGGATATTTTAAGTAAAATAATAAATTTTTGACACCTCAGTAAGGAGGAGAGTCCCATCAAGTTGGTGCTTTATTTGTCATCATTGCTTGACTTTTTTAATTCAAAAAAATCAAGATATTTCATCTCTCCTCTCTCCTGGTGCAAACTGGATCAAAAAGGGAGCCAAACTCATCCAAAACTTGTCCAAATTGGGTCAACCTAAAGCTCAAAGCCTCTAGAATCCAGTTGGACTTGGTTAGTGGCCTCCCTCACCTATAAATAGACCCTCATTCCTTTGTATTTTCATCTTTGTGAATTTACATACCATTATTATCTTCATTTTAGTGTAATTTCTATTATCCCTCTATTTTGCCTCTTCTCTTGGGAGCTTTGGAGCTTCTCTATTCTCCATCCTCTCTTGGAGATTACCCTCCCCCTCTTGGTGGCCAAGGACTTGCATGAGGGCTTCACTTCTATCCAAAGAATCAAGCCAAAATCAAGGGTAAACTCTAATTTCATGGTTTTTTCTATTCCTCTCAATGATTTTCTTCTTCTCAACCCCTCTAAAGCTTGAGAAGCTTTCAATGGAATGGTTTTCTCTTGAAATCAAGTTTTTCAATGATTCATAATGTTTAATTAGATTAATGGTAGTCTTTATGCTTAATTATAATGTTTCCTTTAAGAAAATCTCTCTTTTGGAAAGATTAATCATCTTTATGATTAGATCCTTGTTAGAAGGATGATTCTCAATGATAATCTCTTTATTTTAATAAAAACTCTGATAAGCTAGAGAAAGAGATTAGATATTTTCATGATTTTTAATCTAGTAAAAATGATGGTTAATTCTTTTTAGCTTGATTATGAGTAAGAAAAATCATATTAACTCATTCTAAATTGAAAGAGGGTTATGCTAACATTTTAAGAAATGAGGAATGGTTATTTTAGAATAATCAAGAGATTTATACATAATTATGCTTATAAATATGTTATGTATGAAGTCAATATTAGATAAAGTGGAAAAAATCCCATTCCCATGAAAAAATTGGGGGTACGGTAAACTCATCCAAAAGTTTGTCAAAACATATTCATGTGACATATCATTGGAAAGAGCTTGAAAAGTAGAATCTAGATCTACTTTGTCCGACAAATTTGGAGTTTGCATGTTCAAGATATGGCCAAAATAAATTTTTTAAATAAATTCCTATTTTGAGGGATTTTTCCCATTTTATCTAATATTGACTTTATGTATAATTTAATTTTAGTCTAAAAGAAGAGTTCTTATCATATTTCCATTACAAGTATTCATTTTAAAATAGAAAATTGAACATTCTCAGTATTTGCAGCAAAGCTATGGCAAAATTTTCTAGAAAGAAGATAAATATTTTTTTAAGCATAATTTTTATAAAGCAAAAAGAGGAATTCCTATCATATTCTAGGAATAGATATTTTTATGCTAAAAGAGGAGTTTTGAGCATTATTCAATAGTTCAAAAAAATAAAGAAGGTTATGCACAAATTTTATAAAATCATTCAATTTATGAGAATTATGGAAATGATTCATTTAGATAAATGGATAGTGTTTATACTAAAAGAAAAAAAAATATGGGTGTAATTGATTTTATAAATCCCATGAATCGTTTATTCAAAAAGAAGAATATTAAGCATATTTTATTTTAAGAAATTTGAGAAAGAATGCAAAAATATTGAATGGATGTGAAAATGGATATAAGAATGATGAGAACGGATGTGAATAAACGATGTGAATGAATGTAGGAATGATGAGAACGGATGTGAATAAATGTAGGAATGATGTGAATAGATGTAGGAATGATGAGAATGCATGTGAACGGATGTGAATGAATGTAGGAATGATGAGAATAGATGTGAACGGATGTAGGAATGATGAGAATGGATGTGAACGGATGTGAACAAATGTAGGAATGATGAGAATGGATGTGAATGAATGTAGGAATGATTAGATGTGAATGGATGTGAATGAATGTGAGAATGATGTGAATAGATGTGAACGGATGTGAAGGAATGTAGGAATGATGAGAATGGATGTGAATGAATGTAGGAATGATGAGAATGGATGTGAATGGATGTAAGAATGATGTGAATGGATGAGAAAGGATGTGAGTGGATGTAAGAATGATGTGAATGGACGAGAATGGATGTGAATGAATGTAGGAATGATGTGAATGGATGTGATATGATGTGAGTGGATGTGAATGGATGTAAATGGAGGTGATATGATGTGAATGGAGGTGAATGGATGTGAATGGATGTGAATGGATGTGATTTGATGTGAATAGATGTGAATGGATGTGATATGATGTGAATGGATGTAGGACGATGTGAATGGATGTGGTATAATGTGAATGGATGTAGGACGATGTGACTGGATATGGAAATGATGTGAATGGATGTAGGACGATGGGAATAGATATGAATGGATGTGGAATGATGCGATGAGAAATGACGTGGAATAATGTGGAGTTTTTTGGAAACTTTAATTGTATATGAAACCTATTTTTAAAAGATTGTTTTATGTCAAGAATGCTGGGGAGCGTTCTAATTATCTTGTCCAATGAGGTCGTGGGGACCTCATTCTAATTATCTTGAATGAGGTCTTGACCAGTCTCGGTTCAATTCAAATGGTAAGCTTTCGGTACGGTGGATGAGGGACCAAGGAAGTGGCCTGAGTGAAGCCGTAGGTCACCTACTAAGGAACCTAGAGGGTGCTGACCATATGGTGGTCGGGGGCTCTCGGTCGCCCAGGCTACCCCCGCGTGCGTCTAGGAAGAAAAATGAGTTAGAGTTTGTTTTCTGAAACACAGGCATGGATCTGGTTGATTGGCCTTGCTGGTCTTCAACGGATGAGTTCATGGCTCTTTTACATGGATCTTGTTGGTTGATCTTGCTGATCTCCAACTAAGAGTCCATATGGTTTTTATGTGATTAAACTCCTAGGTACTATGGGCTAGGAACTATTGAAAAGGCCCCTGAGTGAGCAGGTGGTGAGCGTTCTAGTTGTCGATGATGCCATAGGTATGCTAAGGAGACAAAATGACTGAAATTGGATTTTATGGTTGGAAAGTGGAAAAGTTGGAAATTGGATCTAGATATTTTGGAGGATTGTGATTCAAAATACTATGGTTTCATTTCAAGTCTGCTTTAAAGACAACTGAATCTATAAAAGGCAATTTCATATTAGGTGCATAAGTGGTGTGTCTAAATTGTATTTTGCATGAGTGCCAGCTAGAGGGGGCCTAGGAACTCTTTCCCCTGGTACTTGGGACAAAACATAACCGAATTTTCATAATGGATCCTATCAATACAGTGGTTAACCCATGGGACTAGATGGTGTTAGGCTGGACTGATGGATCCTTATAAATTTCAAGTTTACGATAGTTGAAGTAAGTCCCAGGATAATCCTTATTCTATGGAAAAAAGAATCAACGGCTATGCCTCCTAATGATGAGGAAAAAAGCATTGGTCTTAATAAACCAAGTGCAAGTTCCTCCTTTGATTCAGCCATGTGACCCGCAGGTTTGGTCAGAATACAAAGGTTAGTTAACGCCCTTGACTATGTTAGAAGATTTTTCCTAGAGGAATCGCCTATGCTTTTTGGGTGAGGGGAGTTTTTTCCAGGTTTGGTTTTGGAAGAGCCGCCGGATTAGTCTCTTGTCCGGACATTCGTGGTGGGGCAACGCCCCAAGTGGGAAGCTCTGCCCTGTGCGCAAGGTTGCTACTTCCGCTGCTAGCTCCCTGGATTCTGATGCGCAAAGGGGGAAGGGTTCTCACATCTTTGCAATACACATAGTGCCTGCACAACCAATCGCCCTTCCTCCAGTTTCAAAAAACAGAGTTCTGCAGAGAATCGAAACTTACCTGCGCAGTACTTGTGAATGCCTACGCGAATTGAAAAACGGAGGTCCAGATGCACCCGAAACATGTTTTCGGCCCAAAAAACCTTATCCAATGGACTTTATATTTTTCATGTAGCTTTTCTCCTGCGAAGAAAGCTCCTCAATCGAAGCTCGTTTGCTAGTGCCTCCCGAAGAGCTCTCGACAAGGGTGTAGTAGCCAACACAAAGAGGGAAGAGTAGATGAAGCTCTTACCCTCGTACCGCTTTCTATGCTTCTCTTGCTTGCCACTCAGCCACCATTAGCATGAACGAGGCTCTGATACCATGAAAAGATGCAAGGGAGAAGAGAGCTTGAGCTCTTGCAAGCACAGACAAACTCACACAAACCCTAGAAGAGAACACACAAGGTAAGAGGTTGAAAATTCTTCTTCTTCTTCACACAACAAACGAGGTCTACAAAGAAGATAAAGTGACTAACACACATAATAGAGTATATATAAGGGGTCCATAATGTGAACATGCTAAGTGGAGTGGGTAGGTGTGGACTAGTCGGTGTACTCTAGCTGTAGAATCACTGGCGACGATATGTCGGTGCCAGCTACCAAACCCGCCAGTGATGTAAATGTCAAACGGTCATTCAAGCGCTTGTTGAATGTTAGCTCATGTTGAGCTTGGCATATCAACAATGTGCACACGTAACAAACACTAAAAACTAGATGTAAACTAACAAAATAATATATTTAAGCCAAAAAATCACTTTCACAAGACAAAAAAGAGCGCTATTTCTCACAAAATCACACACAAACCTCCATCAAAACCACATATTTTTCATGGAAAACCACTAATCAATACAATGGGCAATGGATTTGTGTAGATTAGAGAGAAAACAGTAGAAAAAGCCAACGGATGGCTCTCGGACAGCAGTGCCAAAAGTGTTATGGCTCGCCCAAACCCTCATCAAAACAAATCCAAAAAGAAGATTACCTGGCAAACTGCAACTATTGTGGGGATCTTTCCATTGTCCGAGCTTGTAACCCTTGAGGTCTCCAAGCTCCACAATTCCTTCAGAACGCCTCTCACGAGCATTGTCACACTGCCGCATTGCACTAAGTGTACTCATCCCTCCTCTCACCTCACTTCACTCACACACACTCACTAGCATGGATTAGAGAGAGATTAGCAAGAGGATTATCAAGAAAAAAACTCTATTACACAATGGGAGAGTTTTCTATATCATGAGAGATTTTCCCTTATATACATGGCCATAAGTGTTCACACTTACTTAAATTGTGGTCGGTTGGGCACTTTAGGCTCATAAGAGGCCTAATGAAATTCCAATGACTCCTCTCATAATATATCCATGGAGTACATCACTTTCATCCTTACTTGCTACCACACACTCTTGAAGCAGAAATTGCCATAAGTATTCCGTCAGACCATTACGGGCGCCCATCCAAGTTATAGATTTGGACACCGTTGTATCATATCTTAAATGTATGACCTTTTGGGTGTCTACCTTCACTCCTTGATGTAAGATAATAGTAGTAGCTCATCCAAGTTATAGATTTGGACACCGTTGTATCATATCTTAAATGTATGACCTTTTGGGTGTCTACCTTCACTCCTTGATGTATGACCTTTTGGGTGTCTACCTTCACTCCTTGATGTAAGATAATAGTAGTAGCTCTTGTTAACCCTAGAAATGGGTTAACGTGCAAGCTGAAGCCAACAATGGAGGAGCGCTAAGAGTGTGGTAGCTCAAAGAGAAGCATAAGCAGAAGGGCCCGTTCTTGCTGCACTGTTGTTGAAGGTGTGTTGACATCACATAGACGGACAGTGATGGAATGATCAAAGAACACAAGCTAGCCGTGCTTGACATCAAGAACTACAAAGGTCGAGAAGCTTAGGCAGAGGTAAAATGGGGTGTCTAGCGGTCATAGGCCTAAAGGGTGATGAAAAGCAGAAACCTAAGTGTGGGAGAGGTTGGTGAGACTGAAAGATCCCTGCCACCTCCACACAACAAATTTTGGGGTGCTAGCAGTCGGAAGTAGCACTTCTTGCGTAGGGCAGAAGCTCTCACTCGGGCCTTGCCCACGGATATCCGGACAAGAGATTAATCCCTCGGTTCTTCCAAAACTGAACTCGGAAAAACTTCTCTCACCCAACAGACATAGGCGATTCCTTCAAGATATTTTTATTCTAACGTAGTCAAGGGCCTTAACTAACCAAACTGATCCGACCAAACCTGTAAGTCACATGGTGAGATCAAGGAAGAGACTTGCACTTGGATCATAGAGACCAAGGCCTTTTCCCTCACATCAAGAGGCACAACCGTTGATTCTTTTCCATAGAACAAAGACTATCTGGGAGATTTACTTCATCTATCGTAATATAGCGGAACTCATTTTAGGGATCCATTAGTCTAGCCTAACCCCATCCAATCCCTGTTGAGATTCAAGCTCGATGTCAGTGTGAGCCAGCTATGCTATGTGCTGGCATGTTAGGTAGGAACATGTGTGAGACGTAAATGACCGCGTGTCCAGCTGGTCATAGTGTGTGGACATTAGCTAGGGTTAGATGTGTGTGGACACAACTCATAGTGTGTTGTGTGTATTTTGGATTATGGCATTATGCTTTGTGTGAGAGTGGAGATGGCTTCCCTCTATGGTTAGGGTTTGCAATATACATTAGGGTTTGCTCCTGTGTGTGTGTCTCCTCTCCTTCTACCGTTCTTTCAACATGGTATTAGAGCCTTGTGCTGTTTATTAGGGTTTATGAGTGAGTGAGTGAAGAGGGAGAAGAAGCTGTGAAGCTTGCCATTGGAGCTGTGAAGCACACCGAATACTATCAGATCTGAGAGCTTGGCCTATCGGGTAAGGTCTTCAAAACATCCTTGAGCGGATTGCAGGTGATACAGGCAAAAACAAAGCAAGTTAGAGCAAATCAAAGCAAAGAAAAATTCTGGTTTTTGGAAGCTTTCCATTAAAGCTTGGAAACACTGATGTATGGTGAAATAGAGGTGATTCTAGCAAAAGACACATGTATTTGACAAAGAGGGATGTATTGGCAACCCCTATGCAAGCCTTAAACAAAATTTGGAGCAATTTACATGCATTTGATTGAGTGAAAAACTCTAGTTTTTGAGCTCTCACAAAACAGAGAAAAAGGAGTCAAAAATTGATGCATTTGGAGTGTGTTTTTGGCAAAAATCCAACCATTGATGGATTGCACACATGCCTAGGTGTGTTGGGGACTCAAACCAATCATCAAATAGTACTTCAAACCTTCCCAAATCCCTCAAATGCAGGTGGCGCTGACTGGACTGCAGAAACAGAGCTTTTTTCCATAGTCTTTGACAGGTGGAGATCAAATTCTCATTGGGTGCTTGGTTCCTTTCACAATTGCTTTAGCAATTGGTTGCTACACACATTGGAGAAGAGGGATATGTGATTGGATTGATGAATTATGCCTAATTGAGCTGGGAATGAGCTGATTAAACAGGCTGTCCACTGGTTGCAGAGAAACATGGTCATTTTAATTGAGCAATTAATCTTTGGTCTTATACAATTGGACAAATTCCTCTTACATGGAGTTGATGGACACTATTGCTAAGATAATGAATGCCTGGTTGAAGAAATTAGAGCCAAATTACTACTGGTTTTTCTGGTTTTTCTGGTTTTTCCCAAAACAGAGAAAGGGGTTTTTAAAAATTGATATGTACACATGTCAGATGGTGTTGATACTCTACATTGAGGTTGTTTAGGTGTCAATGCAAGTTGCCCATACTTGATTGCACCACTACATTGTGATTTGGAGCCTTGGAAAGCGTGTCAATTCAGGGTATCTCGGACTGCGTGAGTCAGTTCATTTTGAATGCTACAGGTTGATTTTCTACATCAAATTTGAAGATTGGTGGCTACATTGGAGTATCTAGAACACTCATTGGAGTGTGGTTGAGCTAAGGAAGGCTCGGTTACAGATTTTGAAGTGTACGCAAGGTGTTTTGCATTGAGCAACATGTCGGATAATCCAGTACAGATTGTTGGTGAAAAGCTGGATAGGAAGAACTTCCAGGCATGGAAGTACAGGATAAAAAGTTTCTTGAAAGGAAAAGGATTTTGGAATCTCATTACAGGTGCTGAGCCCGAGCCTGAGCTACCTCGACAACCTACACAGCAGCAGGTTATTGATCATAAGCAATGGTCAGAAGAGAGAGCATTCAAAGTGCTGCATTATCTGTCTATATGTATTTCTGATGCTATGCTCATACACATACAGGATGCCGAGAATCCCAAAGATGCATGGGATACTTTGGTCAAGATGTTTGATACAGATACGAGTGCTCGCAAGTCTCAGTTGCGAGAGCAGATACATAATGTGAAAAGGAATAAAAGGAGCATACATGATTATGTGCAAGAAATCAAGAAGTTTGCAGATGCATTGGCCACAAGAAATGCCCCCATGCCTGATGATGATTTGGTGGATATTACCTTGCGTGGTCTTGGCAAGGAATACAAATCTTTTGATACATCTATCTCAGTGAGGAGTACAGGTTTACCAGACTTTGATGAGTTGCTTTCACTCTTACTTGTTGAGGAAATCAAACTCAGTGATTCATTTCTGGATGCATCTACTAGCCATGATGATAATGGCAGAAATCAAGCTTTCTATTCGCAGAGAGGCTTTAGAGGCAGGGGGAGATTCGCATCACGTGGACGTGGTGGTAATGGTCGTGGATGGCAGGACAGGTCACCACAGCAGAATTTTCAGCCTTCATATGGTGCTCGAGGTGGTCGTGGATATACACCTCAGAGAGGCAGAGGTAACCCCCGTGGTAGAGGACGTTGGCAAGGCCAACAAAATTCTATGCAAGATGTGGAATGCCATTATTGTGGCAAATATGGTCATATGACGAGAGATTGTTTCCGCAAACAGAATGATTTGAGAGGGGTTAGAGCACAACGTGGTGGTCATTATGGTGGAAATTATGTTCAACATGGTGGAAACTATGCATCAAGCAGGAAACATGTTGTGGGTTCTATGACGACAAATGCTGAGAATAACACATGGTATATGGACTCAGGAGTATCAAACCATATGACATGTCATGGTGAATAGTTTGAGCATATGAAGCCTATGGATGTAAAAGGCTATGTGGAGATAGGTGATGATACCCAGCATGTCATTACACATGTTGGAAGTGTACCATTGGTTATGCACAATGGTCAAACAAAGTCTATGTCAGATGTATTGTACGTGCATTCTATCACAAAGAGCTTGGCCTCAGTTGGTCAAACGGTGGAACAGGGATTACAGGTTCATTTCAACGAGCATGGATGCTTCGTTGAGGATTTCAAACATGGATGTAGAGTTATTGCTAAAGGCAAGAAAGAAGGCAGATTGTTTAAGCTGGAATTCCTGAGCTAAAATCAGCCATGTTCTCTAAGAGTAGAAATGTGGTACAGGACATTGATATGTGGCATAAGAGGATTGGACATGTCAATATTAAAGAACATGCAAACAAGAGGCATTGTCAGTGGATTGCCTAGATTCAAATATGATGGAAATATGCATGTTTGTGAAGCCTGTCAGTTTGGAAAGCAGGCAAGGTTGAGGTTTCCTAGAGAAGGAAATATGAGTAGCAGGCCACTTGAGATTGTACATAGTGATGTATGGGGTCCTACACAAAACCCATCTATCAAAGGCAGTTTATACTATGTGACATTCATACATGATTTCAACAGGATGACATGGATATACTTTCTCAGAGAGAAGAGTGAAGTGTTGGAAAAGTTCATGGATTTCAAAGCTTTTGCAGAAAAGCAATATGGTTGTTGGATTAAATGTTTGAGGACAGATGGAGGTAGTGAATACACCTCAAAAGCTTTTGAGCATTTCTTGAGGAAACATGGAATAAGAAGACAATTGACTTGCAGGTATACACCTCAGCAGAATGGTGTAGCTGTGTAAGGTTCCTCCCTTCTAAAATGGGAGAAACACTTAAGATAGTCCGCTAAGTCTTATCTTGGGAAAAATTTCCTATTCATCGACACCTTGACCCTTTAGAGATTCAAGGATACGATTCATAGGTATGACCTAGCTCGATCCCGCAGGGGGAGCGTGATTTTCTAAACATCAAATCACCCATAGGGCAATTGATCATAAATTGGGCAACTACTAGACTTGATGTCTAGAGACAACGCTTTTTTCCTCATCTTATGCAAGGCACAGCCCCGCTGGCCTAGTCTTCTAGAATAGAGTTGCCCAAGAACCTAACTATCTAACGTAGGGCTTTCACTTAATCTGTTGGAAAGCTACCCGACTAATCGGGTCCACTCGTCCGTAGGATGGTGCCGTCAGGGCACTCCATCCTCCCACTTTCCACCCTACTCACACATCAATTTGTTTTCTAATTAATCCTACCACACTGTTTGACATAAATAAACATATTCCTTAATTAAGGCCCTCTTTCACAGGGTTCGTTAAAACAGCCTTCTTACACAATACAATCATACCAAAGACAAGATGTAATTATATAAAAAGTTTATACATGAACCAATTCCATACAAGCCAAACCGGCTCTCTTATTCTTATTCTGCCGATGATCTAGAATTCGGCCTTCCAGCCTCTACATGCTGGGCAAAACCCTACGGGACCATACACCTCATCGTCGTCCGCTGGCAAGGACTCAAGCCGGCCTGTCGCCCTCTCAGGCTCCATCGCTCGATCCTCCCGCCCCTCAGAGGGATGTCTGCACACTAGGGTGGGCTTATTTACCGCACTAGCCTGGGCCCTCAGAACTAGGCAGCCTCATAATCTCTCGCCTCAATCGGCGATCCTTATTCTCCTAAAGGTATGAGGGATACCTTGGGCCATTCCCGGGCTTTGCTAACGACGCCGCCCGGCTACACAAGTACGGAACGGAGCTAGCGTTGAAGCCAAAAAAAAATCTTGAATTCTAAAGATAACAACTTCAATGCAATTTACTAAATATAGCATTCACAATTCATGAAGATAACAATTTCAACGCAATTTATCGAATACAACATCACATAATTCGTAACTTCATATAATTTTTATGTCGTCATTTTAAAAGGAAAAGACACCATTCATTAACACTAATTTAAGAAAAATCTCTTCTTTTGAAAATTAACCAAGCTAACCTGGCCACCGTTTCCTTGAGGGGCTTGAAAAGGGAGGACTGGAGCCACATTGGGCACATCTTCTCCCATCTCGTTGTTACGTGCTCCTCTTGAGGCAATATTTTGTTGTCTCTAAGATGAGGCCATCTTAGCCGTCGCCTTGTAGAGCTCGCTACTGCGATCGAAACGCTTCAGTTGGATCTGAATTTCGAGCTCGTTTGCTCATCGTATGAGCAAAAGAATATGGTGCACGAACCCTTTCTTGAGGCAAAAAACCCTTATTAAAGTCTACGCAAATGGGGGGGGATTGTGAGATGTCCTTAAGGGCAAAAACGTGGAGAGGGCTGGGAGGGGCTGCTGGAAGTCTCTTCACACCGCGCGCGCGGGGGGGGGGGGGGGGGGGGGAAGATTTAAGGACACTGCCTCTAAGGAAGAGGGGGATGGAGGAATTTTGGCTTATCTGAAAAGAGCCAAATGAGGGGGTGTGAGAGGGGTGGCCGCAAGGGGCAGCTATACTGCAGCAAGTACGCTACACAGAGACGGACGACGGTACGGACGGCGGTACTATAGGGCATACGCTACACAGAAATGCGTGCCGTCTGTGGAGCACCCCGAGGGTTTCTATAGCTGAGGGGTGAGGGTAGGGGCGCTGCGCAAAGCAAGGACGAAAGGACAGTGTACCTTCAAGGGCTATGGATCAGTGGCCTGCATGGGTCTAGGGGAAAGGTACGGTGTCGGTTGTCCGGGAAAGGAGTGGTACGCATGTACCTTATCTGGTCTGGGGCAGCATGGGTGTCCACGTAGGGGTACGCGTGGACCATACAGTGGGCGGCCATCCTTTGGTTCTTCGACGGCCATTGTACGGGCACCCTAGTAAGTGTGTTAGGACCAAATTTTGGGACGGGGTACCCAAATTTTGGGACGAGGTACCCAAATTTGGGACGTCCGCCTCGATTTGCGTGCCGGACCGCCCTGGGGGCGATTTTTTTTTTGTCCGGGAGGTTCTCCTGGTCGTAGGGGTTCAGACCGTTCGTCAATCGGACGCCCGGTCGTGGATTTATTAAGGTTTAAAGGTCGCTGATTTTTAACTAAAATGATTGAAATTAGCGTATAGGCTTGATCCGATGTCCGTTTTGGATGCTGTAAAATCCTATATTAGGGTAAAATCGCACGTAGATTCCAAATTTGGGCTCAGAATTTGAAGATTCCAAGTAGAAATGACTCAAATAATAAAATCATTGATTTTTATACCATAAAAACTCAGAATTACATGGACATTTCTTTATTAGTGAAGATGGGTATGTTACATCCTTCCCCCCTTAAAGAAATCGAGATGTCCTCATCTCGTCATGAATTGGGGATAATCCTTTAAGAGTGTAGCTTCATCTTCCCAAGTTGCATCCTCTTCAGGGTAATCTTTCCACTGAACTAGATGTTCTACAAGAGTTCTATTTCGGAGTTGCCTTTCTCTAGAATCTATGATGCTACTGGGCTGTAATTCAAGGACTCCTTGAGTAGGGATTACAACTTGTTCATCATCAAGAATATGATCGAGACTGGGGACATATGGTTTTAACAAACTTACATGAAATACATTATGGACTTTGATATGGGCTGGGAGTTGGAGTTTATAGGCACTTTTACCTAGACACTTGATAACTGTATAGGGACCACAATATCTAGGGCTGAGCTTCTTATATTTCCCAAGTGATAGAGAACTTCATTTGGGTCGCACTCGTAGAAGAACTCTGTCTCCTTCCTTGAAAATCCTTTCAGACCTCTTGTTGTCAGCATAATGCTTTTGTCGATCTTGGGCAGCTTTAATATCCTTTTGGATCGCCTTGGTTTGTTCCTCCATCTCTTCGAGCATTTTCCTGGATGCCTCAACTCTTATGGTTGGATCAGAGAAATTTAGAGAAGACAGGCATTCTTGCCCATAGAGTGCCTTGAATGGTGACATTCCTATGCTTTGATGTAAGACGCATTGTAGGCAAATTCTACCAGAGGAAGGTATTGAATCCACCTTCTGGGTTCCCGTCCACAGTATGCTCTGAGAATGTCTTCAATTACTTGATTGACTCTCTTAGTTTGGCCATCGGTCTCTGGATGATAAGCTGTGCTAACTGCCAGAATTTTGAAGTGAAGTCAGAATCCCGATCACTTACTATCCTTTTTGGGAGACCATGAAGTTTGAGGACTTCCTTGATGAATATTCGAGCAACATCAGAAGCTTTGAAGGTCTTCTTTGCTGGTATAAGGTGAGCTACTTTGGTAAGTAAGTCCACTACTACTAGAATGGAGTCATATCCTCCTTGAACAGTGGGGAGACTTGTGACAAAATCCATACTAATGCACTCCCACTTCATTTGGGAAATATCTAAGGGTTGAAGTTTTCCAGGCATCTTGATCCTTTCAGCTTTGATCCTTTGGCATGAGAGACATTGCTTCAGGTACCGAAGCACATCATTTTTCAAGCCTGCCCAATGAAAGCTCCTTCTTACAGCATTTAATGTTTTTGCATAACCTGGGTGTCCTGCAGTAGGGCTATCATGAGCTTCATGGAGGATTAGTTTCTTTAAAGCAGGATCCTTAGGGATACATAGCCTGTGATTGAAGTAGAGGCTTCCTTCATGAGTGGAGTATCCCTTGATTAGATTCTTCTCTTTCTCTGAATGTCCCCCTTCTTCTACTAACTTTATCATCCTCTGATAATCTGGATCATGAGATGAGACTTCTTCCACCTTGACCTGAATGGGATTATTTGGCATTGAAATAGCACTCAAGAAAGATTTGCGGCTAAGTGCATCTGCTACCACATTATCTTTCCCAGGGCGGAATTTGATGTCGAAGTCATATTCTTGTAGAATTTCAATCCATCTCCTTTGCCACATGTTGAGGTTATAGGCTGGTGGGTGAAGATCCACTTTAGGCTTTTGTGGTCAGTTACAAGCTGGAATTTGCCCCCCAAGAGATAATGTCTCCATAATTTGAGGCAATGAACAACTGCTAAGAGTTCCAAATCATGAAAACTCGTCAGAGTTTGATTCGCTCTCATCTCTCTCTCTCCTTTTGCTAGAATAGAGGATCCATTTGATACTGTCTCTTTTGCCTCTCCGAGAAGAATGGCATAGTTTGCTTCATATTGCTTCAGCTTGCGGGAAGTATAAGCGACTGGTCTTCCTTCTTGGCCTAAGACACCACCAAGTGCTAGACTACTAGCATCGGTAACCACTTCAAATTCCTTGGAGAAATCAGGAAGCTTTAAGACTGGGGCAAAAGTAATAATGACTTTCAGCTGATCAAAGCTATTTTGATGGATTGGCAGTCACACTATTTTGCAATCCTTCTTAAGAAGATCCGTCAAAGGTGCAGCTACCAAGGCATAATCTTTGATAAAAATCCTATACCAACCCGTGATTCCCAAAAATCCACGAACTTCACGAACTGATTTAAGGGGTGGCCATTCTAGAATATCCTTGACCTTGGCGCGGTCTACTAAGATGCCATCTTTGGAGACGATGAATCCAAGATACTCAATTTGATGAGTAAAGAAGGTACATTTGCTCTTCTTGGCATAGAGTTTGTGTCTGCGTAGCAATTGCAGAACTCTACGCACATGCTCCTCATGCTCTTCCATTGATTTGGAGTAGATTAAGATGTTGTCAAAGAAAACAAGCACAAACTCATCCAAGTAAGGGCGGAATATATCTTGCATTAGGCGGTTAAAGGTTACAGGAGCATTGGTTAACCCGAATGACATTACAGTAAACTCATAGTGCCATAACGGGTGTTAAAGGCTGTTTTGGGTATATCTGCTTCCTTGACTTTGATCTGATAGTATCCAGACCTCAAATCTATTTTTGAGAAGACTTTGGTCCCATGAAGCCTGTCAAGAAGTTCGTCGATGCGAGGGATAGGATACTTATTCTTGACAGTGACTTGATTTAGCCCTCGATAATCTATGCAGAGGCAGAGAGTCCCGTCCTTCTTTTTTTGGAAAAGAATAGGTGCTCCCCACGGAGAGCTACTGGGGCGTACAAATCCTTGTTCAATGAGTTGGGAAAGTTGCTCCTTAAGTTCAATGGCTTCAGGAAGGGACATTTTATAGGGAGTTTTTGAGATGGGTTGAGCTCCAGGGATCACCTCGATTTCATGGTCGACTTCTCGAGGAGGTGGTAACCCTGTAAGCTCGTCAAGGAAGATGTCAGAGAATTCTTGGAGCCAATGTCTCCATACTAGGTTCAATGACTTTGTTGAGTTTGACTAAGAAAACTTGCTGACCCTTACGTGTTCCCTTGAGAAGATGTTTTGCCTTGACTACCCTAGATTTAGGTTTTCCTGTGATCCCCTGAATAGATATTACTTGGCCATGCTCATTTTCAAAAGTGATACTCCCCTGGTTACAATGAATGCTAGCTTTGTTTGCAATTAACCAATCCATCCCAAGGATTCCATCATAAATTCCTAATGGCAAGACTCTAAAGTGACCATGAGTTTGCTCATTACCCAAAATCAAGGTTTCCTATAGAGTGGCGAGATACTACTTCTTTCCCACTGGCTAACTCTACAATCATTTTTCTAGCTGTTTTTTGACTCAAGTTTAATTTTTGCAAGCACCTAGGAGAAAGGAATGAATGGGTACTGCCACAATCAATCAAAAGCTGAAATGGCTTACCGTGATGAGTGGCGGGGGTTTGGATTACACCAAATTGTTTATTCGGACCTTGGTGTTCTACTGCCGCATGGACGGTGGCGCGCTCTTCTTCAGCCGTTTCCAAGGTCGGTTCTTCACTTATAACACAGGCAGTTCTAGCAACTGCTCCTCCGCGGCCTCTGCCACGGCCACTGCCTCTTGCACCTTGGTGGGTAGGGGTTCCACGACCTTGATTTCCTCTGTTACCTTGGGGAAATGATGTTGCCATCTTGGGACAGTTGGCTCTAAAGTGTCCCGGCTCATTGCACTCAAAACACAGAGGGCCTTCTCTGGAAGAAGCAGCATACGAGCGGGGGACAAAAGAGTTGCCTTGGCGCCCTCTGTTGTAGTAAGGAAAATTCTATTGAGGTTTCTTGTAGGGTTGATCTTTAAGATTTGCCTCAGGGTAAGATCTCTTTTGATTCTTCGGTTTGTTAGCCTTCATTTCTTTCACAAGGGGCTTTGCTCGTATGAGAGCATCCTGTAATGTGCTTGGCCTCATTGCTTCAAGGCGGGAATCTAGGGGTTCATTTAGCCCTTGGCAGAAACGAGCCACTTGCTGGGAAGTAGTCATAGCTGGGGCATACTTCCGAAGGGTAATAAATTTGGAATAGTAGTCCTCCAGAGTTAAGCTGCACTGACTAAGACTAAAAAACTCATTCATCTTTATGGATTCATGGGATGGAGGAAGATATCTTTCCTTCACTGCCTGCTTGATGTCTTCCCATGTTTGAGAATGTTCGGTGACTTCCTTGTCATCACGGCACCACTGCTTCCACCAGAGTTTAGCATCTCCAATGAGGCGAAACCGTGCGAGCATAGACTGATTTGCTACTCCAGTACTGGCAGCAGAGAAATAATCGTCCATCGCCTCAATCCAGACTTCAGCATCCTTCTCAACCTTTGAACCTTCTCCTTTAAAGGAGGGAGGTTGCATTTGCTTAAGCAGGAGCTTTTTCTCCTGGGTATCGGTGTAAAGTGCATTTGGGAAGTGGAGGGTGGTCGTCTTGGCCATCATTGTAAAAACAATTTTAAGATTACAAGATTCATATTTGCACAACGCTTATTTTTTGGAGAGTAAAACATTAAAATTATTTTATTTTCAAATATTTACAAGGACAAGCTTTATTACAAAGATCTGAGACTAATATAATTAGTCTTATTTGACATCAAGGGAAATTCCTAGGCTTGACTATGACATAAGGGTAGAGCGGTCCACATAGGTGAAATATGGGGGTTCCGCTGTAGTTTCTAAGACTCTAAAAACTGTTGGTAAGGGTGGTAAACTCTGGATTGGGGTAGATCCCAACACCGCTACTCTATCAGCAGGTAAGACCTGCATCACTTTGTCATACACCCAGCGATCCTGGGGTATGCGAACCCCATCTACAGTCACAGTGGTGTCGGCCCTGGGGGTACCGACGAACCAAAATAAGCAGATCATCTTCAGCTTCTCAATCCAACAAATCCGCTTAAGGTCGGTGGTGAGGTTCCCAATTTGATCTGCTCGGATGAAGAAGTATCTCGGCCCACGACTCCAGAAATCTCTACCCCATCCTCTTTGAATACGAGAGAAATGAGGGAGGGATATCTTCTCTAATATCTGCACCATGGTGTCGCGGAACTCGAAATTCGAGGAGTGACTAGCAGTCTCGAAGATGCATTGGAAAACCAGAAACTTGGAGTAGGCATCTTCCTCTTCCTACAGTCATTCAAACATCAATTCAACTTATTTGTTTTAGTAGGATGTTTTTACTAATTAGCATTATGTTAGGTAAAACATTCATTACAAAACAATCCTTAAATGACAATTCCTAGGAGCTAAGATCGGCTCTGATACCAATTGTAAGGTTCCTCCCTTCTAAAATGGGAGAAACACTTAAGATAGTCTGCTAAGTCTTATCTTGGGAAAAATTTCCTATTCATTGACACCTTGACCCTTTAGAGATTCAAGGATACGATTCATAGGTATGACCTAGCTCTATCCCGCAGGGGGAGCGTGATTTTCTAAACATCAAATCACCCATAGGGCAATTGATCATAAATTGGGCAACTACTAGACTTGATGTGTAGAGACAACGCTTTTTTCCTCATCTTATGTAAGGCACAGCTGCTGGCCTAGTCTTCTAGAATAGAGTTGCCCAAGAACCTAACTATCTAACGTAGGGCTTTCACTTAATCTGTTGGAAAGCTACCCGACTAATCGGGTCTACCCGTCCGTAGGATGGTGCCGTCAGGGCACTCCATCCTCCCACTTTCCACCCTACTCACGCATCAATTTGTTTTCTAATTAATCCTACCACACTGTTTGACATAAATAAACATATTCCTTAATTAAGGCCCTCTTTCACAGGGTTCGTTAAAACAGCCTTCTTACACAATATAATCATACCAAAGACAAGATGTAATTATATAAAAAGTTTATACATGAACCAATTCCATACAAGCCAAACCGGCTCTCTTATTCTTATTCTGCCGATGATCTAGAATTCGGCCTTCCAGCCTCTACATGCTGGGCAAAACCCTACAGGACCATACACCTCATCGTCAGCCGCTGGCGAGGACTCAAGCCGGCCTGTCGCCCTCTCAGGCTCCATCACTCGATCCTCCCGCCTTTCTGACACTAGGGTGGGCTTATTTACCGCACTAGCCTGGGCCCTCAGAACTAGGCAGCCTCATAATCTCTCGCCTCAATCGGCGATCCTTATTCTCCCAAAGGTATGAGGGATACCTTGGGCCATTCCCGAGCTTTGCTAACGACGCCGCTCGGCTACACAAGCACGGAACGGAGTTAGCGTTGAAGCCAAAAAAAATCTTGAATTCTAAAGATAACAACTTCAATGCAATTTACTAAATATAGCATTCACAATTCATGAAGATAACAATTTCAACGCAATTTATCGAATACAACATCACATAATTCGTAACTTCATATAATTTTTATGTCGTCATTTTAAAAGGAAAAGACACCATTCATTAACACTAATTTAAGAAAAATCTCTTCTTTTGAAATTTAACCAAGCTAACCTGGCCACCGTTTCCTTGAGGGGCTTGAAAAGGGAGGACTGGAGCCGCATTGGGCGCATCTTCTCCCATCTCGTTGTTACGTGCTCCTCTTGAGGTAATATTTTGTCGTCTCCGAGATGAGGCCATCTTAGGCGTCGCCTTGTAGAGCTCGCTGCTGCGATCGAAACGCTTCAGTCGGATCTGAATTCCGAGCTCGTTTGCTCACCGTGTGAGCAAAAGAATATGGCGCACGAACCCTTTCTTGAGGCAAAAAACCCTTATTAAAGTCTACGCAAATGGGGGGGGGGATTGTGAGATGTCCTTAAGGGCAAAAACATGGAGAGGGCTGGGAGGGGCTGCTGGAAGTCTCTTCACACCGCGGGGGGGGGGGGGGGGGGGGGGGGGGGGAGAGAAGAGTTAAGGACACTGTCTCTAAGGAAGAGGGGGATGGAGGAATTTTGGCTTATCTGAAAAGAGCCAAATGAGGGGGTGTGAGAGGGGTGGCCGCAAGGGGCAGCTGTACTGCAGCAAGTATGCTACACAGGGACGGACGACGGTACGGACGGCAGTACTACAGGGCATACGCTACACAGAAATGCGTGCCGTCTATGGAGCACCCCAAGGGTTTATATAGCTGAGGGGTGAGGGTACGGGCGTTGCGCAAAGCAAGGACGAAAGGACGGTGTACCTTCAAGGGCTATGGATCAGTGGCCTGCATGGGTCTAGGGGAAAGGTACGGTGTCGGTTGTCCGGGAAAGGAGTGGTACGCATGTACCTTATCTGGTCTGGGGCAGCATGGGTGTCCACGTAGGGGTACGCGTGGACCATACAGTGGGCGGCCATCCTTTGGTTCTTGGGTGGCCATTGTACGGGCACCCTAGTAAGTGTGTTCGGACCAAATTTTAGGGCGGGGTACCCAAATTTGGGGTGCTCGCCTCGATTTGCGTGCCAGATCGCTCTGGGGGGCGAAATTGTTTTTTGTTCAGGAGGTTCTCCTGGTCGTAGGGGTTCAGACCGTTCGTCAATCGGACGCCCGGTCGTGGATTTATTAAGGTTTAAAGGTCGCTGATTTTTAACTAAAATGATTGAAATTAGCGTATAGGCTTGATCCGGTGTCCGTTTTGGATGCTATAAAATCCTATATTAGGGTAAAATCGCACGCAGATTCCAAATTTGGGCTCAAAATTTGAAGATTCTAAGTAGAAATGACTCAAATAATAAAATCATTGATTTTTGTACCATAAAAACTCATAATTACATGGACATTTCTTTATTAGTGAAGATGGGTATTTTACAAGCTGAGAGAAAGAATAGAGTCATATGTGAAGTGGCTAGGGCGATGCTCAATGAAAAGAACATGCCACATTATTATTAGGCAGAAGCATGTGCTACTGCAGTGTATATACTGAACAAAACACCTACAGCAGCCATTCATGGAAGCACGCCAGAGATGCGGCTTACAGATTATAGGCCAGACATTGGACACCTCAAAGTTTTTGGATGCATAGCTTATGTACATGTGCCTGATGAAAGAAGAAGGAAGTTGGATCCTAAGGCAGAGAAATGTGTATTTGTTGGATATGCACAGGATCGAAAGGCATACAAATGTTACAACCCACAAACTAGACAAGTGGTCATCTCACGAGATGTGGTGTTTGATGAGCTTGCTAGTTGGTACAAAGCAAAAGATGAGGGTGTCATTGAGTCACTTGAGGCTGATGTTCTTGTGAACTTGCCACAAGCAAGTTCTAGTTCTACTTCTATGTCTGGGCCAGCAACAGAGGCTGAGAGTAGTACTGTACGTCCATGGTCAGGACGTTTGAGGCATGAGAGTGTGAGCACTGGGAGTAGTGCTATGGATAAAGGAAAGAAGAAGGTCGAAGGAATTGGAATCACAGGTTATGAGTCATCTAGTTCAGAGAGTTTGGATGAGGAGCTTGGCATACTTGTTTTACGCACACCTGGTGCTAGGCAGGATAGATATGTGCCACCACATGCTAGAGTTACAGGTGTACAGAGTGACCCACATGCATTGCGGAGATCCCAGAGAGTCAGATATCCAGTTGACAGATTGACATATCGAGATTTTGCTATGCACTATGCATACATGACATCTATGGTGAAGCATGTGGAACCTACATGCTATACAGGCTATTGGAGAGCATGTATGGGAGAAAGCAATGGATGTAGAGATGGACGCATTGGTCCATAATGACACATGGGATTTGGTTGCATTACCAAAGGACAAGAATGTTATTGGCTGTAAATGGGTTTACAAAGTGAAGTGCAAATCTGATGGTTCTATTGAGAGACATAAAGCAAGATTGGTAGCAAAGGGTTATGCACAAACCCAAGGTTTGGACTATGATGAGACGTTTAGTCCAGTGGCTAAGATGGGCACAGTAAAGAGCAGTCATTGCTATGGCTGCAGCTAATGGCTGGGAAATGCATCAGATGGATGTCAAAAATGCATTTTTGAATGGAGATCTACAAGAGGAAGTGTATATGGCACAACCAGAAGGGTATGTACACCCTAGATATCCCACTCACGTATGCAGGTTGAAAAAGGCATTATATGGTCTGAAGCAAGCACCTCGTGCTTGGAGTGATAAGATGAGCAGATATCTTATCTCACTTGGTTTTCAGATTTCTACAGCAGATTCTTCACTCTATGTGAAGAAGACAGAGCATGGGATTGTTTTACTCGTCATCTATGTGGATGATTTGATTATCACAGGTGATCATGGTGCAGATGTGATGCATGTCAAGAAAGCTTTGAGTGGGCAATTTGACATGAAAGATCTTGGTGAGTTGAGATACTTTCTTGGAATAGAAGTGGTCAAAGATCATGCAGGTACATGGTTAGTACAGTGCCAATATGCATTGGATATGTTGGCAAAATATGGCATGATAGGGTGTACGCCTATGAGTACACCTTTGGAGCAAAATGTGAAGTTACGGGCTGATTATGGTGATGAGCTTGATGATCCATCTATGTACAGAAAGATGGTTGGTAGTCTCATATACATGACTATTACACGCCCGGATTTGAGTTATGCTGTGGGGATAGTAAGCCAGTTTATGCAGAGCCCCAGAAAACCACATTTGGATGCAGTGAGACGCATCATGAGATATGTGAAGACCACTGCACATTATGGTCTACTTTATGAGAGTGGTAAAAGCTTGGACATACATGGCTACACAGATGCTGATTGGGCAGGTAGCGCATATGACAGGAGGTCTACTAGTGGATATGCTTTTACACTTGGAAGTGCCGTGGTGAGTTGGAGTAGCAAAAAGCAACCTACAGTTGCTTTATCCAGTACAGAGGCTGAATGTAGAGATGCAACCATTGCTACTTGTGAGGCAGTATGGTTAAAGGGTCTCTTGGCAGATTTATGTGAGCCTATTGTTGATGGCAAAGTTGTCATTCATTGTGACAACATGAGCAGTATACAGTTGGCCAAGAATCCAGTGTTTCATGCGAGGACCAAACACATAGAGGTCCATTATCACTTTGTCAGAGAAAAGGTGCTGGATGGTAGAGTTGATCTTCAGTATGTGAAGACTGATGAGCAGGTGGCTGATATCTTCACAAAGCCACTTAGCAGGGAGAAGTTTGAGTACTTCCGGACTATGTTGGGAGTACATGGGATGAGCTTGAGGGGGAGTGTTGAGAGTTTTGATATCCCAAGCTCATCTACATCTTCATCGGCAGTACATCATGAGCTTGAGAGGGGCTGTTGAGATTCAAGCTCGATGTCAGTGTGAGCCATCTATGCTATGTGCTGGCATGTTAGGTAGGAACATGTGTGAGACATAAATGACCGCGTGTCCAGCTGGTCATAGTGTGTGGACATTAGCTAGGGTTAGATGTGTGTGGACACAACTCATAGTGTGTTGTGTGTATTTTGGATTATGGCATTATGCTTTGTGTGAGAGTGGAGATGGCTTCCCTCTATGGTTAGGGTTTGCAATATACATTAGGGTTTGCTCCTGTGTGTGTGTCTCCTCCCCCTCTACCGTTCTTTCAACAATCCCATGGGTTAGCCAACCGCCCAACCACTATAGTGATAGGATCCATTTAGGAATTTGGTTATGTTTTGCCTCGGGTACCAGAGAAAGAGTTCCCAGGCCCCCCAGCCAGCGCTTCAAGCAAACTTCAAGATAGTCACACCACTTACACACCCAATATGAAATTGCTTGTTTCACAGTGTAAGGTCCATGTTCCCACACTACGCAATGAATTCAGGGGTGCTAGCAGCGGAAGTAGCACTTCTTGCATGGGGCAGGATTCCACACTCAGGGCCTCGCTCGGGGGGGGTCACTATATGTAAAATATCCCTATCGCGTGCGTTCAAGGCCTCTATTTTAAATCCCTTATTTGTGAATTTTTTAATCTATATAATATCCCCTTTTCTTTATGAATCTGTAAATTTTTTTGAAATTTTTTTAAATCATGCCCTTATGTAAATATATTTCTGTAAGTTTTATAAATTAAAATTATGCTTCTGTTGAACGCTGTCGTGCCATGGCACGTCTATGATGTGAAATCGTGCATGTGAGGCCGTCAAATACACATCCAGATGCATGAGGTTATGTGCCATGACGAGTCATTATATGATGACATGTACATATGTTCATATTGTATATAAGGTTCAATAAGACAAGCTGAGGCTGAGTCAAATCTAGGAGTTTTTGTATATGAGTGTGGAGGGTGATGATTCTGCTAAAATGGTATCGATTGGGTCAAATCAGTGAATCTTATGGAATGCAAACATGAGGGTATGCCAATGCACTAAGGAATGTATTTATGAAGATATGGGAAAATACTTGAATGAATAATTGGGGAGTCTATAAATCACATGGCCAATATGATGATTTACACACTATGGAGGCATCAAAAGTAGTGGAGACTCAATGGACATTGCAGTGTGAATGCGGGGGAATAGATCAACTACCTTGCATTGAGCACCTTACCTTAATGCTAAGGTTAGGAGTATTACACTAAGGGGTACATTGTGTGGTATTAAAAAGGAAAACAATGGGAAGCATTGGAGTGTGGGTGGTAGCACACGTGGAAATGTTTTTTTTCCCTTTATTAGAATTTACTAGATAATGGGAGAGAAGATTCGAGCGCAGCTTTTAATGAGGAATTTTCCGCATGGATAGCTGCAAAAGGTGAGCATCGCCGAGTTCTCCGCGGGGAAAGAGAAAAAGGACCGGAGGCTCACGGCGGCGAACCAGAGTGAGGAGGAAAAATCTGCAGAGTTAGAGAACAGTGGCGTTGACGACCAGAGGATTTTATTGGAAGACCATATCTTCTGCGCATAGCTTTTAGGTGCTAGAAATAAAGAGAAAATCAAATACTACAGAATGATATGCTTTTTGAAAAATCGAAGCTTACAGTCAGCGCAGAAGCGACTGCTGCATCACGTATTTCTTCATCGCGTTATCAACGCAGAGGCGACTGTACATGATGTAAAAAGAAGCGAAAATCTGAAATTCGCCTCTTTTTTTTAAGAGATAAGTGAATCTTTTTTTTTTAAAGCTTTCCCTCCAAAAAGCTTTGGGAATAAGGTCTTGTATAGTTTTTTTTTATATACTTTGGAGAACCATAAAACTTGGATTTCAAATACTATTTAACTGGGCTTTAGAGTGCAAGATAGGGAACTTTCAAAATTTACAGAGTTATGTGGTACATATGCCATGCTATTTTGCTTGTGAGATGTTAGAATATTAAGGCAGGTCTTCAGGTGATAAAAAGTGCATCTCGAAGTAATAGTTTTGATGGCACTGGATTAAAAGGATGTAACTAGACACATGTATATTGGAAAAATGGGAAGGCTTTGTTATGCCCACATGTGAATGGTTCAAAGGATTTCATGCAATTTTGTGCAATCAACGGGATGAATTCAAGGATGTATTGAGGTGAATCGACACATGTATTGTCATTGGAAATAGTGATGTTCAATACTCCTTGGGAAATTTTGTGCGTGAGTTTCCTTGTTGGATTTAACAATCACTCTCACAGCTAGAAGTTTCGTACTTTCCTGGCTATACCGCATACTTCACGATAGCTTTTTGGTGAACCCGACGTGAAACTGCTGGGGTGAGAGTGTGGTGAAATATACAGGGAAGCTATGGCTGAGAATTCAGAGGGTCAGGGGGTTCATTTTGACCCCGGAGTTATGCAGATGTTTCAAATGTTTACCATGTACATGCAACAGCAACAAGCTGCTGAGAGGGGACAAATTTCCACGACCAAGGCATTACAATCAATTGTGAAAAAGGTGGATCAATTTGATGGGAAGGATATTACAAAGTACCTGCTCAATTATATAAAGGAGATGGAGCTAAACAGGGTGGCTGAGGAGGATATGGTTCGAAGTTTCGAGCTGGTATGCGTTCCTGAAATAAGAGAGCGCATAAAAGGATTGCAGACAGCACAGGGTGGCAGAAATTGGGAAGAGTTCAAGCTTGCTTTAAAGGATGAATATTTCATGGAGGATTCGGAGCGAGTGACCAAACGAACTTTCTTGGAATGGGTCACAAAATCTAAAATGGGAATTTCTGCCACAGAATTGCTAAGAGAGTTTGAGAAGCGTTATGCCCGGTTGTCAAGGATAGAGCGTGTAACTTTGGATAGAGAAAAAACAGAGCTCTTCTTACAGGCAGCTGGGAAAGATCTCCAGGAGAAATTGGAAATCCTCCTTGAGGACAAGGATACAGAGCAGGGATTAAAGAGTGATTGGAATGATGTTGAGGATGCAGTCACTATGTTAGCAAAGCGGCAGCGGAGGAGGGATAAAATGGTGATGGGCTCTGCACCCCCCATAGCTGCTGTTACCCCTGAGAATCTACCCAAACCAGCTGCTACAATTCCCAAGGTAGATGGGCCAATGAATGAGCTTATCAAGGGTATGCGTGACTTAAAATTGAAGATGTCCAGGATAGAAGAAAAAGGTCTACCATTGGGGCAGGCTTCTATGCAAAGACCTCAAAGCAAAGAAGGGTTTACATATAGATGCATATGGTGTGATGACCCAGAGCATGCAAAGAAGGATTGTACCAGCTATAAAGAAGCTCTTAAAAATCAACTTGTGTTTTTCAAAGATGGGAAAATCCATCTTACAGAGACTGGTCTTCCATTGAGTACAAACTTTGGGAAAGGAGGGATGAAAAAGCTGGTAGAGGATATGGTTGCTAGTCATGCCATTTCTATGGTTGAGGCAGCAACCTATGGATTAAAGGTTGGTCAATTAAAGCAAGGATTTGAGAATGATGAGGATTATGAGAATGAGAATTTTTGGCCATCAACAATGGAATTAATTGCGTCAAAGAAAGTGTCAAAGCAAGCTTTGCATGAGGCAGGTGATTGTATACGTCTTGAGACTGGCTGGGAGGAGCCTGTGGATTCTTTATCTATTCATGCCTATATTGCCAAATGCCAAAATAATGAGGCACAGGTAGAGGAGAAGCGTAAAAGGGAAAATGAGGAAGGAGGGCCATCAAAAAGAGTTACACGTGGAAGTGAAAAGAAGGATCCTGGGCCATCACATATGCCTCCACAGCATAGCAGATCTCCACAGGATGTTTCAATGGAAGAAGTGCCAGCAAAAATGAAGGAGAAGGGTAAAGGGAAAAGTCCACTCTACAAGCTTCAATCTGATATTGAAGTTGCAACAGATCTCAAAAAGGTGCTTGAAGAGAGAATTCTAAACAGCAGGGTGGAATTCACACTAGGGGGAAGTCTTGGGGATTGCAAAGAAAGAATTTCATGATGAGATAATTGATATTATACGAAGAAAAAGGCAGTCCATAATTGAGTCTATTCCAACACAAGGGGAGGCAAGCACTTCCAAGACTCATGGTGTACAGGTACAGAAAAAGGAAGAGAGAGAAAATGTGGTGGAATGTAATCACTCTGCTGATGGGGCACGTCAAGTGCGCTTTGTGGAAGAGGATGATGAAAAAGAAGTTCTTACAAAGAGTCATTACTCCAGGAGCCATTGGGCAAGAGCAACCACTGAAACCCTTGTCAAGATAGGTGATTTGGAAGAGCCATATGTCGCTCTAATTGATCATGGGTCTGAAATAAATCTTATGGCTAAAAATCTCTATAACAAATGTAAGTGGCCAATGGATGTGGATCATGGGTGGATGATTAAAGCAGCTAATAATTCATCTGGAGAGCTTTATGCAGCATGTCCAAATGTAAGGGTAACTATAGGGGATGTGAAGGATGATCAGAATTTCTTTGTTCAGGAGATGTCATCGTATCCCCTTATCCTTGGGCAACCCTACATTACAGCTGTAAGGATGGAAACAAAAGTTTTGGATGATGGCTCAGCATATGCAAGAATAAGGAGTAAAGATGGCAAAAAGGCTGTTCAGTTTTTGACAGTTTGCATTAATCATGAAAGGAATCGTGAGTCTCTTCGGGCACAGTCACTCCCAAAGATAAACAGAGAGTTTATGAATTACAGGGAGATGAGGGATTTTGGCCAGGTGCCATTGTAAAGCGGGATTCCAATGGTACAAGGGGAAATGAGTTCTCGCAGGACTCAATCAATGTAAATAGTTTTTCAGCAAATTTTCAGGGATTCTCCAGCTATGGGTCACTGGTTTTTGTAAAAAGCAAAGATTTGAAGCGTGGCATGCAAAAACATATACAAAATGAACAAAAAAGTTTTGAACAGTGTGGTCTTTTGGAGAAGAATGAGTTTATTTCAGGGGTGCTTGATGAGGTGTCATTTATAGATACTATGGATGTGCTTTTTGATATGGGAAGAGCATGCTTACAGGGTGGAAATGAAATGATAAAGGTGTCATCTGTGGAGATGTATGATATAATCCAGAAATTTGAGGGGGTGGAATGTAAAAACATGAATTGTGAGATGGATGCTCATGTTGATACAAAGTACAAAACGGTTGCAAAGAAGGTGAAACCAGTTGCCTTGCCCTTGCCACCGGGAAGCAAGGAGAAGATAGATGAAGCTTCTATGCAGCCAAATCTTAGAGATCTGAAGAGAATTGGGCATAAATTTACTCAAGAAACTCTGAAAGAGCTGAAGATTGGTGAGAAGGATTTTCTGTTGGTAGTTGAAAGGGAATGCTTTGAGGAGATGCTTGTAAAACATGGGAAAGCTTTTGCCTTTCAGCCGCATGAGATAGGTTGTGTTGATCCAAGTGTAACAGCACCAATGGTGATCTTTACTGTTCCACATGTGCCCTGGAACCTGCGGCCAATTCCAGTACCAAAGGCTCTCTTGCCAAAGTTGATGGAATTACTAAAGGAAAAGATCAGGATGGGAATCTTGGAGCCTTCATGTGCCCCATATTCCAACAGATGGTTTACTGTACCAAAGAAAAATGGGACATTGCGCTTTATTCAAGACATGCAACCTGTAAACAAAGTCACAATCAGGAATGTGGGAGCAGGTCCAATTGTGGATGAGTTTGCAGAAGCATTTGCAGGGAAAGCTATATACTCTATGGGTGATCTGTATTCGGGATATGATCAGTTCCAGCTGGATATACAAAGCAGGGACTTGACCACAATGAGAACTCCTTTGGGATTAGTAAGGATGTGTACCTTACCACAGGGAGCCACTAACTCAGTGGCACATATGATGAATGGAATGAATAAAGTCTTACGAGACTTCATACCACAGAAAACTATGCCATTTCTGGATGACGTGCCAATAAAGGGCTGTGATGAGAAAGACAAAGATGGGGATTTGGATTCAAAAGGGTGCCGCAAGTTTGTGGCAAATCATATAAAGGATTGTGACATGATTCTATCCAGGCTTGAAGAAGTGAATCTTACTTTATCTAGGCAGAAATCAGTGTTTGGGGTTGGTGAAGTGCTAATAGTGGGACATCTTTGTAGTACTAGTGGACGCCGTCCTTGTCCAGCCAAAATAGATGCAATACAAAGAATGAAAGAGACATGCATTAATGTTACAGAGCTGAGGAGATTTCTTGGAGCATGTGTCTTTTATGTCATTTGGATCCCACATTATGCACATGTAGCAGATCCTCTTTATCAACTTTTGAGGAAAAATCAAAAATTTCTGTGGAGTGCAGTACATATTAAAGCTATGCGGAAGCTGAAATATTTGCTCCAATCATCACCCATTTTGAGAAAGGCAGATTATGAGTGTGGCAGGCCTGTGATTGTTACAGTTGATACTAGTCTACTGGGATAGGATGGGCAGTAGGGCAAGATGATGAGGATGATCATAGGTATGTAATTAGATTTGGAGCAAAGGTATTAAGCTTTCGGCAACGAAAGTATCCACAGATCAAGAGAGAATTATGGGGGATAGTCACTGCTCTAAAATGTGAAAAAGAATATCTTATTGGGGCATCTGTACTAGTGGAAACTGATTGCTTGCCACTTCTTGGGATGATAGCAAGTTGTACCACTCCAGATATTGCTATGCTTAGGTGGATTGCTTATATCAAGTCACTAAATCCTGAGTTTGAGCATATTGCGGGAAAAGATAATCCAGTTGCAGATATGCTATCAAGAGCCAGGTATGAAGATGAAAAAGAGATGATTAGTGACATTGATGATGTGGGTACAAAGTTCTATAATACAGCATATGCAAAAGGGGATCATATTTGCCTATCAAATGCACTTGAGTCTTTTATTGAGGAAATATATGAAGGAGACTGGTTGCTTATTGGTCAATATTTGAGTACTCTGACAAGGCAAGAAAATTGGTCTGACTCAGAATTTAAGAGGATCCGCAGAAAAGCATATGGTTACTTTCTAAAGGATGGGTATCTCTGGAAGCATCCTAAACAGAGGAATGCTATGCCACAGAGAGTCATATGTGATAAAGAGACTCAAGGAAAGCTTGTGAAAGAATTCCATGAGAGTCTCTAGGCTGGGCATAGAAGTGTGTGGGCCACCTTTACCAAAATAAAGGAAAAATATTGGTGGAGAGGAATGTACAAGGATATTTCCCAATATGTGGAAACATGCATAGTATGCCAAATGTATTCAAATGTGCGGCATCGTGATGGCTTGCAACCAACCTACCCACCTGCCATGCACTACAAATGGGTAGTGGATCTAGTTATAATGCCTTTGGGAATTTGGCAGATGCGGTATATAGCACTTGCAAGAGAAGATTTGACAAATCAGGTAGAAGGGCGTGCTCTTAGAACAAAGAGTACAGAAACAGTATGCAAATTTCTCTTGGAAGATGTGATCTGCCGATATGGTTGTGTTGGGAAAATAACAGCTGATAGGGGTGAGCTAGATGTTGAAGAAGCAAGGGAATTCTTCTCTAGAATTGGTATCAAACTGTCTCTAACATGTGCTTACAATCCTGAGGGCAATGGGAAAAGTGAGCGAGGACATCCTCCAATCATTAAAGCTTTGGCTAAGGCATGCAGAGAAAGGATGAGAGAGTGGCCAAAGCTGCTACCATATGCCTTGTGGGCTGACCGTACAACTCATAGCTCAGTGACAGGATACATGCCTGCAGAATTAATGTATGGTCAGAAGCCAGTGATGCCAGTTGAAGAAGTAATTCTAACTTGGAATGTATTGCCCTGGGTGGAAGGATTGAGCAGAGATGACCTCCTTGCATTGCGAATAAGACAGTTGGAGAGGAGGCCTGAAGATGTAGAGCTTGCTAAAGCTCGCTTGAAAGATGCAAGGCTGAAAAATAAAGAAAGATTTGATAGTAGACACAGACTCCGGCCAAAACCTATTGAAGAAGGTGATTGGGTTCTAATGTATGATAGTAGCCTTGACAACCAATTCACTGTTCAAAGAAAATTTGCAAAAAGATGGTTTGGCCCTTACATTGTCAAGCATGTGCATGGAAATGCCACGTATACTCTGTGTGAGCTTGATGGAACAGAAGTAAAGAATCTTGTGGCTGGCAAAAGAATCAAGATATTTAAAAGAAGGCATGATGGTGATCCTTTTGATTCACAAGAGATTCAGGATGAGAAGCTTGACAGTGGAAGTATGGATATGGTTGAAGAGGAAGAGGATGATCTTCCTGGAACTGCAGAAGATGAAGACGACATCCAGTTATATGTGGACCTTGATGATGATTTGGCACATACCAGAGGATGTGCAGGTTTAGAGGGGGTGGATGTCGTGCCATGGCACGTCTATGATGTGAAACCGTGCATGTGAGGCCGTCAAATACACATCCAGATGCATGAGGTTATGTGCCATGACGAGTCATTATATGATGACATGTACATATGTTCATATTGTATATAAGGTTCAATAAGACAAGCTGAGGCTGAGTCAAATCTAGGAGTTTTTGTATATGAGTGTGGAGGGTGATGATTCTGCTAAAATGGTATCGATTGGGTCAAATCAGTGAATCTTATGGAATGCAAACATGAGGGTATGCCAATGCACTAAGGAATGTATTTATGAAGATATGGGAAAATACTTGAATGAATAATTGGGGAGTCTATAAATCACATGGCCAATATGATGATTTACACACTATGGAGGCATCAAAAGTAGTGGAGACTCAATGGACATTGCAGTGTGAATGCGGGGGAATAGATCAACTACCTTGCATTGAGCACCTTACCTTAATGCTAAGGTTAGGAGTATTACACTAAGGGGTACATTGTGTGGTATTAAAAAGGAAAACAATGGGAAGCATTGGAGTGTGGGTGGTAGCACACGTGGAAATGTTTTTTTTCCCTTTATTAGAATTTACTAGATAATGGGAGAGAAGATTCGAGCGCAGCTTTTAATGAGGAATTTTCCGCATGGATAGCTGCAAAAGGTGAGCATCGCCGAGTTCTCCGCGGGGAAAGAGAAAAAGGACCGGAGGCTCACGGCGGCGAACCAGAGTGAGGAGGAAAAATCTGCAGAGTTAGAGAACAGTGGCGTTGACGACCAGAGGATTTTATTGGAAGACCATATCTTCTGCGCATAGCTTTTAGGTGCTAGAAATAAAGAGAAAATCAAATACTACAGAATGATATGCTTTTTGAAAAATCGAAGCTTACAGTCAGCGCAGAAGCGACTGCTGCATCATGTATTTCTTCATCGCGTTATCAACGCAGAGGCGACTGTACATGATGTAAAAAGAAGCGAAAATCTGAAATTCGCCTCTTTTTTTTAAGAGATAAGTGAATCTTTTTTTTTAAAAGCTTTCCCTCCAAAAAGCTTTGGGAATAAGGTCTTGTATAGTTTTTTTTTTATACTTTGGAGAACCATAAAACTTGGATTTCAAATACTATTTAACTGGGCTTTAGAGTGCAAGATAGGGAACTTTCAAAATTTACAGAGTTATGTGGTACATATGCCATGCTATTTTGCTTGTGAGATGTTAGAATATTAAGGCAGGTTTTCAGGTGATAAATAGTGCATCTCGAAGTAATAGTTTTGATGGCACTGGATTAAAAGGATGTAACTAGACACATGTATATTGGAAAAATGGGAAGGCTTTGTTATGCCCACATGTGAATGGTTCAAAGGATTTCATGCAATTTTGTGCAATCAACGGGATGAATTCAAGGATGTATTGAGGTGAATCGACACATGTATTGTCATTGGAAATAGTGATGTTCAATACTCCTTGGGAAATTTTGTGCGTGAGTTTCCTTGTTGGATTTAACAATCACTCTCACAGCTAGAAGTTTCGTACTTTCCTGGCTATACCGCATACTTCACGACAACGCACGTGATATTCACATTTTTTTGTGAGTGACCCCCCCGAGGGGCCTCGCCCACGGATATCTAGACAAGAGACTAATCCATCGATTCTTCTAAAACCGAACCCGGAAAAACTTCCCTTGCTTGGAAAGCACGGGAGATTCCTCCAGGATAATGTTTCTCTAACGTAGTCAAAAGCCTTAACTCACTGAACTGATTTGACCGAACCCGTAAGTACCATAGTCAGATCAGGGAAAAGATTGCACTTGGATCATAGAGACCAATGCTTTTTTCCTCATTAAGAGGCACAGCCCCGTTGATTCTTTTCCATAGAACAATTTTTTTTTGGGATTTACTTCATCTATCGTACCATAACAAAATTGAGTCTCAAATTGGGGATCCATCAATCCAGCCTAACCCCATCTAGTCCTGTGGGTTAGCCAACTGCCCAACCACTGTAGTGATGGGATCCAATTAAGAATTTGGTTAGGTTTTGTCTCAAGTAGTACCAGGGAAAAGAGTTCCCAGGTCCCCTAGCCGGATATTCATGCAAACTTAAAACTAGTCACACCACTTACACACCCAATATGAGATTGCCTTTTTCATAGAATCAGCTATCTTTAAAAACAATCATTTAATGAAACCATTGTGTCACTAATCATAAACCTCAAAATCTCCGATTGAATCCTTATTTCCAAACATTCTTTCATCGGTGTACCTATGGCATCATTGGAAACCAGAACGCTCACCACCTGCCACTAAGGGGCCTTTTCGATGGTTCCTAGCTCATAGTACTCGATAATATATTCACATATCAAAATGGAGTCTCCGTTGAAGATCAACAAGATCAACCAACGGGTCCATATAAAAGAGCCATGGACTCATCCGTTGAGGACCAGTAGGGTCAATCAACCAGATCCATGCCCGAATTCAAAAAACAACCCTTACTCCTTGTTCCGATATCTTCCTCGACGCACGCATGGGTATCGTCCGCGACCCAGAGTCCAAGCACCGTATAGTCAGCACCCTCTAGGATCCTTTGTAGGTGGCCTAGCGCTTCACTCATAAGCTGCTTCCTTGGTTCCTCATCCACCATACCAGAAGCTCACCATTTTAATCCAACCGAGGCTGGTCAAGACCTTGGTCGACCTTGCTACGCGAGACGTCCTCCATTGACTCTCCGTCAGCTGTTGTAACTTTATCAAATTAGGTCTCCACGACCTCATTCACAAGACGGTCAAAATGCTTCTCCAGCATTCTTGACATAAAACAGTCATTTAAAAACAATTCAGAAATACAGTTTCTATAACGAACTCTCGTCTTTCCACATTGCTTCACATCAACCCACATTATTTAATTCCACAACCATTTCACAAGTATTCCTATTCTCATACAATCACATCATTTTCATCTCATCACATCTTTCCTCCATTTATCCTCATTAGATCTCATCCACTCGCATCTACCCATATCCACATCTCATCACATCACATTCATTCACATCTCATCCATTGAGACCACCACATCACATTCACTCACAACTCATCCATTCATTTTACCTTATATCTCATTCATTCACATCTATCCTGATTCACATCCCATCACATCACATTTATTAATATCCATCACATTCATTCTCATCACCATTATATCACATCACTTCTATTCACATCATATCTCATTTATACACATCTCATCTCATTCATCCACATCCATCCAATCGTTCACATGTACGACTACTCATATCTATCCATACATTCATATCTATCACTTAACATCCACATATATTCATGTCACATCACATCACATTCTTTCACATACACATCTATATTCATTCTTTCACATACATCCACATCCATTCTTTCACATATTCATTCACATCCATTCTTCACATACACATTCACATCCATTCTTCTCATACACATCCTTATCCATTCTTTCACATACTCATTCACATCCATTCCTCACATACACATTCACATTCATTATCATCACATACATTCACTCACATCCCATATCATTCATTTACATTTTGATTCACATGACATGACATCTCATCCATTCATTCACATTTATATGATTCACATCACATCTATCCAACTCACATTCTCATCACCTCTATTCACATCACATCTATCCATCCATTCATTCCCATCTATCTGATTCACATAACATCTCATCACATCTATCCACATCATATTCTTATCACTTCTATTCATATCACATCCATCCATCCATTCATTCCTATCTATTTGATTCACATCATATCTATCCACATCACATTCTCATCACTTCTATTCATATCACATCCATCCATCCATTCATTCACATCTATCTGATTCGCATCACATCTATTCTCATCACATTCGTTTAAACATAGGATTTAAGAGAATTTTAATTTTTGATATAATGATTCTTTACTCTTCTACTTGTGCATAAAATCAACTTCAGTGGGAATAATACTTTTAACAAAATCCTTTTATACATCTATTTATGCATAAATTCAATTTTAAGAAAAATAACACTTTAAAAAAATCCTTTATGCATCTTTCTATGCATAAAATTAATTTTTAATGAAATTAACACTTTTGGAAGAAAAATAAATCCTTTATGCATCTTTCTATGCATAAAATCAATTTTAATGAAAATAACACTTTTGGAATAAAAATAAGTCTTTTATGCATCTTTCTATGTATAAATTCAATTTTAATGAGAATAAAACTTTTGATATAGAAATAAATTCCTTTATGTATCTTTCTATGCATATAATCAAAATTAATGAGAATAACTCTTTTTAAATAAAAATAAATTCCTCTATGCATAAAATCAAAATTAATGTGAATAACTCTTTTGAAATAAAAATAAATTCCTCTATGCATCTTTCTATGCATAAAATCAAAATTAATGAGAATAACTCTTTTGAAATAAAAATAAATTCCTCTATGCATCTTTCTATGCATAAAATAAAAAGTAATGAGAATAACTCTTTTGAAATAAAAATAAATTCCTTTTTGCATCTTTCTATGCATAAAATCAATATTAATGAGAATAACTCTTTTGAATTAAAAATAAATTTCTTTATCCATCTTTCTATGCATAAAATCAAAATTAATGAGAATACCACTTTTGAAATTAAAAAAAATAATTCTTTTATGAATGCACAAACGGAAGGAAATACTCTTTTAGAATAACCTAATGATAAACTTTAGTTCCACAAAATTTAAGAAAATTTTACCATAACCTCCTTTGTATGGTTGACCATTTCTCAATTTTAACATTCATTTTATGACTTGAATTAATCCAATTCGAATTCTAATATCTCTAATCTACTCCATTTTCTAAAAATTAAGAGAGAACAATGAAAAGAGTTTAATCAATCATTTAAATAAACTTTCTAGGATTAAGAAGGGCTGAATTGCAAAGAAGAGAAGGGGGTGGCCTTTCCATCAAGGCATAGCATCAGATTTCAAAGCATAAAATTTAAGAAAACCATAGATTTAAAATTCACAATAAGTAAGAATTAAGCTTACATGCAGTTTGTAAGCTTTCCTTTAGCTTGAGGGATTGAGGTTTCTACTCTTGTTTGCAGCAAGAGTGGCCACCAGTTCTTTTGGAGAGGATTTAGTAAAAAACAATTGAATTATCAAGTGAATTCAATGTATTTGACTCTGGGGAGGAGTAGAGTAACAGTGCATAAACACTATTAACCTTTTACAAGGGGGAGGCTTCTATTTATAGGAAAAAGTGAGCCTGTAACCAAGCAAACTGATTCAAGAATTTTCTAGATCAGTTTGGTCACTTTCTGACCATTTTTAGGTCAGTTTAGCTTACTTTTAGGATCTAGTTGAAACAGGAGAGAGGAGAGATGAAAATATCTCATTATTTGTGAGTTTAAAACTCATCCACACACGTGAAATACGTGCCTCCTTAATGAGGGGAATTTCCCACACTGAGGTGTCAAAAATGCATCATTTCCTCTAAATATCTCTTATTTTTTAACTAATAAACCTTGTCCTTAGTCAACTCTTCATCTTATGTGAGTGGGCTTGACCCTGACATCTCTTAGGCAGTGGAAGGTTGGAATCACCTTCTGGAACTAAAAACCTTTTGAAAGGTGATGGTGCTAGCTTTGGCGGGACTTTGACATCAAAGCCCTTGGTGAAATCCTTTGCTATCCGCATTGCTTCAGCCATGGAAGTTGGTTTGGCATTCTTCACCAGGATATTCAAAGGTTCGTTCGGCCCTCGAATGAACCTGGCCATCAGCTATTCTTCATTCAATAGTGGCGAGTATTTGAGGAGGAGAGCGAACACTTGGTGATATACTTCAATAGTTCTTCTCCCCTGGGTTAGCTCTAAGTATTTGTTTATCTTTGTTTCCAAAAAGCCAGGAGGACAGAACCTCATCCTTAGGTAAATTTTGAGATCATTCCATGTGTGGGTATTCCGATCCAGACAATTTGTCTCTCGCAGTGGTTTCTCCATGCCACTCTAGCTGTGTCTACTATCTTCAGTCTTGCAAGAGCCATTTTGCTCTTCTCATTGTACCCGGTGACATCAAAGTACTCCTCCATTGCTTCGATCCACTTCTCCACAGCCTCACCCAAGTTTTCCCCTTCACCCTTGAAAGGCCCAAGCTGCAAACTATGAAGAGTTTTATGAACATCCAAGTCGAGCTCTTCCTCATCGAGTTGGGGGTTATCATTTCTACCACACGTCGACCTCGATCCATACTCCCATCAATACGAAAAATCTTGTTAAGTCCCTTTATTTATGATTCAAATCCGATTTTAGATTCAACTGATTCTGGGGTTATTTAGATTGGTCAGTTCCTCACAGAATCATGGGATAAAGATATTCATATAGAACTCATTATCAGATAACAATTCATTCAAAACATCTCATTCATATCTTTAACACAATAATGGTCCATTAGATCAAAAATTTTCATCTGAACAATCCTCCATGAAAATTTCAATTATACAGATTTTTAATTTGTCATCCCTTAACTTGATCCACTGGGTCAAGTGTTATCAGCACAATCCACTAATCTCATAGTGATTTGCTGAAGTCATTATCATTATTCTAGTTACAAACATCAACACAGAGACTCGTCCCATTCATCCTCATTGTGGTTTTGCTCAGTTTATCACTTTTCAACCAAAAATTCAGGAATCATCATTTTTCAATCAGAATCCAATTCAACTCATCAGTTCTCAATCAGAGTTTTAAAATCATATCAACCACATTTGAATTCATCATTTGGATAGCTTTTTAGCTCATAATTTCAAGATCTTAGATTTACTCGTATATACTGCCAGTAAAGAGCTATAGTTATACCCTCGATATATACGGGTAGTCATGGTCCTTGGAGCTATAAGGTGAATATCATCATATCTAGGCCTCAAGCAAGTCAAGGATTCCATATAATTGCAGTACTTCCATCTGAAGATCTAATTATCAATTTATGAATTTCAGTCTGAATAACAATTTGTATGAATTTTATCACACAACTACAACCTTTTACTGCTTCATAAATTTTTGACATTTTTGGCTTCTTGGTTGATCCACATTAGCCAAATTTGCTCTAATACCATCGCTAAGGTTCCCACCGCGCAACAAATTCAGGGGTGCTAGCAGCGGAAGTAGCACTTCTTGCATGGGGCAGGATCCCACACTCGAGGCCTCGCCCACGGATATCCGAACAAGAGACTAATCCATCGGTTCTTCCAAAACTGAACCCAGAAAAACTTCCCTTGCCTTGAAAGCACGGGCAATTCCTCCAGGATAATTTTTCTCTGACGTGGTCAAATCCTTAACTCACTGAACTGATCTGACCGAACCCATAAGTACCATAGTCAGATGAGGGAAAAGATTGCACCTGGATCATAGAGACCAACACTTTTTTCCTCATTGAGAGGCAGAGCCATTGATTCTTTCCCATAGAATAATTTTTTTCTGGGATTTACTTCATCTATCGTACCATAATAGAGTTGAGTCTCAAATTAGGGATCCATCAATCCAGCCTAACCCCATCCAGTCCCTTGGGTTAGCCAACCGCCCACAACCACTAAAGTGATGGGATCCAATTAAGAATTTGGTTAGGTTTTGTCCCGGGTACCAAGGAAAAGAGTTCCCAGGCCCCTAGCCGGATATTCATACAAAATTAAAACTAGTCACACCACTTACACACCCAATATGAGATTTCTTTTTTCATAGAATCAGCTATCTTTAAAAACAATCATTTAATGAAACCGTTGTGTCACTGATCATAATCCTCAAAATCTCCGGTTGAATCGTTATTTCCAAACATTCTTTCATCGGTGTACCTATGGCATCATTGGCAACCAGAACGCTCACCACCTGTACACTCAGGGGCCTTTTTGATGGTTCCTAGCTCATAGTACTCAACAATATATTCACATATCAAAATGGAGTCTCCATTGAAGATCAGCAAGATCAACCAACGGATCTATATAAAAGAGCCATGGACTCATCCGTTTGAGGACCAGCAAAGTCAATCAACCAGATCCATGCCCAAATTCAGAAAACAACTCTTACTCCTTGTTCCAATATCTTCCTCGACGCACGCATGGGTATCGTTTGTGGCGACGACCCAGAGCCCACACCCTCTAGGATCCTTCGCAGGTGACCTAGCGCTTCACTCATAAGCCGCTTCCTTGGTCCTACTGGAAGCTCACTATTTTAATCCAACCAAGGCTGGTCAAGACCGTGGTCGAGACCTTGCTACATGAGACATCCTCCATTGACTCTCTGTCAGCTGTTGCAACTTTATCAGATTAGGTCTCCACAACCTCATTCATCTCCAACATTCTTCTCATACACATCCTTATCCATTCTTTCACATACTCATTCACATCCACTCCTCACATACACATTCACATTCATTTATCATCACATACATTCACTCACATCCCATATCATTCATTTACATTCTGATTCACATGACATCACATCTCATCCATTCATTCACATTTATTTGATTCACATCGCATCTCATCACATCTATCCACCTCACATTCTCATCACCTCTATTCACATCACATCCATCCATCCATCCATTCCCATCTATCTGATTCACATCACATCTCATCACATCTATCCACATCACATTCTCATCACTTCTATTCATATCACATCCATCTATCCATTCATTCCTATCTATCTGATTCACATCACATCTCATCACATCTATCCACATAACATTCTTATCACTTCTATTCATATCACATCAATCCATCCATCCATCCATTCACATCTATATGATTCTCATCACATCTCATCACATTTGTTTAAACATAGAATTTAAGAGAATTCTAATTTTTGATATAAAGATTCTTTACGCATCTATTTGTGCGTAAAATCAACTTCAGTGGGAATAACACTTTTAACAAAATCCTTTTATACATCTATTTATGCATAAATTCAAATTTAAGGAAAATAACACTTTTAAAATAAAAATAAATCCTTTATGCATCTTTCTATCCATAAAATCATTTTTTAATGAAATTAACACTTTTGGAATAAAAATAAATCCTTTATGCATCGTTCTATGCATAAAATCAATTTTAATGAAAATAACACTTTTGGAATAAAAATAAATCTTTTATGCATCTTTCTATGAATAAATTTAATTTAAACAAGAATAAAACTTTTGATATAAAAATAAATTCCTTTATACATCTTTCTATGCATAAAATCAAAATTAATGAGAATAACTCTTTTGAAATAAAAATAAATTCCTTTATGAATCTTTCTATGCATAAAATGAAAATTAATGAGAATAACTCTTTTGAAGTAAAAATAAATTCCTTTATGTATCTTTCTATGCATAAAATCAAAATTAATGAGAACAACTCTTTTGAATTAAAAATAAATTCCTTTATGCATCTTTCTATGCATAAAATCAGAATTAATGGGAATAACACTTTTGAAATAAAAAAATAATTCTTTTATGAATGCACAAACAGAAGGAAATACTCTTTTAGAATAACCTAATGATAAACTTTAGTTCCACAAAATTTAAGAAAATTTTACAATAACCTCCTTTGTATGGTTGACCATTTCTCAATTTTAACATTTAATTTATGACTTGAATTGATCCAATTTGAACTCTAATATCTCTAATCTACTCCATTTTCTAAAAATTAAGAGAGTAAACAATGAAAAGAGTTTAATCAATCATTTAATTAAACTTTCTAGGATTAAGAAGGGCTGAATTGTAAAGAAGAGAAGGGGGTGGCCTTTCCATCAAGGCATAGCATCAGATTTTAATTCAAACATTTTCAAAGCATAAAAATTAAGAAAACCATAGATTTAAAATTCACAATAAGTAAGAATTAAGCTTACATGGAGTTTGTAAGCTTTCCTTTGGCTTGAGGGATTGAGGGTTCTACTCTTGTTTACAGCAAGAGTGGCCACCAATTCTTTTGGAGAGGATTTAGTCAAAAACAATTGAATTATCAAGTGAATTCAATGTATTTGACTCTGGGGAGGAGTAGAGCAACAGTGCATAAACATTACTAACCTTTTACAAGGGGGAGGCTTCTATTTATAGGAAAAAGTGAGCCTCTAACCAAGCAAACTGATTCAAGAATTTTCTAGATCAGTTTGGTCACTTTCTGACCATTTTTAGGTCAGTTTAGCTTACTTTTAGGATCTAGTTGAAAGAGGAGAGAGGAGAGATGAAAATATCTCATTATTTGTGAGTTTAAAACTCATCCACACATGTGAAATAGGCACCTCCTCAATGAGGGAAATTCCCCACACTGAGGTGTCAAAAATGCATCATTTCCTCTAAATATCTCTTCTTTTTTAACTAATAAACCTTGTCCTTAGTCAACTCTTCATCTTATGTGAGTATTTACTCATTTTTGGGGGGTTTTTCTTTATTTCTTCAATTTATCTCCTCCCTACATTTGGATTAACCTTATTGGTCCCTCAGAATCTTAATCTAAAATTTTCTAAAAATCTGGACCCTTAGGATAAGGCCTTTTGAGCAGATTATAATTTATTTCTAACGCACCTTAGGAAATTCTTTTTAAACTTCTATTTCGGGAAAATTTAGTTTAATAAGAAATGATATTTTCCATCCAAAGATATCTAAAAACTGAGTTATCTTTCTCTAGAATATTTTCTCTCTCTAGGCCAAAACAGGTAGAAATAAGATCTTTTATTATTCTGAGAAGGGGATTGATTACAAGGGAAGAAACTGGACATCTTGGGAGGCTGGGGAGGAATCTTACATTCTCTCCCACTTGAAAAATGAGAGATGTCCTCATCTCGCCGGTGGAGTATGATCTCTCTCTTCTTCTTCTTTTATGAATGCACAAACGAAAGGAAATACTCTTTTAGAATAACCTAATGATAAACTTTAGTTCCACAAAATTTAAGAAAAATTTGCAATAACCCTCTTTTGTATGGTTGACCATTTCTCAATTTTAACATTTAATTTATGACTTGAATTGATCCAATTTGAACTCTAATATCTCTAATCTACTCCATTTTCTAAAAATTAAGAGAGTAAACAATGAAAAGAGTTTAATTAATCATTTAATTAAACTTTCTAGGATTAAGAAGGGCTGAATTGTAAAGAAGAGAAGGGGGTGGCCTTTCCATTCAAGGCATAGCATCAGATTTTAATTCAAACATTTTCAAAGCATAAAAATTAAGAAAACCATAGATTTAAAATTCACAATAAGTAAGAATTAAGCTTACATGGAGTTTGTAAGCTTTCCTTTGGCTTGAGGGATTGAGGGTTCTACTCTTGTTTACAGCAAGGTATTGAGGGTTCTACTCTTGTTTACAGCAGCAAGAGTGGCCACCAATTCTTTTGGAGAGGATTTAGTCAAAAATAATTGAATTATCAAGTGAATTCAATGTATTTGACTTTGGGGAGGAGTAGAGTAACAGTGCATAAACACTACTAACCTTTTACAAGGGGGGAGGCTTCTATTTATAGGAAAAAGTGAGCCTCTAACCAAGCAATTTGATTCAAGAATTTTCTAGATCAGTTTGGTCACTTTCTGACCATTTTTAGGTCAGTTTATCTTACTTTTAGGATCTAGTTGAAAGAGGAGAGAGAAGAGATGAAAATATCTCATTATTTGTGAGTTTAAAGCTCATCCACACATGTGAAATAGGTGCCTCCTCAATGAGGGGAATTCCCTACACTGAGGTGTCAAAAATGCATCATTTTCTCTAAATATCTCTTCTTTTTTAACTAATAAACCTTGTCCTTAGTCAACTCTTCATCTTATGTGAGTATTTACTCATTTTTTGGGGTTTTTCTTTATTTCTTCAATTTATCTCCTCCCTACATTTGGATTAACCTTATTGGTCCCTCAGAACCTTAATCTAAAATTTTCTAAAAATCTGGACCCTTAGGCTAAGGCCTTTTGAGCAGATTATAATTTATTTCTAACGCACCTTAGGAAATTCTTCTTAAACTTCTATTTTGGAGAAATTTAGTTTAATAAGAAATGATATTTTTCCATCCAAAGATATCTAAAAACCGAGTTATCTCTCTCTAGAATATTTTCTCTCTCTAGGCCAAAACAGGTAGAAATAAGATCTTTTATTATTCTGAGAAGGGGATTGATTACAAGGGAAGAAACTGGACATCTTGGGGGGCTTGGGAGGAATCTTACATTCTCTCCCACTTGAAAAATGAGAGATATCCTCATCTCTCATTCTCTCCTACTTGAAAAATGAGAGATGTCCTCATCTCGCCGGTGGAGTATGATCTCTCTCATCTTCTTCTTTTATGAATGCACAAACAGAAGGAAATACTCTTTTAGAATAACCTAATGATAAACTTTAGTTCCACAAAATTTAAGAAAAATTTACAATAACCTCCTTTGTATGGTTGACCATTTCTCAATTTTAACATTTAATTTATGACTTGACTTGAGCCAATTTGAACTCTAATATCTCTAATCTACTCCATTTTCTAAAAATTAAGAGAGTAAACAATTAAAAGAGTTTAATAAATCATTTAATTTATCTTTCTAGGATTAAGAAGGGCTGAATTGTAAAGAAGAGAAGGGGGTGGCCTTTCCATTCAAGGCATAGCATCAGATTTTAATTCAAACATTTTCAAAGCATAAAAATTAAGAAAACCATAGATTTAAAATTCACAATAAGTAAGAATTAAGCTTACATGGAGTTTGTAAGCTTTCCTTTGGCTTGAGGGATTGAGGGTTCTACTCTTGTTTACAGCAAGGTATTGAGGGTTCTACTCTTGTTTACAGCAAGAGTGGCCACCAATTCTTTTGGAGAGGATTTAGTCAAAAACAATTGAATTATCAAGTGAATTCAATGTATTTGACTCTGGGGAGGAGTAGAGTAACAGTGCATAAACACTACTAACCTTTTACAAGGGGGGGGGGGGGCTTCTATTTATAGAAAAAAGTGAGCCTCTAACCAAGCAAACTGATTCTAGAATTTTCTAGATCAGTTTGGTCACTTTCTGACCATTTTTAGGTCAGTTTAGCTTACTTTTAGGATCTAGTTGAAATAGGAGAGAGGAGAGATGAAAATATCTCATTATTTGTGAGTTTAAAACTCATCCACACATGTGAATAGGCACCTCCTCAATGAGGGGAATTCCCCACACTGAGGTGTCAAAAATGCATCATTTTCTCTAAATATCTCTTCTTTTTTAACTAATAAACCTTGTCCTTAGTCAACTCTTCATCTTATGTGAGTATTTACTCATTTTGGGGGGTTTTTCTTTATTTATTCAATTTATCTCCTCCCTACATTTGGATTAACCTTATTGGTCCCTCAGAACCTTAATCTAAAATTTTCTAAAAAACTCGACCCTTGAAGTAAGGGCCACATCTTTTGAAGGAAGAGCCACCCAGGATACAACCATTGTGTCTCAAGAATTTATTCTACAAGTGTCACCAAGGAAGTAGCAACATCTCAACCACAAAACCTTGTCTACAAACAAACACCCCTAGAAAAAATTCCCAATCACCAATGGTCATCAAAACCCTGTGTAACAAAAAACCGGATGATGAAGTTTCTAAAATAAAGGAAAAGTCCCAAGCAACATCATATAAAAAAAGAGAAGAATGACACCAAGGGATCCTCATCATCAAACCCCTCTATTACACTTGATCATCACACAACCAAGGTTATCATTGTGGCTGACAAAGGAAAAGCTATCATCAGGTGATCTAATCAAACAACAAGGTTATCATTGTGGCTGACAAAGGAAAAGCTATCATCAGGTGATGTCATCAAACAACAACCCCTCTTACCAAAGTCCCTAAGTCTATAATAGTAACAATATCAAATCCAGAATTGGATTTGGTAAAATGTAACACATAGCCTTAACATTGGCAGTCCCTTCTCTGTTGTTTGAAGACCCCAACCTTGTTAATCAATATTGCCATAACCCATAACAGAGGCCTGGCCCACCCACTCATACCAAAGTAGGTACAAAAGCTTTAATTCCAAGGAAAGTTCATTAAGCACCACCAAGAAGACCATCAATATATTTCCAAAGCATCAAAAGGTCGGTGGAAATGTGACTACTTCAAGCATAAGGATTTATAGGGTAGTAATCATGTTTCACTACCTAGCTAAACTAAACTACATTCACAAAGACAAATCAAAAGCCTAACAAGAAGAAGAAAATAGAGCAACCTCAAACATGAAATTCAAAGCAACACAAGAAAGAAACTTAGGTAACAATGCAAGCCCAAGGCTATCATGGTGCAACCCAAGTTTGGATTCCAAAAAGGCAAACCATGCTCCCAAAGAAGAAAAGGTCTACACCCAAGAAGAATGTGGCCGTCTTGGGCATCTCTTGTGCTTCACATCAGGTGAGGGAGAAGTCATCGTGGACTCACTTGGCTTCTTCTTGGGCTGTGTGGAGTTGTGCTTATAGATGGTTGACAGCATGCAGGGCTTTGGTGAGGCTTCGCTCCCAATCCACAAGTGATGCTTGCATTTGGACATTGGTGTATAGAGCGACCTCGAGGTCCTACTTGCTTTAGATAAGATCGTCTCTAGCTGGGGCATGGCCCGCCGACTGCTGTGAGTGGGAATCCCTTGCACCATAGAAAGAACACATGGAACAATCTAATGTTGTGTGGCTTTTCCTTATCCACACTTGGGAGCACAAATAGCTCAATCAAGAATCCAAATTACCATGGGCTAACACACAAATGCACAATCAAGGTATGTCACTCACCTTGTGAAAGCTAGTTGCTTGGGATTCTCGTAAGAGATGATGTGCCACGTAGCCACACCTAAAAGCTCCACTCCACCGCCGCTCAAGCCTCCTCACAACTTAATCTCTCACATTCACTCTCTCACATGGAAGCAGGCAAGCACACGTAAAGATCTCAAACAAGCAAGCAAGCAATAGCATAAGATAGCAGATAGAGAAGAAGAGCACTCTATTGAATTAGCATAAAAGAATTAGTTGTGTGAGAGTTACATCTTGCCTCTTGTGTGTGGATACTAGGGTTTACACACTTGGGCACGGCCAAAGTTAGAAATTAGGTCCTGTGACACATTTGGCCACTCTAGCCCCTGATCCATAGATAGTACACTCTACCTAAAATCTCACGGTGCGCCTTTAATAGAGAAGCAGCGAGCACACACGTAAAATATTCTATTTTTTAAAAATCCATTTATTGATAGGTTTTTAGCCACAAGGCCCATCCCATGGAGATTAAGGCTACAATCCCAAGGCTCCATTACAAAGAGCCAAAATTCCTACCTAGATCACACATGGTGATGGTTACCTTCTTGGGCATTTCTTTTTCTTTTTTCCTTGTTTTTTTTGGTTTATTTTTTATTTTTTATTTTTTGTTAAAACTACTCTCACTGTCACATGTAATGTGGCAAGACTAAGGTCCAAAAATATGTAAATAATGGACCATGGGCAAGGCTATACTATAAATAGGGCCTTGGGTGCATTGTAGGAACCTTTTGTCATTTTTCATATCTTGGACATTACATGTACCTTGGCTTCTTTATTTTAGATGGCCTTCCATGGTCTAGGGCTTATGTCTAGCTTGATTTCCATCCTCATGGTGAGAGGTGAAATCACTTAGGCCTATGCACATATCTTCCTTTGCTACATGTGTATATGGGTTTACTCTACTTCCTTATATAATTCCATGAATTTCTCATGTCTCTTGAATCTTGGTCATATGTTCTTAAATATTTGTTTTAATCCATTTCAATTGGTATCAGATCCTTGATTTTGATTTTGGGGAGCTTTCTTATGCATTTGGGCAAGAAATTTGCAAGAAAATAGCACTTTACATGTGATTTTGACAATTTTCTTGATTTTTAGGATTTTCTTGACGTTGATGGGGACGAGGGTGGATATGGAAACTTTTACCTCAATTGATCATATTCTAAGTGTTTTGAATGGGTTTTGGACCAAATTTTGAATTTCAAGATCAAATTTGGGATTGGGACCAAAATTGGAGAAAACTTTTTGCTAATATTGTAAAATTTTCTCCTTCCCTTCTTCTTTTTCTTGATCCTTGATGGCCTTGGAACCTCTGTATGAGCCAAAGATCTCCAGCATTACATTACCTATTGCATTAACCACCTTAACAAGCTTCAAGTAGAACCGTTTACTTAGCCATGGAGTTGACGTTTTTGCCCATGAGGCTGCTGGCGGCCACACACTGCTCGTGAGATCTTGGAGGTCAAAAACTCTACAATACAAGGGCTACAATGCTTGTTAAGGATCCTACAAAGTGTAAGCAAAGTTCTATTTCCACTAATGCTTCAATTTCTCCATTTCTTGCATATCTTGGAATCCATAGGAAATTAGGGTTTCAGTCCGATTAATCCACCAAAATTTACCATCATAATCCACTTTCTCATGCTTTCCTCTCCCCATACATGTGTTTGATGTTGGATTTCAACTTGGATTTAGGGTTTCTTTGCCTCTTTGAGTGATTTGGGGCTTTCTTAAAAATTAGGGTTTCCTTCCAAATCTTTTGTGATCCAGGGGGTTAATTCTCTACTCCTATCTCTATTCTACCCTCTCATATCAAAGATTTACAATAATGATCATAATTTTTAGGGTTTTGAGAAGAAACAGGGTTTAGGGCAAATTCTTGCATATCATGGGATTCTCATCACTTCCATGCATATAGCTTGCATTCCCTTGATCCATTACTTGTTCTCTATGCAACTTTTGATGTTTCTTGCATTGGTCATGCCTTGGTAAGGGCATTGTTTTGGTTCTATTTGGATGGATTGACTATTGCAAGATTTGGAGCAACGGATTTTGATGAAGAAGGAGCATAATGCAAGTGTGAATACATGCTATGGTTGTAATGTACATGGGCATGAGTACATGCTTTGAATTGCAAGCCCTCAAACACTCTAATCTCTTTACATTGCTAGATTCTCAATTGTACAAGTTAATTTCAAGCAAGCACTAGAATCTAGCATGTTGAGAGGGTACCCTTGGCATTGGTGGAGAGGCCAAGGGGGAGCATGACATGAACTCTCCTTATCGTGATTGCTTTTGGAAAAGTGGCAAGGAGGGGGATTAGGTACAAGGAGAGAAGACATGGCATCAACTCTTGCCATCGGAATTCAAACCTTGGTAAGAGGGTGAGAAGGCTTGTCCCAGGAGATGAGCAAGCAAAAGCGCTTCATCGACATACTTCATCAAATCAGGTGGGCACTAGTTTTTGCATGCCAAAAGGATTGGAATGCAGTTACAAATCAATGGGTTTTGCAAGTATTCATGATGCCAAATGCATTTTTCCATATGGATAAATGATGCTTTGGTGTCCAAAGTGGGTTGGCAATTGCAAAAGCTATTGTCAAAATGTTATTTTACTTTATTGGATATTGAGATTTTGTCCATAAAACAAAGGAGATTATGGTAAAAGTCTCTCAAAATTCTGATCCATGGGGTAGATTGATGCCATACACTTGATCACTGGAGTTTTTTGGATGGAAATTGTACCTTGGAGAGAGAAGGAGGTAATGCTTTGCAAGTGGGAGTGCAAATTGAGCCAAATAGAGCCACTTTTGCAAATTTCTACATAAGTACTAAACTCCTATTCAATTCAATCACATTAGGATTGAAGTTTAGGTACCTATACAGACTCAAATTACTTCTTTATACCTACACAATAAGCCCTTAACCTCTCTATTCTGACTTCATTTGGGTAGTCAAACCTAAGCAGTTATCCTTGAACAAAAAGTCAAAATAGAGCAAACCTATACTTTGACTTTGGTCAAAACCTCTTAGGTATATCTAGTACTCATTATCATAAGCCTACACACCAATTTTCATCCAAATTCAATGAGATATGAGTATTATATAGCCTAATTTTTATTTTCAGTATAAAGGTATGAGAACCCTAAAACAGAGAATATCTAGGTATTTCATCTTGATTGGGTCTTTGCATATTTGGATAGGGTATCCTATAAGCTTTTTGTGAAGAATTAAATATTTTCATTCCGCGGTCCCTACCCAAAGTTACACCCAATTTGCTAAAAATAGTGAGTTTCCATGGCACCCAAGCCTAAAGGGAGACCAAAGAAGAATGCCTTGAGCTCGGAGGATGTAGAAGGTGAAGAAATGGTGGAACTTAGTAATATGGAGGTTCAGGAGGGAACTTTTGGGAAACCCTCAAGGGAAGTTGAGAAAGAAGTGAATGTTGGAAGTGCCCATAAGCATGTTCCCCAACCCTCACATGCCATCACAAATGATACCCTTGTGCAATTGTTGATAGAGATGAATGGCAAATTTGACACCATGGCTACTCGGATTGGATTTGTGGAAGATAAGTTAACCCAACCAATGGGTCAACTTAAGCAAGACAATGGTCATGGTGGTAACCAAGGAGACAAGGGTAAGCAACATATGCAAGAAGCCTCTACAAAGGTTTATCATGAAGATCTTACAAGGAATGCCACAGGTGGATTCATGGCTAAGGCTAGAAGAAATCTTATGAGGAAAATTAAGTCTTCATCTTTCCAAGAGGGTCCCTCTCAACCACTTGAGAAGCAACATACTTCTTGGTCAAAGCATTTGGAATCCAGCCTTGGAGAACCCAAACATTAGGGCCAAAAACGTCTCAAAATGGACTGTGTAAGAAATTTCGCTAACTTGCTAATTAGTAGAATGTTGACGGTCAAAACGGCTCCAAATTTACTTAAATTCAGTATCAATAATTTGATATTCAACTGTTAAACCTTGTTCTGTGTTGCGAACAATTTGTTAACCATTTTTGTGAAGAAGTCAAGACGAAATCTAGTAGAATATATTGATTACATTATTGGAGAAATCCTTTTCAACTATACAAACTTGCCCTTGCAAGTGGCTCAAATACAACTTTTTTTGGGGGGAGACATGTGATGCATGAGGTTACACTCTCCATCCTTGTACTGACAACAAAAACTCAAGCGACTCTCTAACATGTTGTAGTCGCCAGTTTGATGTTACTATGAGTTTCCTGGGATCTATGAATGGATGGACTATGATGTTAAATTCAAACTCTGGACAATTCTCTTCAGAATCCAAAGGGACCCAACTACCAAGCTTGCTTTTCCATCTCCTATAGTCATAGCCCAAAACTAGGGATTGGCGACACAGTTGGTATGAGATAGACAAAGAATTTGGGCTTACTCTACAACTGATATTGTCCCCCATATGAAAAGTTTCCTTGGTACTCCATCCTTCTCCAAGTACAGTGTCCAGATCAGTCAGAGATAGTCTTCTATTAAGCCACATCGTTCTTGTCCTCTCCAATTCCATTGTTTTGAAACATGCCACAAAGACATGTATAGGCAAGAACCATTGAATTTTTATCCTTCTTGAAATCCTTCCAGGAGACATAGCTTTAAGAATATCATCTTTGATTTTGGATTTGAAGCTTGTTATGGTATTTGGATCAGGAACTTCCCATTCTAGTGACATTAATGTGGGAATAGGTATGTCATATAATTCTCCATGAACACCTTCTCTTGATGGAACCCTGTATTCTGCAAAATACACAAATAAATCCACTGATTTGTAAAATGAAGGTGGTTTGTCTGCGTACATGACATCTGCAATCCCCTTGTGAATTGCTTTGAATGTGCCACTTAAGCTCTCAACAGGCTGCCACTCCATAGCTGTTGACAGAAAGATAACTGAAATGAAACAAACAACAAATATATCAGAAAGAGAAATATTGTGTTGTATCAAATAGATAAAGTTTTGTTGAATTACAGTAAGAATGGAGAATTGGATGTTCATCCAAGTTCAACACCATGTCTTTGGCCATGTAGACATGTTGAACTTTTGCAAGCCAGCCATTGTCGGTCACTTTGAATGCAAGAACACGACCTTTCCAATGGGATTTCACTTCATTTCGCTTGGTTCTTTTCACCCTGTGGGGCACCTTTGCAAGAGGGAAGCATTGTTACCCAATCATTCACACGAAAAGACATGGGTTTCCAAACACCATCTTCTCTCGTGTTATGAAAATCACAAGAAGTTATATTATGAGAAGGACGACGTGAGGACGCCATAGAAGCTCACAGATAAGAGAAAAATAGTGAATCTTTTGAATAGTGAATCTTTTGAAAGTGCAAAGAAAGGAGAATAAACCATATGCCAAAATGAAGGGAAGGTGGAAAGTAGACGTTTGAAAAAATTTGGTGTTTTGTCATTAATAGCGTTGTTTTCAAGGCCTGAAAAGAGGATTTCGTATCTTCATGCTTGATTTTTTGAAATAAGAAATGGAACAAGATGTCACTATTTTGGACCCAAACTTTAATGTTAGCCATCGTAAACGTCTAAATTTAGCCGTTTTAGCTGTTCGCCACTAAAATAGAACCGTTAAGAAGACATTTGGAGGAGACAAGAATGCCATACTTTTGTATACGTGTCAATTCACAATTGGACAATTTCTTAATCCTTAGATTAACAAACAGCCCTTTTCTAGCCGTTTTTGGCCCTAATGAGAGCATCATTGCATTCCAAGGAAAATCAACCTTTAATGCTTGAAGAAGAGTTGTATGTGGATGAGGATGTGGTTGAGCAAGATTGGGAGCACATGTTGTTTATTGAAAGGCAAAGAGAAGCTCATGATAGATGGATAGAAATGCCTAACTTCATCAAGAGGGAGTACAAGGATTTTGCACAATTCTTTGTATCTTATGTGCAAATGCAAAGGTACAAGCCCTCTAATCATTGTGAGAATTCACCATCTACCACTTTCAAGGATGCTAGGGATAAGGTCTCAATCCTCAACTTCAAGGGTGAAGGATCAACCTTATATATAGGAATGGATGAGCAAAATGGAGATATATTTTCACCTATATCCAAAGAATGAGTGGGAAAAAGTGCATTTTGCATCCTTACACTTGGAAGATTATGCTCACCAATGGTGGAGACATGTGTTCAAAGAAGGGAATATTCCTCATATTAGCATTTGTTTCACCCTTGGTTCTTGACCGCCGATACCGTGTGAAGAATGGTATGAACTCTCACAAAAGGGAACATTGGTTAGAGAGTTTCTTGAAGATCTCTATGTTTGTGGATGGATTCAATGAAGTTATGAAGATGAAGAAGTTTGTGCATGGTCTAGATTCCTACATCAAGGCAGATGTATCGGCACAAAGACCTAGCACCATTAAAGAGGATATGAGGTTGGCGGAGCTCTATGAGCCAAAGTACAAAAAACCTTAGCCCATTATAGTCTCTCAAAAACTATCCATTACTTCTTCTAATGCTGGAAAAAGCCTTCCTTCCATAACACCCACTTTTACCTCTAGGTTTTCATCATCATTTGGAGGTGGACATCCCAAAGGTGGAGTTCAAAATGGTGCTAAGAAAGGCAATGGTTTTGTCAAGAACACTTTCAACCCTTCAAGAAGGCACAAAGAATGGATGATTCCAAGATTGAAGAGTTGAGGAGAGCAAAGGGTTGTGCTTTAAATGCAAAGAAAAGTGGTCACCTAGGCATGTTTGCAAGTCAAAGAAGATGTCGCCACTATGATTCTTATGGATGAAGAGGATGATTCAAATAAATCTCATGAGGTAGAGGAATATGAGGATTGCATTGAAAAGGCACATGATGATACTTTGGAGGATCACTCTTTCATCCAAGAAGAGGATGATTTTCCATTTAACCCCGGTGGGAAGAGCTATATAAGCATTTTGAGTGATGATACATTCAAAAGTGTAGAAAATGCAGCTTGCATATGCTCTATCTATCAAGAGCTTTTTGGCGGGATGCAAGATAGAGCATATGCAGCTTGCATATGCTCTATCTATCAAGAGCTTTTCGCGGGATGCAAGATCCTAAATACCTTAAGATTAGTGAGAACCATTAATGGGAGAGTTGCACACATTTTGGTGGATTTTGAGAGTGCACATAGCTTCATTAACTCTAAATCCATCAACTTTCTCAAGTTATCTCCAACGGAGCTACCCATATCCTTCCATGAGAAAGCTACCTTGGTTTTCCCTTCTACACAAGTGACATTGTCTTCTTCATATACTTGGAAAAGGTGATTTGGTGGTCTTGGGCATGGGTCCCATTGATGTGATTATGGGGTGCGATTGGTTAGCTTCTCTTGGTGACTTCCACATGAACCTTCAACAAGGTGTTATGAGCTTTTTACATGGTGGACATCAAGTGGTATTGGTTGGAAATGCATCAAAAGGGCTCTCTTTGATCACTCCAAAACGGCTCAAGAAGAATCTCAAGACTATTGGCACTATCTATGTGTTGCATATTGTTCAAGAGAGAATGGATAGTATTGATGGACAGCACATGGACAAAGATATGGTGACTCTTCTAGTGCCAAAAAGTTTACCGCCCAAGAGGGAGATTGACCATCCTATTGTGCTTGAACCAAATGCAAAGGTCATGAATAGGCCTCCTTACCGTTTGTCCAAGGGGTGGAAAGAGAGGAAGTGGCAAAGCAAGTACAAGAATTTCTTACCATGCATGGGTCTTATACAGCCCTCACAATCTCCATTTGCATCACCCGTTCTATTGTTGAAGAAGAAGGATGGGTCCTTTCGTATGTGCATTGATTATCGTGACTTGAACAAAGTCACTATCAAGAATAGGTACCCAATTCCTTGCATTGATGATCTTCTTGATGAGCTCAAAGGTGTAAAGTTCTTCACCAAGATTGATTTAAGATCCAATTTTACCATCAAATAAGAATGAAGGAGGGGGATGAGGAGAAGACAACATTTAGGACCGAAAGGAGATTGTTCCACTTTATGGTTATGCCCTTTGGCCTTACAAATTCCCTGGCCACTTTCCAAGCTTTGATGAATAGGATATTGGATCCCTTCCTATTCAAGTTTGTGTTTGTGTTCTTTGATGACATCTTGATTTATAGCAAGAGCAAGGAAGGGCACTTATCTCATGTGAAACAAGTGTTTGAGGAGATGAGGAAGCACAAGATTTATGCGATGGAGAGTAAATGTGGATTTATGGTTAATGAAGTGGAATATCTTGGACACTTGGTGGGAGCGAAAGGAATTAGGGCTGATCCAAATAAAGTAGCATGCGTCAAGAAATGGCCAACCCCTAGAAATACAACATAATTGAGAGGATTTTTGGGATTGTCTTCTTTCTATAGAGAAGATTCATGGAGCATTATGCAACTGATTTACTCAAGAAGGAAGCTTTCTTTTGGGATGCTATTGCCAATAAGAGCTTTAATGAGCTCAAAACCTTACTCACATCAGCTCTAATTCTTGTTTGTTCCGATTTCTCAAAGACATTTTATGTGAGAGAGAGGATGTAAGTGGAAGAGAGCTTGGGGTAGTTTTATATCAAGAGCATGGTGTCATTGCATTTGAAAGTAAAAAGCTTTCCGAGAAGGAGATGGGGTTACATGTTTATGAGAAAGAAATGTTGGCTATACTTCATGCAATCAAGAAATGACATCACTATCTTTATGGTGCACATTTCAAGATGAGAAGTGATGTGATAGGGTGTGCTGAAAGTTTTCCTCTCCCAACCCAATCTTTCTTCCAAACAAAAGAGATGGTTGGCTAATCTTGAAGGATATAATTTTGAGATATCCTAAACCCCCGAGAAGGACAATGTGGTTGCGGATGCATTGTCAAGAATGTAGGCTTGCACTATGACTTCAATTATGGAAGTATACAGTGAATGGATCAAAGGGATTCAAAAGGAATAACTTATAAATGAAGGTTCTTCCCATATTTACAAGAAATTACAGCAAGGAGATGATGGATAATTCCCTCATTTTACAAGCTTTGTAATGGTCTCATTTGGTACAAGGATAAGGTGTACTTGGTTCCTACCTCATCTTACATTCCCAAGGTGATATATGAGTTGCATTCTTCACCACTTTTGGGCCATCTTGGTGTGCTTAAAACTTTTGACAAAGTGAGCAGACAAAGTGAGCAAGAGCTTCTATTGGAAAGGCATGTGGAGAGATATTAAGAAGTTTGTGTTGAAATGTGTATCTTGCCAAAAGAGTAAGGATAGCCATCAACTTCCGAGTGGATTGCTTCATCCTTTGCCAATTCCGGATGGGAAATGGACTCACATTTCTATGGACTTTATTACGGGTCTATCAAAGACAAAGCATGGATGAAATCAAATATTTGTAGTGGTGGTGGATAGACTCACAAATTTATCCTATTTCATTGCTTCAAAGATTACTGATGGGGCTTTTCACATTGCCAAGAAATTCATGGAACATGTATTCTAGATACATGGCTTGCCACTTGACATAGTTTGTAAAAGGGATACCAAGTTCATGGGTACTTTTTGGAGGATATTATATAAGAGCTTGGTAGCCCAAATCACTCCATCTACAGCCTATCACCCTCAAACATATGGACAAACAGAGTACATAAACAAATGTCTTGAAGTGTATTTGAGACATTATCGTTATGATATGCAAACAGCTTGGGATGAGTGGCTTTATCTTGCTGAATTTTGTCACAATTCAAGCAAGCACAGCACGTCACCTTTCAAGACTCTCTATGGGTATCAAGTACATATGCCATCTATTGCCTTTCATGAAGACAAAATGGTTAATACTTTGGCCAAGGAAGAGTTGGAAAGGATAAGACAGATTCTTCAACTTTGTAAGGACAATATGAAGAAGGCTCAAGATGTCATGAAGGTAATTGCAGATGTAAGATTCCTCCCCAGGCTCTCAAGAAGTCCAGTATCTTCCCCTGTAATCAAATCCCTCTTGAGAAATATAAAAGATCTTGTTTCTACCTGTTTTGGCCTAGAGAGAAAATCTTCTAAAGAGAGGTGATTCAGTTTTGAAATATTTTTAGATGGAAAAATATCTCATCTTATGAAAATAAATTCCTCCGAAATGGAAGTTCAAGAAGGTGCATTAGAAATAAATTATACTCTGTTCAAAAGGCCTTATCCTAAGGGTTTAGATTTTTTGAAAAATTTTAAATTAAGGTTCCTATGGACCAACAAGTTAAATCCAAATGTAAGGAGGAGGTAAATTAAATAAATAAAGAAAATCCTCCCAAAAATGAGTAAATACTCACATAAGATGAAGAGTGGACTAAGGACCAAAGGAAATACTAAAAAAAAGAAATTTTGACACCTCAGAGTGGGGATTCCCTCTCATGAAGTAGGCACCTTTTTCCCATCATTGCTTTTGAATTTTAAATAAAAAAAACTAGATATTTCATCTCTCCTCTCTCCTAATTCAAAACTTGATCCAAAAAGTGAACTAAACTGACCCAAAAATGGTCAAAAATTGACCAAACTGATCTAGAAAATTCTAGAATCAGTTTGCTTGGTTAGAAGCTCACTTTTTCCTATAAATAGAAGCCTCCCCCTTTGTAGCTTATTAGTGTTTTATGCACTGTTACTCTACTCCTCTCCCCCGAGAGCCAAAAACAATGAATTTATTGATAATTCATTAGTTTTTGACCATTTCCTCTTCAAAAGAATTGGTGGCTACTCTTGTTGCAAATAAGAGTAGATCCCTCAAACCATCAAGCCAAAGGAAAGCTCATAAAAATTCATGTAAGCTAGAAATCCTACTTTTTCTTTATTCCATTTAATGGTTTTCTAATTTTTATTTTCTTTAAAATAAACAATGATGTTATGCCTTGTTTTAGAAAGGCTTTTCCCCTCTCTTCATTCTTGAATTCAGCCCTTCTTTATCCTAGATATGTAATCAAATTGTTAGAATTAAACTTTTTATCTTGTTTCTCTTGAAAAAGTGAAATTTGATTAGTTTAGAATGCTTTAAACCATTTGGGATAATTTCTAAGTAACTTGAGAATGAAAAAAATTGAAAAATGGTCAGCCATACAAAGGAGGTTATGGCAAAAATTTCTTAAATTTTGTGAAATAAGTTTTATCTTTTATTATTCAAAAAGAGTAATTCCCATCGTTTGTGGATTCTAAAAGTGTTACTTTCATCAAAATTGATTTTTATGCATAAATAGATGCATAACAAAATTTTTATTATTATAAAAGTGTTACTTTCATCAAAATTGATTTTTATGCATAAATAGATGCATAAAAGAATTTTTTTAATTATAAAAGTGTTACTTTTATCAAAATTTATTTTTATGCATAAATAGATGCATAAAAGAATTTTTTTATTATAAAAGTGTTACTTTCATCAAAATTGATTTTTATGCATAAAAGTGTTACTTTCATCAAAATTGATTTTTTTATTATAAAAGTGTTACTTTCATCAAATTTGATTTTTATGCATAAATAGATTTTTTTAAATCATAAAAGTGTTAGTTTCATCAAAATTGATTTTTATGCATAAAAAGATGCATAAAAGAAATTTTTTATTACAAAAGTGTTACTTTCATCAATATTGATTTTTATGCATAAATAGATGCATAAAAGATTTTTTTATTATAAAAGTGTTACTTTCATCAAAATTGATTTTTATGCATAAATAGATGCATAAAAGAATTTTTTTAATTCTAAAAGTGTTACTTTCACCAAAATTGATTTTTATGCATAAATAGATGCATTAAAGAATGTTTTTTAATTATAAAAGGGCTACTTTCATCAAAATTGATTTTTATGCATAAATAGATGCATAAAAGGATTTTCTTTTATATAAAAGTGTTATTTCCATAGAAGTTGGACTTTATGCATAAATAGATGCATACATAATTTTTATTTCAAAATAAGAGTTCTCTTTAATCCTATGTTTAAATCCCATGAATATTGGTAAATGAATAAGTAAATACTCTATGAGGGAAAATTCTACCATTTCATATTCTCTAGGATGGTAATGAGAAAACTCAGAAAAACTATCAAAGTTGGAATTTTAGATAAATGATTAATTTATTCCTCATGGGAATTCGTGGTTAGTTTAGAAATCAGTTAAGCAAATATTCAATGAATGAAATTCAGAATAATAGTTATTGATATCTAACCCCCCTTTCGAGAAAGGTAGTTCAGGAAGGACCTTACTAAACTCGAACCCAGAATCAGACTTTGACCAAGACGAACCTCTTCGTCAGTTTCAAGGAAAGACGATGTGACTAGTTTAGGAAAATACACTCAAATCACCCACCGAATCTGAAACTAAGTTGAGACCCTTTGATTTTGATCTGAGGATCAAGGTTGCAGAATTCTGTCAAGGGGACAGGGAAGTTAAGGACCCAGAGTGCACAGACCAATCCCTTTGTATCCCAGGATAACTCCAGCTCAGCCATTTGCCTCTGTCCAGAGTAGCCTTAGAACTCCTTCCCAGAACTAGGGCAACCAAAGAGAGAGTTCCGCCTCAGACTGCAGCAGCCAGAGCAGTCACAATAGCAGAAGTGGAAGAGGAAAGAGGACATATTTATGCAGTAAATTGAAAACCAAGGGCCAAACTGTCAATTCTCAGTCATCCATACTCCAGCTGAGTATGAAGGTAAGCCTTTTAAGCTTTTGATTGATTCAGGCGCAGTACTCATTCCATCATTTTCCCAGGATGCTTGCATAAGTTAGTCTTAGAAAAGAAATCCGGGAAACCTATGCAAGTTAAATTGGCCAGTGGGAAGATTCTTTTCACTCACCTTGAGGCAGATGGTATTCAGTTCAATCTAGATGGGAATTTAATTAACTGTCAGTTCAGAGTTATACTTTTGGGAGTTTTCGACAGGATCCTTGGAATGGATTGGCTCCACAAAAATCAAGCTGACACATAATGGAACCATTTCCTTCCGTGACCTTTACGGAAATAAAGATCAAGGAACCCGAATTTTAGGATCCCCAAGTCTGCAATTAGTAAAAGCTTCTAAGTTACTAAAAGGACTTAGAAAGAAGAATCTCATTTATGTTGTCAGAATGAATCTAGTAGACTCAAAGTTAAAAGCTAAAGAACCTGAATGGTTAAAAGATTATGATGATTTATTCCCAGCAGAATTAACTGAGATGCCTCGGATTCGGGAAGTAGATCATGAGATAGAATAATTGACCCCCCCGGAGCTCAGCCAATAGCCCTACGCACGTACAAAATGCCAGTTCCTGAAGCCATCAAACTCAAGGAACAGCTTAAACAGCTGAACAAGGGTTTATAAGACCCACCAGTGTTTCACCTTGGGGTGCGCCAGTTCTCTTTTAGAAAAAGAAAGATGGAACGCTAAGACTCTGTGTGGACTACAGAGGTCTCAATCAGCACAGTTAAGAATAAGTATCCTATCCCCAGAATTGATGAGCTTCTCGATAGGCTAAGTGTAGCCGAGATCTTCACAAAGATAGATCTCAAATCAGGGTATTATCAGATCAGGATTAATGAGCAAGATATCCCAAAGACAGCCATCAATACTCGGTATGGGCATTATGAATTCACTGTCATGCCGTTTGGATTGACAAATTCCCCAGCTACATTCAATCGCCTAATGGAGGACATTCTTAGAGAATACTTGGATGATTTTGTTCTTGTTTTCTTTGATGATATTCTGATTTACTCAAAGAATGCAGCTGACCATGTAGCTCATGTCAGAAAAGTACTTGAGATTCTAAGGAAGCACCAACTCTTTGCAAAAAAGAGCAAATGCACTTTCTTTGCCGACCATGTTGAATACTTGGGCTTTCTCGTATCCAAAGATGAAATTTCTCCAGATTTTGCAAAAGTCCAGGCAGTCATAGATTGGCTTGAACCAAAAACAGTGAAAGAAGTCAGGGGATTCTTGGGATTGACTGGCTGGTATAGAATTTTTATACCAAAGTATGCTCTCATAGTTTCCCCCCTGACTAATCTTCTCAAGAAGAATACCCCATCTCAATGGTCTGCCAAGTGCCAGAGTGCTTGTGATAAGCTAAAGACTTCCTTGGTAACCAATCTCGTTCTGAAGTTGCCAGATTTCTCTCTACCCTTTGAGGTAGTAATTGATGCTAGTGGTTTTTCCCTGGGAGGTGCACTCATGCAAGAAGGTCATGCAGTGGCCTAAGAATCCCAAAAACTCAGAACGCATGAGAGGAATTATGCTATCCACGACACCTGGAACTACTTGTGGAGACATTACCTCTACTGGGTCAAAGATTCACTTTGATGATAGATCATCAGAGCTTAAAGTGGATCCTCACTCAGAAGGATCTTAACATGCGCCCAAAGAAGGTGGATGCAGACCGAGCAGGAATTTGATTTTGAAATCAAGTACCGCCCAGGCAAAGAAAATGTAGTAGCAGATGCCCTCAATAGAAAAGCCTCCTTGCTTGCAATTACTATAGTGTCAAATCCTTTGATTGTTGAAGCAAGTGAGAAGATCATGGAGGATAGATTCTTTGGCCCTGTTGCTACCCTACTTATAAAGGAAAGCAAAAATCCACAAGAGTTGAACCGAGTTCAAGGGTACAGCCTGGATGATGGAATTATGTATTATAATCGCAGGTTATGCATTCCCAATGATGAGGGAACTAAGGGTCGAATTCTGAATGAAGCCCATGACAGCCTTATTGCAGGACATCCAGGTTTCATTAAAACCTACATGTCTGTGAAGAAAAGCTTCTTTTGGCCTGGACTAAAAAAGGATGTACTTAATCATGTACGTCAATGTCAGACCTGTCAGAAAGTCAAAGCCAAGAGAGTAAAAATGCCTGGGAAGTTACATCCATTAGACATACCCCAGATGAAGTGAGAATGCATCAGTATGGATTTTATTACTGGATTACCTTCAGTGCAATCAGATTACAACTCCATCTTTGTGGTAGTTTGATAGACTAACCAAAGTTTCCCATCTGATTCCAGTAAAAGAAACCTATACTCCAGTGGATGTGGCCAGAGTGTTCCTCAAGGAAATCTACAGATTGCATGGCCTACCCAAAAGAATAGTAAGTGATCGAGACCCTAAAAATAAATTAGATTCTGGACTGCATTTGTCAAAGCAGTGAACTTTCTTGGATCTCAGCATAGCTTACCACCCCGAGACCGACGGTCAAATAGAAAGGGTAAACCAAGTAATCAAACAGAAAGGGTAAACCAAGTAATCAAAGATATACTTTGGTCATGCTGTGGTGGCAGGGAACCCAAAGTGGCTAAGTTATCTGCACCTAGTCGAGTTCGCCTACAATGCTTCTTATCATCGAAGTATTGGGATGGGCCCTTTCAAAGCTCTGTATGGACAAGATTACTTAGCTCTATTAACTTGGTCCGACCCATTGATTAGGGTCAAGATGTATAGACAGATGCTTGATGACATGGAGCAGCAGATGCAGTCAATTCGCAAAGATATAAAAGTTGCCCAGGATAGACAAAAACAGTATGCAGATAAGAAGAGGACAAACATAAAATTCGAAGAAGCAGATATGGTCTTCATTCGAGTATGCCCCAAAAGAAGTTCTCTATCTCTTGGGAAGTACAAGAAGTTATCCCCCAGATATTGTGGGCCATATCTGATTACAGAGAAAGTAGGTGACTTAGTCTACGAACTTCTTCTGCCTTCTCATCTCAAAGTACATAATGTATTTCATGTCAGCCTACTTAAAGAGTACGTACCAAGCTTGAATCATGTGATTGATGTGATGAAATCTTAATTTCTTCAACCTAAGGGCAGATGGAACTTCAACCTGAAGAAATCCTTGATGTCCAAGAGAAGGTTCTCAGGGATAGAATTCTGAGAGAATTATTGGTTAAATGGAAGTTCTATCCTTTTGAAGATGCCACTTGGGAGAAAGAAGCCAAACTGTTGCGGGATTACTCCGAGTTTGCGAGATGAGGACATCTCACGTTTTTCAAGTGGGAGAGAATGTAAGATTCCTCCCCAGCCTCTCAAGAAGTCCAGTATCTTCCCCTGTAATCAAATCTCTCTTCAGAAATATAAAAGATCTTGTTTCTACCTGTTTTGGCCTACAGAGAGAAAATCTTCTAGAGAGAGGTGATTCAGTTTTTAAATATTTTTGGATGGAAAAATATCTTATCTTATTAAAATAAATTCCCCCAAAACGGAAGTTTAAAAAGAATTTCAGAAGGCGCATTAGAAGTAAATTATAATCTGTTCAAAAGGCCTTATCCTAAGGATCTAGATTTTTTGAAAATTTTAAATTAAGATCCCTTGGACCAATAAGATTAATCCAAATGTAGGGAGGAGTAAATTGAATAAATAAAGAAAATCCCCCCAAAAATGAGTAAATACTCACATAAGATGAAGAGTGGACTAGGGACCAGGACTAAGGACCAAAGGAAATACTAAAAAAATGAAATTTTGACACCTCAGAGTGGGGATTCTCCCTCATGAAGCAGTCGTCTTTTTTCCATTATTTCTTTTCAATTTTAAATCAATAAAGTTTGATATTTCATCTCTCCTCTCTCCTTATTCAAAACTATATCCAAAAAGTGAACTAAACTGACCCAAAAATGGTCAAAAATTGACCACATTGATCTGGAAAACTCTAGAATCAGTTTTCTTGGTTAGAAGCTCACTTTTTCCTATAAATAGAAGCCTCCCCCTTTCTAGAAGCTTAATAGTGTTTTATGCACTGTTACTCTACTCCTCCCCGAGAGCCAAAAACAGTGAATTTATTGATAATTCCTTAGTTTTTGACCATTTCCTCTTCAAAAGAATTTGTGGCCACTCTTGTTGCAAACAAGAGTAGATCCCTCAAACCATCAAGCTAATGGAAAAATTCATGTAAGCTAGAAATCCTACTTTTTCTTTATTCCATTTAATAATTTTCTAATTTTTATTTTCTTTAAAATGAAAAATGATGTTATGCCTTGTTGGAAAGGCTTTCCCCCTCTCTTCATTCTTGAATTAAGCCCTTCTTTATCCTAGATGTGTAATCAAATTGTTAGAATTAAACTTTTCATATTGTTTCTCTTGAAAAAGTGAAATTTGATTAGTTTAGAATGCTTTAAACTATTTGGGATAATTTCTAAGTAACTTGAGAATGAAAAAAATTGAAAAATAGTCATCCATATACAAAGGAGGTTATGGTAAAATTTTCTTAAACTTTGTGAAATAAGTTTTATCTTTTATTATTCAAAAAGAGTAACCCCCACCGTTTGTGAATTCTAAAAGTGTTACTTTCATCAAAATTGATTTTTATGCATAATAGAATTTTTTTATTATAAAAGTGTTACTTTCATCAAAATTGATTTTTATGCATGAATAGATGCATAAAAGATTTTTTTTAATTATAAAAGTGTTTCTTTCATCAAAATTGACGTTTATGCATGAATAGATGCATAAAAGAAATTTTTTTAATATAAAAGTGTTACTTTTATCAATATTGATTTTTATGCATAAATAGATGCATGAGAGAATTTTTTTTAAATTATAAAAGTGTTACTTTCATCAAAATTGATTTTTATGCATAAAAAGATGCATAAAAGAATTTTTTTATTATAAAAGTGTTACTTTCATCAAAATTAATTTTTATGCATAAATAGATGCATAAAAGAATTTTTTTATTATAAAAGTGTTACTTTCATCAAAATTGATTTTTATGCATAAATAGGTGCATAAAAGATTTTTTTAATTCTAAAAGTGTTACTTTCACCAAAAATGATTCTTATGCATAAATGGATGCATAAAAGAATTTTTTAAATTATAAAAGTGTTACTTTCATCAAAATTGATTTTTATGCATAAATAGATGCATAAAAGGATTTTCTTTTACATAAAAGTGTTATTTCCATAGAAGTTGGATTTTATGTGTAAATAGATGCATACATAATTTTTATTTCAAAATAAGAGTTCTCTTTAATCCTATGTTTAAATCCCATGAATACTGGTAAATGAATAAGTAAATACTCTGTGAGAGAAAATTCTACCGCTTCATATTCTCTAGGATGGTAATGAGAAAACTCAAAAAAACAATCGAAGTCAAAATTTTAGATAAATGATTAATTTATTCCTCATAGGAATTCGTGATTAGTTTAGAAATCAGTTAAGCAAATAATCAATGAATGAAATTCAGAATAATAGTAATTGAAATCTAACCCCCTTTCGAGAAAGGTAGTTCAGGAAGGACCTTACCAGACTCGAGCCCAGAATTAGACTTTGACCAAGACCAACCTCTTCGTCAGTTTCAAGGAAAGACGATGTGACCAGTTCAGGAAAATACACTCAAATCATTCACCAAATCTGAAACTAAGTTGAGACCCTTTGATTTTGATCTGAGGATTAAGGATTATAGAATTCAAGGAATTCTATTTGGAATTCAGACCATTACGATCAGAAAGTCTTGGGATATGGATTTAAGATATACTCATTGTATTCAAAAGAAACTCAAAATTGAAAACTTGCATAGAAACCTTGTTTTTTTAAAGGACTGTCTTATGTCAGAATGCTAGAGGGAGCATTTGGTGTATGTGTTTTTCTAAGGTAAGCTCGGTTGCAAACGGCTGGTGGGAAGTGTTCAAAGGACCGCTCACGCGGCAAAAACCTACCTAGGTCTTGACCAACCTTGGTATGGTAAATAATGGTGTGCTTCCGGTATGATGGGCGAGGGTCGACGAAGCGGTCCCTGAGTGAAGTGTGAGGACACCTAAGGAGGATCCTGGAGGGTTTTGACCAGGCGATGCACGGGCTCGCGGTGCTTAGGACACCCATGCGTATGTCGTGGAAGATATATATGTATGATGACAAAAAATTATTGTAATCTGTTACTGGATCTCGTTGTTGGTGACCAGCTGGTCTCGACGTAGGGTCCAGAGTAATACTTGTTTTTTAGAAAAAAGGAACTGGATGAAAATTTTGAGTTATGATATCTGTAACCAATAATTGTTGGTCAATGGATTGTTTTATAAGTTAAAGTTTAAAGAGGAGTGTGTGCGTATCTGTATTTTAAAGCAAAAGTTAAGAAATGCATTCAATTATGGGTGGGTGAGTACTTGTCTGGTTCTACCAATTCCAGTGGTTGTGGGTCGTAGGCTGGAATCGGTAGAGTTTTAATAATGAAATTGATTAATAAGAATATGCTTAGAACTCAAATAGTTAAATAATAACCTGAAGACTTCTCAAATGAATAGATCAACGGCTGTAAGATTCCTCCCCAGCCTCTCAAGATGTCCAGTATCTTCCCCTGTAATCAAATCCCTCTTCAGATATATAAAAGATCTTGTTTCTACCTATTTTTGCCTAGAGAGAGGAAATATTCTAGAGAGCAGTTATTCAAATTTTAGATATTTTTGGATGGAAAAATATCTCTTCTTATTAAAATAAATTCCCACAGAAGTTCAAAAAGATTTTCAGAAGGTGCATTAGAAATCAATTATAATCTGTTCAAAAGGCCTTATCCTAGGGAACCAGATTTTTTGAAATTTTTAAATTAAGGTTTTGAGGGGCCAATCAGATTCATCCAAATGTGTGGAGGAGATAAATAGAAGAAATAAAGAAAATCCCCCCCAAAAAAAAATGAGTAAATACTCACATAAGATGAAGAGTGGACTAAGGACCAAAGGAAATACTAAAAAAATGAATTTTTGACACCTCAGAGTGGGGATTCCTCCTCATGAAGGAGGCGCCTATTTCACATGTGTGGTGGAGTTTTAAATTCCCAAAAATTGAGATATTTCATCTCTCCTCTCTCCGCATTCAAGTCTAGTTCCAAAAAGTAAGCTAAATTGACCCAAAAATGGTCAAAAATTGACCTAATTGATCTGAAAAATTCTAGAACTAGTTTGCTTGGTTAGAAGCTCACTTTTTCCTATAAATAGAAGCCTCCCCCTTTGTTGAAGCTTAATAGTGTTTTATGCACTGTCACTCTACTCCTCCCCAGAGCCAAAAAAATCTGTGAATTTATTAATAATTCATTAGTTTTTGACCATTCCCTCTTCTCTAAAGAATTGGTGGCCACTCTTGTTGCAAACAAGAGTAGATCCCTCAAACCATCAAGCCAAAGGAAAGCTCCCAAAAATTCATGTAAGTTAGAAATCTTACTTTTTCTTTATTCTTTTAATGGTTTTCTAATTTTTGTTATCTTTAAAATGATAAATTGATGCTATGCCTTGTTGGAAAGGCTTTCCCCCCCTCTTCATTCTTTCTTAAATTCAGCCCTTCTTTATCCTAGTTAAGTAATCAAATTGTTAGAATTAAACTTTTCATATTGTTTCTCTTTTAAAAGTGGAATTTGATTAGTTTAGAATGCTTTAAACCATTTGGGGATAATTTTTAAGTAATTTAAGGTTAGGAAAAATTGAAAAATGCTCAGCCATACAAAGGAGGTTATGGTAAATTTTTCTTAAATTTTGTGTAAGTTTTATCTTTTATTATTCAAAAAAGAGTAATCCCCATCGTTTGTGTATTCTAAAAGTCTTATTTTCATTCTAAGCATAGAAAAATGCATAGTAGAAATATTTTTATTATAAAAGTGTTATTTCCATTAAAATTAAATTCTATGCATAGAAAGATGCATATTGATTATTATTTTTATTATAAAAGAGTGATTTCCATTAGATTTAAATTCTATGCATAGAAAGATGCATATTGATTATTTTTTATTATTATAAAAGAGTGATTTTCATTAGATTTAAATTCTATGCATAGAAATATGCATATTGATTATTTTTTAATTATTATTATAAAAGAGTGTTTTTCATTAGATTTAAATTCTATGCATAGAAAGATGCATATTGATTATTATTATTTAATTATAAAAGAGTGATTTTCATTAGATTTAAATGCTATTCGTAGAAAGATGCATATTGATTAATTTTTTATTATAAAAGAGTGATTTTCATTAGATTTAAATTCTATGCATAAAAAGATGCATATTGATTATTTTTTATTATTATTCTTTAATCCTATGTTTAAATCCCATGAATATTGGTAAATGAATAAGTAAATACTCTGTGAGAGAAAATTCTACCATTTCATATTCTCTAGGATGGTAATGAGAGAAAATTAAGAAAAACTATCGAAGTCGAAGATTCAGATAAATGATTAATTTATTCCTCATAGGAATAAATTAAGAAAAACTATCAAAGTCGAAATTTCAGATAAACGATTAATTTATTCCTCATAGGAATTCGTGTTTAGTTTTGAATTCAGTTAAGCAAAATACTCAATGAATGAAATTCAGTTAAGTAGTAATTGAAATATTACCCTTCTCGAGAAAGATAGTTCAGGGAGAACCTTTCCAGACTCAAGCAAAATTCAGTTAAGCAAAATACTCAATGAATGAAATTCAGTAAAGTAGTAATTGAAATATTACCCTTCTCGAGAAAGATAGTTCAGGGAGAACCTTTCCAGACTTGAACCTAGAATCAGACTATGACCACGACTTAATCTCCTTCGTAAGTTTCAGGAAAAGACGATGTGACCAGTTCAAGAAAATTCAATCAAATCACCCACCAAATCTGAAATTAAATTGAGACCTTTGATTTTGATATGAGGATCAAGATTACAAAAATGGAGGAATTCTGCTTGGGAATCTAGACCTGTGATCTAGAAGTCTTGGAGTACGGAATTAAGATATACTCATTGTATTCAAAAGAAAATCAAAACTTAAAATTTGCATAGAAACCTTGTTTTCTTAAAGGACTATCTTACACCGGAATACTAGAGGGAGCATTTGGTATATGTGTTTTCTAATGGAAGTTCGGTTGCATCAACTGTCACGGATTGTTTAAAGGATGACTCACGCGGCAAAAACCTGCCGAGGTCTTGACGACTGGGTATAGCCTGGGTATGGTGTAAAATGGTGTGCTTCTGGTACGATGGGTGAGCGCCGACGAAGCGGTCCCTGAGTGAAGTGCCAAGACACCTAAGGAGGATCCTGGAGGGTTCTGACCAGGCGATGCACGGGCTCGTGGTGCTTAGGACACCCATGCGTATGTCGTGGAAGATATATATATGTTGATGAGACGAGAAAATTATTGTAATTTGTTACTGGATCTCGTTGCTAACCTATTGGTCTCACAACGGAGAGTCCAGAGTGATACTGTTTTGTGAGAAATAAGGATTGAATGGAAATTTTGAGTTATGATATCTGTAACCAATAATTGTTTGTAAATGGATTGTTTTATAAATTAAAGTTTAAAGAGGAGTGTGTGCGTATCTGTATTCTAAAGAAAAAGTTCAGAAAGGCATTCAATTATGGGTGGGTGAGTACTTGTCTAGTTCTACCAATTCCAGTGGTTGGGCGGTGGCTAACCCATGGGCCGGATGGGGTTAGGCTGGAACCAGTAGAGTTTTAATAATAAAATTGATTAGTACGAATAAGCTTAGAACTCGAATAGTTAGATAATAATCTGAAGACTTCTCAAATGAATAGATCAATGGTTGTGCCTGATTCAATTAGGAAAAAAGCGTTGATTCCTTCAAGTTAAGTCTGTAATAGTTTCCCTTCTATCTGGCTTATTCAGATGAAGGTTAGTTCAGTATCTTGACCTCGTTAGAAAAATTTGTTAAGAAATTCAAAATGCTGGAATCGTCCTCGTTTTTCGGGCATGGAAAATTTGCCCGGTTTTGGTTTTCGGAATGACCACCAGCTTAGTCTCATGCCCGGAAATTCGAGGGTGAGGCCCCGAGTGGGAAACCCTACCTAGCGCAAGAGGGAGCTGCTTCTGCTGTGCCAGCAATCAGGAATCTAGTGCACGGAGGGGGCAGTGAGATCCCACAATGTGTGTGCTTGATTCAATTAGGAAAAAAGAGTTGATTCCTTCAAGATAAGTGTGTAATAGTTATCCTTCTATCTAGTTTAATCAGATGAAGGTTAGTTCAGTATCTTGACCTTGTTAGAAAAATTCATTAAGAAACTCAAAATGGTGGAATCGTCCCTAATTTTTGGGCATGGGAAATTTTCTCGGTTTTGGTTTTTATAATGATCACCAGCTTAGTCTCGTGCCCAGACATTCGAGGGCGAGGCCCCAAGTGGGAAACCCTGCCCCGTGCATGAGGGAGCTACTCGCTGCCAGCTACCGGGAATCCGGTGTGCGGAGGGGGCAGTGGGATCTCACAGCAGATAAGCATAGATGAAAAATAGAGTTTGAAGAAGGTGACTATGTGCTACTAAAGCTTCCTAAGAGCCGTCATAACATCCTCAAGGGATCTTCCAAACCAAAATTGGCTCATAGATATTATGGCCCATACATGGTAGTCAAGAAGGTGGGTGACTTGGCTTACAAGCTTGATTTGCCTTCTTCTACAAGAACTCATGATGTGGTTCATGTTTCTAATCTTAAGAGATTTGTGGGCACTCTTCCACAAGAAATTGAAGAGAGCTACCGCCCATGGATGAAGAAGGGGAGATTATATATGAGCCGGAAAGGATTGTGGACAAGAGGATAAGGGAGTTGAGGAATAGGAACATTGAAGAATTCCTTGTCAAGTGGAAGGAATTGCCCCCATGGATGATGCTAATTGGAAATATTTGGAGTATATGCAACAACATGGTTTACTTGAGGAAGATATTGCTTGACCAAGTGGAAAATTTTCTTGGATAAAATGGGCAATAATTTGGAGAGCATGCATGCTATAATTTCTTGATAGTTTTGGTTAAGTCCATTGTTGGGGTTGATGCTCTACCCTAACAAGCTTCATTAGCAATGGAAGGATATGATGTAGGACATGATTGGCTAAGTGTATGCATCATTTTCAGCCTATCCACGGAGTTTTCATGAAGAAATTTTCAAGAAATTTCATCTACAACAAGGGCTGCCCATAACAGCCCCACACATATGCATTGAAGATGAAGACTTATGGACTTCCTTACATTTGGAGAGCATATTTGGGCCTTCACCACTTCCCATTGAGTTAATTTGAGGCTATTATGACTTGTAGATATCTTATATGATTTTGAGGACAAAACCTTTGGGAAAGGATGGTTTGTAATGTGGCAAGACTAAGGTCCAAAAATATGTAGATAATGGGCAATGGGCAAGGCTACTATAAATAGGGCCTTGGGTGCATTGTAGGAACCTTTTGTCATTTTTCATATCTTGGACATTACACGCACCTTGGATCCTTTCTTGGAGATGGCCTTCCATGGTCTAGGGCTTATGGCTAGCTTGATTGCCATCCTCATGGTGAGAGGTTAAATCACTTAAGACTTATGCACATATCTTCCTTTGCTACGTGTGTATATGGATTTACTCTACTTTCTTGATAATTCCATGAATTTCTCATGTCTCTTGAATCTTGGTCATATGTTCTTGAATCTTGGTTTTAATCCATTTCATCACAATTCACCTATAAGACTCTATTCTAACTAAAGAGTGCACTAGTAAGGAAGGTGGAGTACTTGGCATAATCCTTTGGTATACTTTAGAGTTGATCTCAGAAAGGATTGAACTATGACCAAATCCTAAATTGTTATCCAAGTAATTAGCTAGAAAAGAAACAAACCAGTCATAGAACAATGTAAGTAAGTACTCAAACAAACATTAATTGGAGAATTATAAGAAATATTGAAATTTAAAAAACAATATCATTAGTTGAGGATGGGTTTACAATACACCTGGATAGTTGTAAGGGTTTAGAATACACCTGGTTAGTTGTATGGTTGTGGGAAGTCGGTCTTGTTGAATTGTACTTGTAATGTTGATAATCTCCCTCGTGTTTCCTATGAATCATAAAAATCTTCAAAAATTCAGCACAACATGTTATCATCAGATTGCCATAACTCATACACTGGGGTAGACTCAGTGTCACTAAGCTCATCATCCTCACAGTTTGATTCTAATATATATGCCTCCTCTGGTGTATGAGGCAATGGGTTGAGTGCATCCTCACTGTAATATGGCATGGATACTACAAGCAAGTGAGCTAAGTAGCTATCGGTAGTGAATCTCTCTATGAAATGACCCACCATGCTCCAAAAGAGACAAGGAGTTGGTAACGTTATTTCATAGAACGACAATGTAAGTGTGTAAGCTCTTGCCCTCCTCCCTTTCTTTACAAGCTCTTCTTGTGCATTCCTTACTTGATAGGGTTCTCCCATTGGGTAAAGTACACTAATGTCATCATGTCATTGTGGTGTCTTGTCTACCATGAACTATAAGAGTCCTATCCCATAGCGCCTAAAATAAGTTCTACAATACCAACATAAGTAAGATGTTGGAGACAACATGCAATGATCAATACCAATATAAGTAGGATGTTGCAGACAACATGCGATGATCAATACCAACATAAGTAAGATGTTGCAGACAACATGTGATGATCAATACCAATATAAGTAGGATGCTGTAGACAACATGCGATGCTCATAGCTAAGACATCATGCAAGGGGATAAAAATGTAGGTAGAACTGGTCCACAAAGGTGGCTCCCCAACATCGCTCCCCTAATCATGGATAAAAATATTGTAAGTGGATTTGGAAAAGAGGAATACTTAGCTGCCCTTGATAGTAGCAATCCAAACAATATTGTAAGTGGATTTGGAAAAGAGGAATACTTAGCTGCCCTTGATAGTACCAATCCAAACAATACAGGTCTAGGATAGAGTCACTCCTATCAATCCATGCAATGTCCATGCTCACAACCTGCAGTCATCCTTCATTCTCTTATTTTGATATCTACTCTTTCTCATCTTCGTAGAGCAGCTCAGTCATCCTTCATTCTCTTATTTTGATATCTACTCTCATCTTCTTCTTTAATTTTTATGGTCAATCAAGATTTTTAGTATGTGTATAGGTTCTATATTGCTTATATGTCGGTGCAAGCTATATTGTCATGGGTTATCTTTTTCCAGTAGAATCCCTCTTGATATGGATATGAAATTTGTCAGGGAGCAAAACATGGGGATAAAAGTAATGATATTAGCATAAGTTCCACCTTCTTGATTTCTATCATACCTTGACGTCATGGAAGGTATTGTAGGTTTTTTGTAACCATCCCTTCTAACGTTTCTCCATCATTGCTTGTTGGCTAGGAGCGTCCTTTGTTACTTGTCGCGACATATCAATCTCCAACTATAAGGGTGGTAAGGGACTTTTGTAAGACGGGATGGAGTTTATGGGCTTTCTCTTATAGATGAGTAATGGAGTTGACACTTGTGGTGGCAAGGCAATTTGTACTTGTGTAGTGGGTCGCTCTAGGAAAACCAACGACGTTGGGGATTGGCTATCCAATCCCCAATGGCGTTGGGGATTAGATAGCCAACAATGGTTTTGTAACATTTTGTGATGTGGAAGCTTCACCATTAACCACCATGTCTCATGTGATAGGGTTTCTCTTTGGGATTCAGACTTGTTTGGGTGTTGGTGATGAAGTTTCCCTTACACTAGTCTTCCCTTTGTTAAAATCTGAGTTATTGAAACTTTTTTCCCATCACTAAGAGGAGACTGGGGAATTTGTAAGCAGTGGCAGTGAGGCTAGTGGCATACATTTATGTTTTGGTATCCAAATACAATGGTTACCCTTGTAATAGCCTTGAGATTTCAATAAGAATTTGGGTATCCATTTTGGGGTAACCTATAATTTGGGTTTTCTATGCCAATTATTATGTTGAGGCCTTGTTTCTTTGGTTGGTTGGGGTGGTATAGATGGAGTGCTAACTGGTGTGAGCACCCCCTAACATTATTAGCATTAGATTAGGCTAATGAGTTGTGGGATTTTGTCATTAAAATATGTCATATCAAGAAGTAGTTACAAGAGGACTAGTGGAGAGTTAGGATCTTGTGGAGATTATGGGAGCCCAATAGTCACATGGGTATCCCAAGAGTCACATGGTTGGATGGCTATATAAATCCCCTCTTGTATGCAAATTGGATACATAGAAATGGAGTACACTATGACGTTTTTCTTATATATTTGTCTTGTTCTTGATCCATGTCTCTTACACCATGCTCATGTGTACATGTGTACTCCATGGCTATGTGTGTAGGAGCAGGTGTTTTCCCCCATGTTGGTAAGGCTATGCTAACACTTGGCCATCACATGACGAGATGAGAAGCTTTGATCTTCTCCTTTCCTACAAGCTCTTGAGTAGATATCAAATGCATAATCCTTAAGAATTTCCTACTACCGAAAAGAGAGATTAGTAGCTTGCATGATTCTTTCATGATTTTCTTGATTATTATAGATTACCCATAATGTTTCTCTTTTCTCTCAAAACCCCATGAGAAGGGAGATTAGCATGATTGTTGGTGATGTTTGATATTATATTATGATGGGAGTTTTATTCTTGGTTATCTAAAAGCATTCACAAAGGGTGTTGATGAAATGTTGATGTTTGGCTTGCAACTTAGTCAGGCAGGGCAAGCTTCGAAAGCATGGAGAAGGAAAGCTACGATGTTGGTAGCCATTTGGTTTCCTTCCAATGCAATCAGAGTTCTTGCAAATGGTCCTCTTGCAACTCTACCTCCTCTTCCTCTTTCTCTCGTATCTCTTGCACCTCCTCTACATCTGCCTCTTCCACCCATGTTGTTCCCCATTGCACGTAGCTAGAAAATCTTCCAAGCTTAACTCCCTGCTCACATTCCATCATTCATCATTTGACCCTTTCTGCACCCGTGCAACATGCACCTGCTATGGTGGACTTTGCCGATCTTCATCTGCTTTAATGTGGAGGGTTTGAGGCCGCCCACATATGGTGCTGTGGAACCTACAAGCTACAAACCTACAAGCTTGCAAGCCAGATCACAGTGGCTACAAATTTCACCGGCTTGTCAGAGGGTCTGATCTATGTTGAGAAGGCTAGCTGGCTTGCAAGCCAGATCACAGTGGCTACAAATTTCACCGGCTTGTCAGAGGGTCTGATCTATGTTGAGAAGGCTTTGTTTTTGAAAGCAATTTCAGCTGGTACTGTAGGATCTAAGGTTATGGATATCTTTGGTTCCAAGCTTGTGAATAGAGAAATGCCATCCAAAAAACTGATTCCCACCAAGAATTCTCAATTGAGATCTTGCAAATGTTCTTCTAAAATCATGACAAGTTGTTTTCTTCATGACATTAAAATATGTTCTCACTTATCTTTAATGGGCCTTGTTCACACACACACACACACATAATTCTTGCAGAGTGGTCAAGAATTTCGGCTAGTGTGGATCAAAAATTAAATCTTGAAGCTAGTGAGCTGTCCCAACAATCAGCATCATAGCGGGTCGGCAAATGAAGCTCCCTTGTCTAAGAAATCCAAAAGTTTTTATTTAAAAAAAAAAGAGGATTGTAAACTCTACAATGGATGTATGATCACTTTGGAGGTTTAAAGAAGAGTTTTTAAACTCTACAATTGACACAAGACCACTTGTCTAGTAAGTTTCCAAGTGATTTGGAAAAGAGTTTTTAAACTCTATCCTTATGAGATTATTGGGGAGTAACACCCCAATTAAGTGTCTCAAGAGGGATTTTCATACAAAAGAAGGTTTTGCCCAAGGAAAATTTTGTGGAAAACTCTAAAAGTTAAGATCAAGGAGCCTTGAGTGTGAATGGCAAGAACCTTGGTATTGCACCAAGTTCTACTTGTTGGGAGCACACTTGGTCTTACGTTGGTGTGGTGCACTAGTTACGGGGGCTTAGGTCAAATCAAAAACTAAAAATTGGGAGAAAGTGTGAGTTGTGTCATGACAAGGATCACCACACTAAATATTGTCAATTCTATTTGTGTAAATACTATAATGCAAGGGTCGCCGCCGAAAGTTGTATTGTGAACTATCATTGGAGAGAATGAATTCAAGGGAATCTTGTATTCCTTGCACAAATCTTAATCACATAAGAAAGTTAAGAAGGCAATTAAAAATATAAAGGATTTCATGAGAACATTAAAAGAAGCACACATATGGCATGCAACATGTTGGCTTTGATGATCAAGCTCATCTATGCACCTACTGCATGGAGTACATGGAACACATCCTTCACCTCCATGGGAAACTCAGGGTGGACAACCTAATGGACATAGATGGTGAGTAATTTTCAAATTAAAAATACATCAATTGTTGTACATTGCCTTGAAATATTGTATGAATTAAGAAAATACTAAAAATAATATGGCATCATGAGGGTCGGAGGAGAGGCTTGATGAGGTCCCCATTGTGATGTAAGTCTAAGAGAGAAGGCATGAGGTCTAGAGAAAAGGCCTAGTAAGGCCCCTACCACATCGCATGTAAGTCCAAGAATGAGGCATGAGGGCTAGAGGAGAGTCTCACTGAGATTCCTACCATGAACACCCGTAAGTCCTAGAGAGAAGGCATGAGATTCGAAAGAGAGGCTCAGCGAGGTCCCTACTGTGTCACCTGTAAGTCCAAGAGGAATAGGCATGAGGGCCAGGGGAGAGGCTTAATGAGGTTCCTATCGTGATGCTTGTAAGTCTGTGAAAGAAGGCATGAGGTTTGGAGGAGAGTCTCAGCAAGGTCCCTACCAAGTCACATGTAAGTCCAAGGAAAGACAGAATGTAAACCAAAATGAAAATGTTAAAAGCATAAGAAAATGATGTAATGATTTCTAGAATGCAGTTACTTGTTGGGTGTTGTAAATTTACAACCCAAGGGAGACCTCACTTTGTGGACACCCGGAGTGGAAGAAAACTTCTCGTACTTCTGGAGATAAAGCTGACTTCACAGACACATGGAGAGAAGCATGTGGCTACATCAACATAGATGGTAGCACACTTGAGTCCCCATAGATGAGATTCTTCATTGGCATATGCTTGTGGATTCTTCACATTGGATTGGTGGAAATCATCTTCCCACCATCTCCTTGGTCCACCATCAGTTTTATATGGTTCTACATGATTATATTGTATGACTTAAAATGGCTTGCATTGTACCTTCTAGCAGTCACTTATTCATAGATTTTCATGATGTACTTGGAATTGATAGGAGATAGTACACCCCCAATTTAAAAAAGGGGGAAGAGAGGTGTTGGATTGGTGTGAACATCCCCTACCATTTTGGCATTAGCTTGGATGTGAACACCGCCTAGTATTACTAGCATTAGCTTAGGCTAATGAGTTGTGGAATTTGGTCATTAAAATATGTCATATAAAGAAGTAGTTTACAAGAGGGCTAGTGGGGAGTTAGGATCTTGTGGAGGTTATGGGAGCCCAATAGTCACATGGGTATCCCAAGAGTTGCATGGTTGGATGGCTATTTAAAGCCCCTCTTTTATGCAAAATGGCTATTTAAATCCCCTCTTTTATGCAAAATGGATACATGGAAATGGAATACACTATGATTTTTTGCTTGTATCTTTATCTTGTAGCTTTTATCTTGTTTTTGATCCATCTCTCTTACACCATGCTCATGTGTACATGTATACTCCATGCTACGTGTGTGGGAGAAGTTGTTGTCTCCCATGTTAGCAAGGTTATGCTAACACTGAGAAATCTTGGGAGCCCATTTCAAGGTAGATTTGGGTTGCCACATTTTAGCCCATCGTATCTGCTCGTCCTTCTAACATTTAGGTGTTTTCCATGTGGAGGTAAAACAAAGGGGTTTCCTTAGATTTTGTGGATGTTAAAGCTTCCTCCTCATTTTTTTGACTCTCGACAAGAGTGAGAGGTGGCAGGGGTTTATGAGTAGAATGTTCAGTTGTAGCTTCACTCTCTTAGAGACATGCCCTATTGACCATTCAATCATACATCAAATAACCTTCATCCATGTGCGACTAAGTATTATGGATTCAGGTAATGTTCACGCAGAAATAACGAGGAAGTCTTCCACACTAGGTGCTTGTTGCCACCATCACAATATGTCTCTATTTATAGTAGCCCAATACCCTTGGTATTCCTACCATGGATACCTTTTACCTATAAAGAGGTATCTACAAGTTGAGGTTTTTCCAATTGGTTCCATGCATTGAAGGAAATTAGATTGTGACCAACCCCCATATCAAGCGATGCATTGTAAAGCACTTTACCATAAGGGTTAGAAAATTTAATAGATGTTCGTAGAGGTGCTATGTGCTCCTCTGTGTCTCCTTCAACTTCTCCCAAAAAAGTTTGTGTGGATCCAAGAATAGCTTCTCGACACATCGGATTTGCCTTTCTTTAGCTTCTTGTTGAGCTTGAGCTTTCTTTAATTTTTCATTTTTCTTGGCTCTGCATTTTTATCATGTGCAACCCACCACAAGGCTTCCTTGGTAATAGAACCATAATACTTTTTTAATTTACTACCATTAAGAAACCCAACAGTTTCAACCCCATTAAGGGTTTCAACATGCATGGTACCTTGAGGTGTTATTTTGCAGACTTGAAATGGTCTTTTTCTGATATATTTTAGTTTCTTTTTCTGATATATTTTAGTTTCTTTTTTCTCACACCATACATAAGTATAAGGTCTTCCTCCATTGATTTCCTTATCCTTTAGATTATTTCAAACCACTTTTTTTGTTGATCCCTTTCTGTTAACATGTTCTGTACAACCATTTGTCTTTCTTCCTCCAGTTGTTCAAGAGTGTACAGCTGATCGGCAACGTGTTACCCTTAAGTCTCTCTCAGTCACTTCTTGCCTTAGGCTAGGTATCATGAATTCCAAGTGCATTATAGTTTGTTGGAGGGAGTAATTCTAGGATAATTTTTACTTTACTCTCATCCACAAAAATCTCATTTTTGGACACTATATGTCCAAGGATAATACCCAAAATTCGAATTTGAATGGGTTTAGACATAGGCGATAAAGTCTACATCGTTCAAATACCTTTCATAAATAGGATAAATGATCTTCCATAATGAATGAATGCACAAATCATCTAAGAAGGCTTCAAGAAATGTCCTAAATTTTTTTTTTAAAAGGTAGTGTTCATAAGCCATTGGAATGTGGTTGATGCATTTGTCAAGCCAAATGGCATAACTCTATAGGCATAAACTCCGTGTTATGTAACAAAAGCAATTTTTGCTTAATCCTTCGAAGCAATGTAAATTTAATTATATCATGGTTGAATACCCATCTAAGAAGATATATGCTTCCTTTCCATTCACTCCTTCGAGTATGTGTTCTGAATACAGCAAGGGGTAATGATCTCATCTTGTTACTGCATTGACCTTTTTGACATCAACACATACTGTAATTTTCTATTCTTTTTAGGCACAACCACAATCGGTGACACCCACTCCAAATGTTCAATTTCATAGATGAATCCAAATTCGATGACCTTGTCTATCTCTTCTTTAACAATGTTAGCATACTTTGGATTCATTGGATAAGTTTGTTAATGGACAGGTTTAGCATTTGGTACCATGGGGATTGTGTGATGCACAACCTTAGCAAGAACTCCCTTCATTTCATGGTAAGTCTATACAAAGAAATCCTTATATTCCTTGAGGAGATCAATAAATTTAGCTCCCTAATTTGGAGTGAGGTCTTTTGCTATAAAGACTAGCTTAGGGTCTTCCCTAGGTTTAGTCAAGTCTACTTCTTTTACTTCACCAGGTCTATCATAAACTCCTTCTACCTCACTTGTTGATTTTTGTGTGGAATTATCATGTTGACATTCAGAATGGCTAGCTCATGATTAAAAACTATAATAATTAAGAAAATATTAATAAATTTTAAGGATACTAATCAAGATTAAAGATTCAAAAAACCACACAATCATCTTACTAATCAAGCTTCATACACCCATATGTATAGCCTTGGGAAGGGCTTCAATCCACGGGAGATTATATCGTCAGGGTAATGATGGAGTGTTGTGGCTTATACCCAACCCTGACCAATATGAGGAGATCTTGGAATGGGCACATGCGGGTATCGGTGGAATCCATGCATCAGCTACTACTTGTGTGCGACGTATATCTCAGGATGGGCAATGGTGGCCTACAATGCATGCGGATGCTGAAAAATTTGTTCACAACTATGCTTCATGTCAAATTCAACAGCCAATTCATAATGTCACATTATTCCAAATTTCAACTACACCAAGTTGGAGTAAGTATATTGTGGACTATCTTCAGCATGGTCATACTGATCAAAAAATTCCTAAATATCGAAAGCATGCTATTGAAGCTGAAGTGGCAAACTATATGCTGATAGAGGGCCAACTCTACACAGGAGAGGCAAGGATGGCAACTTATGTATGTGTGTATATGAAGCTGACTACTTGAAAATCTTGACTCATGCACATGCAGGTGTTGGGGGTGGACACTTTTCGGGCAATACCACAGCTAAGTTGATTAGGTGGTCTGGGCTTTGGTGGCCAACCTTACAAATGGATGCCGAAGAATATGTAAAATGTTGTGACGATTATCAAAGGACCAAACCTCCCATCACAAAGGACAATATGCCATTGCGGTCTATGTTAACCACACGTGCTTTTGCAAAATGGGGTATTGATTTTGTCGGTCCCATTAAACCTCCAGCTCGTCACACGCATGCCGAATATATTATAGTCGCAACAACTGACTATTTGACCAAATGGGTAGAGGCAAAGCTACAGTTAAAAATGATGCCAGAACCACTGCCAAGTTCTTATATGAGTACATGTTTACATGCTATGGCTTACCTATTGAAATCGTTAGTGATCAAGGTGTGCACTTTGTGAATGAGGTCATAGAGTTTTTGCTTCAAGAATTTATGGTAATTCACAAGCGTTCTGCACCCTATCATCCCCAGACCAATGGACAAGCTGAGAGTACTAACAAGATTCTCTGCACAGCACTCACAAAGATTGTTGAGGGACATAGGACTGATTAGGAGCAAAAGTTGCACTCAGTTCTTTGGGCATATAGGACAGCCTATAAAACATCTGTGGGGTCAACCCCATTTGAGCTTGCTTTTGGGCTAGATGCAATTCTTCCCATTGAATTTCTTATACCTACTCTACGAGTTGCTAAACAATTGGACTGGACTGGTCATGAGCTTTCACAACGCATTGATGAATTGGAAAAGCTTGATGAGACCCGCTTATTGGCGGTAATGGGGATGTATGCCGAGAAGAGGAGACAAAAGCAATGGTATGATAGAAATGTCACAACTGGCCGATTCAAAAAAGGGAACCTTGTGCTCTTGTACACACTTAAGAAGCATAAGCGAAAGCTCAAGAAACATGGCCTAGGACCGTTTGTGATTAATGAGCTTACTCCAAGTGGTGCAGTGCGTTTAGAGACACTCGAAGGTGAGCAAATGCCTAACTTCATTAATGGAAGTCATCTCAAGAAATACAATGAACCATTAACTGAAGCCATGCTTCAACAAATGCATGCTGCACACACACGGAAAGAAGCACATGACCTACTTAAATGTCAGGCTCAAGAAGAGGCTAAAGCTAGAGTTGCAAAAGCCAAGGAGCGTCGCAAGGCTTCTATGTTGGCCTTACAGTTGGCTACTGATGAACCATATGTCGATCCTTTCAATATTCAAGTGTGTCTTCATCTTCATAAGACTACCTACTTTGTCTATGCCTTAATTGACTCTGGTGCAGATTATAATGTTCTCTCGTTTGACACATGGATAGCCTTGGGACAACCAACACTTGTGCACATTCCTCTTGACTTACGAAGCTTCTCAGGTGAAGATAACCCTATAGAGGGAAAATGTGTCATTATGATATCCATTCAGGATCACTAGATGTCAGTTCCCTTTTATGTGGCAAGTAAGTCCAAGGCAGTGGTAGAGGCTATTCTCGGTTGATCATGGTTAAGTGCTACCAATTGTTCATTAGATTGGAAGAATAGACAATACAAATTGCAAATTGATTCTTATTGCATCTTGGGATCTGCTACTCCACGAGCTTTATCATGTCAAAAGGGTGGTGTTTCTACCTTACACAACCCACTTTCAAAATCTGCTCTTGAAGCTCCAACAACACAAATGATGTGGATAATCAATGAGTCCTCAAGTGAGGGCCATGGGCTGGCATGTTCCAACTACTTTAGTCACTGCTCAAAGAAGGCCAGGCAAGAAGGAATTATCAATTTGGCTACCCAAAGATGCATATAAACTTGTACCATCTAGCCTAGTTACTAAGCCTCCTAAAAAGCACATCTTTTCCAAGCCTAAACCTTACTCGTTGGGTCCCAAAGCATGTTCTTAAATCACAAGGCTATTATGAGGATACAACAGCACTTTGGCTTCCTAAATGCCATGGTTTGCTAGGGGTAAAAGAGTGTATCAATAAAATTCCAAAGCCACCCTTGGTTTTCCATATCAGTGGGTGCAAAGGAAATCAACTAAACCTCTTCAAGATAGGATAGGTGGTTGTGATAGCACCTACAAGTCTACTTGTGTTGACCTTCCCAAAACATGTATTGAAACACCAGTTGTCCCAAATTATCCTTGTTACACAATTCCACCATCAACTTGTGTACCTAAGACAAATCCAACTTTACATGCGTCTCCTTTGAGCATAGATTCTAGCACTTCAATGCCTAAATCATCTTATCTTGCTCAAATTTCTCGACAATTGCTAAAATTTCCACCTCTTAAGAAGGACATACCCAAAACCAAAGATAAGGCATTAACACTACAATTGAAGCTCTTTGGTAGATCAGTGTTTGAATAGTCTCACATTTACTAATGTGGTTCCTTATGCCTTTAGAGGATTGTGTTCTTTTTGAGATGATCTTATCTACAATGTTTTTGATTGGGATTGTAATGATGGATATGAGTGTTTCTAAATTTCATTGTTCTACAACCAGATACCTCCTGATGGATACTTGGCGAGATACATGTCCACCATGCATTGACCCTGATAGTACTCAACCTGAACATCACGGGGGTTGTAGTGCTCCTCCTTTTCAAACTCATTCTAGGTACTTTTATGCTCCCTTAGGTGAAAATTGCTGTGGGCATCACTTTGTCACGTTATTCTATCAATAGCATCACCCATTTCCACATTGTCAAGAGTGTGCACGACTCGTATTAGGAGAAGCTTCACACATTTGTTGGATATGCCGCTCTTACTTTCGACGATATGGCACGGGCTTAATGAAACAAATTGTGAAAATTACACCCCAACGCCATAACCTTCTTAATGTGAGAATACCAGAGAGAGGACCAAATCAACGTAGATTACCTGAGGAGGTTCAAGCACAACAATGGAGAGATACATGCATAAATGACTTGCAACCACCTATCTTTCAAGCCCTCCTTCCCCAAGCCTCAACATGTCAATTTTGGATCACTATGAGTACCTACATTGAGCAGTTCCAAAATCAAAATTGTCTGCTTAACCTTCCCATAGAATCAATGCCATATTTTAGCGAGAAAGCACTCCTTCCTCTACCACCTTCTCCAGAGGCCGATTTTTGTACAGGGTTGTCCTTGCATCCTGAAGTGATTGATACCATCTTTCCAGCAGAAGTGGACACGGATCCACCACCAGTGCAAGGGTAAGCTCAGAGACTCCACAATAAGATCAACAAGCCAGGGCACTTTTCTCCCACTGGGTTTTTTTTCCCTCGGCTATATTCGGTGATTGGCACCAATAACAGATTTTATTCCTTTCTTTTCTTTTCTTGTTTCTTAATAAACATTTTGCAGAGATCTCAGCTAAACAAGAGCATACAACCACGCCCCAATAGTCCACCTACCTTGCACACAAATTAGGAAGGGGGGAGACATGCAATGCCTACAAAGAGCAAAGAGAAGCAATCTGCACAACATCAGTAATCCATCAATGCAAACGCACAACATCAATGAGCACTACAACAGGTGTATTCAAATCATAATCTTTTATTCTTTATGTGCTTTTAACTTTTGGATATATTGTTTGCATGTTCACACACAGTTGGCTGGTTTAAGTTTTAAATTAGTTGTTAAAATGTGGTGAGTGATTTCTAGATTCTTAGAGGACTTAGTAGAAGGTATTTCTATTTGAAGACAGTGTAGGATATATACCAAAACAATGGAGTATGCCAATTTCTTATGCTCTCTAAGTATACTAGTTATCCCTAGTGGTAGCTACCTCTTAGGTATGGGCTAGGTGCTAGGATTAATAAAAAAATTTACGAAAAATATGACCTAAAAAATATATACAAGTGAATCGAGACATGATGTGTTTACAGCCATGTGGAATGCTTGGTAGGACTCGGGGTTATCTTAGCACCTTGGGGCCGATGCCTTGGTTTCCATGGGGTGAACACTAATGTCTAAAAGATTCAGAAAAAGACCTTCAAGGACTCTATCGCCTTGATAGATGCTGGTAGGACTCTGGGGTATATTATGGGCTCTGGAGACCGATGCCCTCATCTTCATGGGGTACTCCTTATGTCAAAAAGAAAGAAAAGGGTCTGTCGCCCTTGAGATACTTAGCGGCCTTTAGATTCTCTTGGCGGAGGTCTCTTGGCCATTGCTTGGGTCTCATTGGGATGGAACCTTCCTCTTTATCATCTTTTACACACACACACACACACAAAAAGTTGTCCAATCACCATTGCTCATATTTAGGAGTAGGTTTGCCACTTAGGAATAACTTAAATACTTTTAGGACATTGAGACTGTTGAGAGATATAATCGCGGTGTTGTGTGTATGTGGGAAAGCACCCTAGAGGTGCAAGATATTGTGGTGAGGTGGAATGCCACATGTAATATTGTATGGTGTGTGAGTGTTGACTAAAAGAGTGGAAAAGGAGTTGCCACATGGATGATGATGTGTAAAGTGGGATAAGGCTAGAGAGCCTATATCATTGTATGGTTCATTGTGATATGTAATACAAGGGAATAGTGTTGAGTGTGCAATCTCTCTCTCTCTCTAGTCATGGAGTTTTTAGTGTGGTTTAATCCACCTTAATCTTATGCTTAATCTTGTGTCCTTCACCATGATCAATCCCATTTCTAGAATCTTAACATGGTATCAGAGCTTGGGTGGGCTCTTGGTCATGGTGTTTATTATGTATATTAGCTTGGTTTGTGAGTTTCTTTGATTAAGCATTATTTTTCAGCTTATTATGAAAAAAAAAAATTATGCACTCATATTATGATTTGGATTTGCATTTGTGATGATTTGAGAGGAGATTTGCGTTTGTGATGATTTGAGAGGAGATTTGCAACAAGGAGGTTGCATAGAAGCTGCCCAAGAGAGTTGCAAATGGAGTTTTGCAACATAGAGAGCTTAATCATCATCAAGGAAGTTGAAAATAGAGATTTCAGCATTATGAAGACTATGGAGTCTTCATCATCATCAAGGAGAAGCTGCCAAGAGAAGATATGCTGCTGATTATGCCTCAAGAAGGTTGGTTTTGTGAAGTTTTGCCTCAAAGTTTTGTGTTTGAGCATGGAAGAATGCTCTATGAAGGGTTGCTATGTATGGGATTTGTATATCTCATGAATCTTGTGTGGAGGTGCATGCTTGTCAAAATAATGGCAAGTGAGATGGTGAACTCAATGGAGTTCACATGTGTGTGCATCAAGAAGAGGATGCACTTGTGAATGTTTGCTCAATGAGGAGAGCAAAGAAGGGGATGGAAACCTTGGCAGTTTCCACATGTTTATGCACCTATGGTTTCATTTGAGAGACCATGTGAGGAAGCACCCTTGAAGTTTGTATGCAAGGAAAGACATAGAGACTGCAAGTTCATTTGGGAACTTGCAAGGCCATGTTGATGGCTATGGGAGAAACCTCAATGAGAGAGGTTTAGAAGAGGCAAAGAGATTGAAACAAGAAGGAGATGCATGTTAGAGCTCAAATTGGGGAGCTCTTGAAAGCCATTTGGATGGCTGTGTGTAAACCTCATTAGGGAGGTTTGATGGTTGAGGCAAAAGGAGATGAGCTCATGGGGAGCTCAAGGTATAGCCATGATGATGGTTGTGTAAATCTCATAGGAGATTTAATAGTTTGCTATGGCAAGAAGACGTGTGCTGCAGTTGAATGTGACTCTCAACAAGGAGTGCACGGAGGAGATAGCTATTGCAATGCAAGCATCAGCACTGTAGCAGAGTGAAACCCAACATATCAAAAGGAATTGACATGCCAATGGACGATCTCAGCGTTATGAAGGAGACTCTTAGAGTTAAAGATGAAGAACTCCATCAGATGGCTAAGGAGATGCGACCCAGGGATGCGACTATTAAGGAGCTGGCTGAACGGCTATCTGAAATAGCGGAGGCAGCTAGAGCCGCAGCATCTGCTGCTCATATCATGGACAAGGAAAGGAAGGCAGCTAGAACCGAGATTACAAAGCCAGAGAGAGTAGGGCGCAGCGTTGAAGCTACTGCAGCTACTGAAGACAGCGGAAGGAGACCGCCATAGCTGTTGTGCAGAAGCAGAGCGGAGGCTGACGATGGAGCAGGTGAGGTTTTTAGAGAGCAGCCTTGAGGCGAGCAGTCCAAGAAGAAGACAGAGCCGAGAAGAGGTGGCACTGGCGTGTTTTACTAAGGAAGCGTAGTGAGAAAAGCTTCAAGCTGTAGCTATGACGAATATCTACAGCATAGAGTCGACCCAAGAGTACTCGAGAGGAAGGAGAAGAAGACCCTGTGTGTGTGTCAGGGAATCTGACGCGACTGCAGCGCAGAGAACCGGCTCGTCGGCGCATTCAACGTGCAGAGCAGTCGTGCAGACGTTTCAAGAATTTTTTTTAAAAAAAATAATTAAAACAAATGTGAGCCGTTGAGCAAGATAAGGTTAAAAAACAAGGCTTTAAAAAATTGCCTTATTAAGCCTCATTCACACACAACTGGTTTTTTTAAAAACCTTTTTAGAAGACGTTCACACACACTTGGGTCTGCTGCCCGGCTTTGGCCAAAAAGGTTTGTAATTTTTTATTTTTTCACCCAAACATGATGATGGACAAATCGTCCACGAGCATGCGTGCTCAAAACACCAAAATTTTTGTAATCATCCATGTTATGAAGGGTAACCTACCCGAGCTCACCGACAAGCTCAAAATGGTTGTCGTGTGATGTGTGCAAGAGCGATTCACGTGTGAGGTGCATGCGCATGGGTTGGTTCCCACCCGAACTTCTACGTTCAGTGGTTCCGCTATGAGCAAGACGGCTCATAGCGGAACCACTGAATCGGACTCAATGGTTCCGCTATGAGCAAGACGGCTCAAAATGGACTAAGTGTCTAAGATGGTAGACACGGGCACACATGTTTGGTTAATAGACACTCCAATGTATCATTGAGGGGGAGTGTTGAGAGGTAGCGATTGTGGTTGTGCAATGCTACATTGATATGGGTGATGGGTGAGTTGTAGAACACCTCGATTAAGAGGGGGTGTTGAGAGATATAATCGCGGTGTTGTGTGTATGTGGGAAAGCACCCTAGAGGTGCAAGATATTGTGGTGAGGTGGAATGCCACATGTAATATTGTATGGTGTGTGAGTGTTGACTAAAAGAGTGGAAAAGGAGTTGCCACATGGATGATGATGTGTAAAGTGGGATAAGGCTAGAGAGCCTATATCATTGTATGGTTCATTGTGATATGTAATACAAGGGAATAGTGTTGAGTGTGCGATCTCTCTCTGTCTCTCTAGTCATGGAGTTTTTAGTGTGGTTTAATCCACCTTAATCTTATGCTTAATCTTGTGTCCTTCACCATGATCAATCCCATTTCTAGAATCTTAACAGAGAATGTGGTCATAACCTGTGGTGTGCAAGCACACTTGCCTTTGCATAGCACTATCTACCACTTAGTCTCACTTTGATTAGTCTTTACTCACCTCTTTTAGCACTCTTTAAAACTCTAATCAGCCTTTCACTTGTATGCTCACGTGTGAGATTGTTATTGCTGGTTTTTTTTCAATAAAAGGCTTGACTTGTATCCATTGTTTTTTGCAGCTTTTGCTTCTACCACGCTCGGGGACGTGCGCAAAATAGGAAGGGGGGAGTGTTGCATGACGAGCTTATTTAGGACTCTTGTAAAGAGTTCCAAGTTGTAGATGAGTGTGGGAGTGGGCTTGAGAATAATCCCACATGGGAAGTTTTGGGAGTTTGAGAGTTTTTGTATAAAAAGTGGCTCATTTGAGAGCTTATGGACACATTGGGCTAAACTCATGTTTGAGCTCTCTTGAGACTAGCTCTCCCTCTTTTTCCATAGAGGTGCAAGCTCTTCTCTCTCCCCATCTACATTATTGTATGAGCAATACTCTTTTTTTAATTCAATGCAATGAGATGATGTTTGTTTGTCTCTCTTCTCATGTCTATTCTCTAGTGTGCATGTTTCTTTGTTAATAGTTACAAGGTTTGTGTGCATGCTAGGGAAGTAAGTGCTTGAGAATGAAGTATACTTTGAGTTTGTGTATGCATTAGCTTAGCTTTCTTCTTGTATTGGATGCATGAATGAGTGGGATGATGAGTGAGTGAGCAATGGCAAGATTGAGCTTGTGTGTGTGTTAAGTCTATGTCAATGGTAGTAGTGTTCTTAGCATTCTCTCCATTTGTGGATAAGCTTTTGTGCACCGGTACGGGTTGAATCCCTAGCTCCGAAAGGGATACAAATCCCATTGGATTGAGCTACACATGGATCATGCTACTCTTGCTACAAGTGAGAGAGTTTTCCGTCTCTCCATTTGTGTACTGTGTGAAGTTGTTGTTGGGGGGAACATTGAGACCTTGTTCTTGTCCACTTGAGTCGTCACTCATTGAAGACCATATGGTTTTGAGCTCTCCTTTGCAATCTTGCATCAGATTTTTTTGTTCAACCGTTATCTTTGCACTTCCGACATTCTCTTTTGAATCGGTTTTAGACTTGAGTTTTGGTTTTTGTTTCTTCATTTTTTTTACGATTTTTGCTAACAGTTTTTAGCTTTTCTCCTGGTTGGAATCCATCTTATCGTTTTACTTGGTCTTTGATACTATCTTGTGCTTGGACATAGTATAGATATCTGTTCTTTCCTGAGAAGTGAGGTGGTGGTCGAGAGTGTTCATTCTTAAACTCCTCCTTTTCTTGTTGTATTCTCTCACGTCGTTCCCTCTCATCTTGTTTACAGATTCTCTTGTGGCTCTTACAGCATTTACGTTTAGGTCGGCTTCGAGGGATCACTACTTGAACCTCCCTTCCTCTCAAGAGCAGGCGTGCCTTTCCTAACTCTTCCTCAGGGATTATCACATCATTATCAAAATCAGAGTCCCATCCATCTTCCTTATCAGCATCATTAGCAGATTCGAGTGTTAAATCCTCCACTGAGACTTTCTCTACATGCAGTGCTGTTGTGGATGTATCCCCATAGTACAAAACATCTAGAAGGTCACGTGGTTGTACCATTCGTATAGGAATAATGTCATATCCATCTGAGTCACAAAATTGAATTGGCTTAGGTAAAGCACATGTCGATAATGTTGCAAGGACATGACTCCATTCTAGTGGATCAATTAAGTGCTCAGGGAAGGGTTGTGGAATGTATGCCTCATCTGATACACTTCGATTACCCTTAAGTCTCTCAGTGTTGAAATCCCTACATGAGGCTCCACACATCCACAGATCTTCTCACCCATCTGACAATGTAACTCTTGAGCCCTCAGATGAAGCAGAATCAAACTCATCTATTGGAGACCTTGTTACATCACGATATGAGTGATTCTTTAGGTTGACCCTTGTGATGACAGAATCATGTCGGAGGTACAAATAATTGTATCCCCAATCTTGAATCATTTGAAATTGTCGCATGAATGGTCTACCCAATATCACTTCATAGTTTGGATGTTTTCCAAAATCCACTACTGCAAAGGTGTGCTCATATTCAATCCCCCAATATGTTCTCAAGCAGCCCAAGGGGATGTTCTAAGCTTCCATCTGCTAGCTGCAAGTGCATCCTGGTACTCCTAATAGCTGGTTTGCCCCACTTTTCCCAAATGGACCTTGTCACAATGCCCACTCCTGCACCACTATCAAGTATCGCAGTTGAAGCTACTTTTCGCACTTCTAATGGAAGGGTAGTATTTCCCTGATCGTCCTTACAAAATTTTCCTACTTTGTTGATAGGAACTGGCATAACATGCCTTGTCTCAGGGTTTATAGTACAATGATGGTGACCCTTTTGTAGCAATACGTGCTCTGACAAACATGTGGCAATATCATTCCACAACTCAGATCGAAGCTTTATCAAATCAAGCAAAGGTAAGGTACATGTAAGATGCCTCCCCAGCCTCTGGAAATGTCCAGCATCTTCCCCTGTAATCAATCCCCTCTTTAGAAATATAAAAGATCTTGTCTCTGCCTATTTTGACATAGAGAGAGAAAATATTCTAGAGAGAGAATATTCAGATTTTGAATATTTTTAGATAGAAAAATTTCTCATATTATTAAAATGAATTCCCCTGAAACAGAAATTCAAAAAGAACTTTCCAATGTGCAATTGGAATTTATTGGAAATGGGTATAAAGGACCTTAGCCTAAGGGTCTAGATTTTCAGAAATTTTTGGATTATTGTCCAATTAAGGTTCCTATGGGCCAATAGCATCAATCCATGTGTAGGGAGGAGATAAATCCAATTTGTAAAAGAAGATACCCAAAAATGAGTAAATGCTCACATAAGATGAAGAGTTGAAAATGTACAAGGTTTATTAGTAAAAAACTATGAGCAATATTAAAAATATGAGATATTTTGGGTATAATGATTCCATTTTGACACATATGTAAGGAAGGGGAATTCTTTAAAGGAGGTGCATATTTCACATGCTTGAATGAGTTTTAAACTCTAAAATAATGTGATATTTTTATCTCTCCTCTCTTTTGAACCAAACCAAATCAAAATGGAACCAAACCGAATAAAAAAGTAACCAAACTAGGTCCAAACCTAGTCCAAATTCAACCAAACTGAATTTGGAAAATTCTAGAATTCAGTTAGCTTTGGTTAGAGCTTCCCTCTCCTATAAATAGAACATGAGTCCTTTGAAAAAAGGAGAAGAATTTTACTATACTAGAGTTATGCTGAAATAATGCTAGTTTCTACTATTCTCTAAAATTCTCTCCAAATTGAAGAAATTGGAACTTCCCTCTTTCTTCAATCCCCATTGGTGGCTCCATCAACATACTTAACCAATTGATTGGTTGGGGGCCTCTACCGTGAATAAAGAATCAAGCAATTTGTAAGGTAAATGGTGAATTTTGATCTTTTCTATAATTTCTCAAGGTTTCTCTCTTCTCAACCCCTCTCAAGCTTGAGAATCTTAATTGGAATGGTTTTTGAATGCTATTGAAGTTAATTGATGAATGGTAGTGAAGAGTTACATAATTTGATGAATGCTATTGAAGTTAATTGATTAATGATAGTTAAGAGTTACATAAATTTCCATTTATGTTTAATTCAAATGGTTTTTATGTAATTTCTCTCTCTCACTCAAGAAATGGTCATACTCATGACCCATTCTCAATCCAAATGAAGCTTTTCATAAAGTTTTTCCTTAATCCAAGATTAATCTATACTAAAGGTCAAATTAATGGCTTTTTTCTATGCTTTTAGTTTATGTATTTCATGAATATTGATGATTCAATCCATTATGGATTAATGATCCAATTAGGGATCATTCTAATTATTTCCTTAATGATAAGCTTTATCCCTTAGAAAAATTGAGATTTATCAGTCATAGCAGCGGAGCTATGGTAAAATTTTTATAAAAATTACGCATAAAATAATTTCATTCAAAGCATGAAACGAGGACTTCCTACCATATTCTAGGAATTATCATCCTAGATTAATTGAAAGATATTCATTGTAAGCCTAGAGAAATTGATTTTTATATTATGCATAATTGATTTTCATGCATAGAGGTATGCATAAAAGATTATTATTTTAACATAAAAGTGTTACTTTAATCATAATTAGATTTCATGCATAGAGGTATGCATAAAATATTATTATTTTAATATAAAAGTGTTACTTTTATCATATTTGAATTTCATGCATAGAGGTATGCATAAAAGATGATTATTTTATTATAAAAGTGTTACTTTTATCATATTTGAATTTCATGCATAGAGGTATGCATAAAAGATAATTATTTTATTATAAAAGTGTGACTTTTATCATAATTGAATTTCATGCATAGAGGTATGCATAAGAGATGAATATTTTATTATAAAAGAGTTACTTTTAGCATAATTGAATTTCATGCATAGAGGTATGCATAAGAGATGAATATTTTATTATAAAAGAGTTACTTTTAGCATAATTGAATTTCATGCATAGAGATATGCATAAAAGATGAATATTTTATTATAAAAAAGTTACTTTTAGCATAATTGAATTTCATGCATAGAGGTATGCATAAGAGATGAATATTTTATTATAAAAGAGTTACTTTTAGCATATTTGAATTTCATGTATAGAGGTATGCATAAGAGATGAATATTTTATTATAAAAGTGTTACTTTCAGCATAATTGAATTTCATGCATAGAGGTATGCATAAAAGATATGGGAAATGATAAGATGTGATAAGATGCATATGAGATGAGTTAGGATGTGAGAAGATGAGTTAAGAAGTGATAGGATGTGTATGGGATTAGGTAAGAAATGTATGTGATGGGATAAGATGTATATGGGTTGTGATAGGGTGAGATTATGGATGTGAATGTGGAGGTGGATGTATGCATGTAGATGTGAATGTGAATGTGGATGTATGGATGTGAATGAGGATGTGGATGTAGATGCATGGATGTAGATGTGGATGTATGCATGTAGATGTAGATGTGGATGTATGCATGTAGATGTAGATGTATGAATGTGAATGTGAATGTGGATGTGGATGTATGCATGGAGATGTGGATGTATGCATGTAGATGTAGATGTATAGATGTGGATGTGAATGTGGAGGTGGATGTATGCATGTAGATGTAGATGTATAGATGTGGATTTCAATGTGGAGGTGGATATATGCATAGATGTATGGATGTGAATGTGAATGTGGATGTGGATGTATACATGGAGATGTGGATGTATGCATGTAGATGTAGATGCATGAATGTGGATGTGGATGTATGCATGTAGATGTGAATTTACGCATATAGATGTGGGTGTATGGATGTGAATGTGCATGTAGATGTGGATGTGAAAATAGATGCATGGATGTAGATGTGGATGTATGGATGTGAATGTGGATGTGGATGTGGATGTGGATGTGGATATATGTATGGATGTGAATATATGATATGTGATGTGAAGGAATCTGAAGTGATGAGATGGAAAATGATGTGATGGGATGAGTACACATATAAATGGAATGTGGAATAAGTAATGTCGATTGATGAGGAATAATGTGGAAAAATGAGAGTTAATATAGAAACTGTATTTGTAAACTGTTTGTAAATGCTGTTTGTAAATGGCTGTTTTATGTCAAGAATGCTAGGGAAGCATTTTGACCGTCTTATGATTAAGGTCGTGGAGACCTAACTGATAAAGTTGCAACTGCTGACGGAGAGTCAATGGAGGACGTCTCGCGTAGCAAAGTCGACCGAGGTCTTGACCAGCCTCGGTTCGATTAAAATGGTGAGCTTCCGGTACGGTGGATGAGGGACCAAGGAAGCGGCCTATGAGTGAAGCGCTAGGTCACCTACGAAGGATCCTAGAGGGTGCTGACCATACGGTGCTCGGGCTCTGGGTCACCTAGGATACCCACGCGTGCGTCGAGGAAGATATTGGAACAAGGAGTAAGAGTTGTTTTGTGAAACCGGGCATGGATCTGGTTGATTGACGTTGCTAGTCTTCAATGGATGAGTCCATGGCTCTTTATATGGATCTGTTGGTTGATCTTGCTGATCTTCAACGGGAGTCCATCTGGAATTTTATAAGTGATTATATTGCCGAGTATTATGGGCTAGGAACTATTGAAAAGGCCCCTGAGTGGACAGGTGGTGAGCGTTCTGGTTGCCAATGATGCCATAGATACTCTGATGAAGGAATGATGGGAAATTAAGAATCAACCGGATAATTTGGAAGATTGTGATCAGTGATACTATGGTTTCATTAAAGGATTGTTTTAAAGTTAGCTGATGCTAAGAAAAAGGCAATTTCATATTGGGTGTGTAAGTGGTGTGGCTAATTTTATGTTTGCATGAATTTCCGGCTAGGGGGCCTTGGAACTCTTTTCCTTGGTACCCGGGGCAAAACCTAACCGAATTCCAAATTGGATCCCATCACTACAGCGGTTGGCTAACCCATGGGATCGGATGGGGTTAGGCTGGACTGATGGATCCGTAAATCGAGACTCAAAAATTATGTTATTACGATAGATGAAGTAAATCCCGGATAGTAATTGTTCTATGGATAGGAATCAACGGTTGTGCCTCTTGATGGGGAAAAAAGCGTTGATCCCAATGATCCAAGTGTAAGTTTCTTCCTTGATCTGACCGAGTATCTTTATAGGTGTAGTCGGATCAGATTGATCACTAATGGTCTGGACTACGTTAGAGTAAAAAGTTATCCTGGAGGAATCACCCATGCTTTCCGGATAAGGGAAGTTTTTTTGGGTTCGGTTTTGGAAAAACCGACGGATTAGTCTTTTGTCCGGATATCCGTGGACGAGGCCCCGAATGTGGGACCTTGTCCTGCGCAAGAAGTGCTACTTCCACTGCTAGTACCCTGAAACTGTTGCTCGGTGGGAACAGGGATCTCACAGTTGGTATCAGAGCTTTTTGGTTAATGAGGATCAATCGAGAAGCCAAATATATCAAAAATTTATCAAGAATCAAAAAGGTTGTAATTATGTGATATAATTCATACAAATTGATATTCAATCTGAAAATTCATAAATTAGTAATTGGGTCTTCAAATGGAAGTACCGCAATTGTATGGAACCCTGACTTGCTTGAGGCCTAGACATGATGGTATTTGCCTTATAGTTCCAAGTATTATGTGACGACCCGTATATACCGAGGGTATAACTGCAGCTCTTTACCGGCAGTATATATGAGTAAATCTAAGACTTGAAAGTATAAGCGTTAATGTTATCCAGATGATGGTTTTGAATGTGGTTGATATGATTATTAATTCTGTTTGATAATTGATGAATTGATTTGGATTTTGATTAAAAAATGATGATTTTTGAAATTTAGTTGAAATATAATAACCTGAGCGAAACCGCAATGAGGATGAATGGATGTGTGATGATACTCATAACTAGAATGATGATAATGATTTCAGCAAATCACTATGAGATTAGTGGATTGTGCTGTCAAATTGCTACTGTTAACACTTGTCATGGTAGATCAAGTTAAGGGATGACAAATTGATAACTTACTTAACTGAAATTCCCGTGGAGGAATGTTCAGAAGGAAATTTTTTGGTCTAATGGACCATTATCGTATGAATGATATGATATAAATGAATTATTATTAATGATGAGTTCTATATAAGGAATATTTATTCCAGTATTCTGTTGGGTTGACCAGAATATAAGAAACCCAGAATAAATTGGATCTTAAGAAAAAGAGTTGTCCTCTACTTTGCGAGATAAGGACATCTCGCACCTTTTTAAGTGGGGTAGGATGTAAGATTCCTCCCTCAACCTTCGAGGTATACAGGAGTAAGAATCTCCCTTTCTGATCTTATAATTATTCCCTCTCTAAAATAAAAGAAAGATTCTGTTTAAAAAAGGAAGACCCTTTCCCTAGAATACTTCTCAAGAGTCCCACCTGTTTTAAGGATTCAGAACAATGAGTTCAGAAGTGAAAATCGGTGTTTTGGATATCAAGGTTTTGGTCTTCATTCGAGTACGGCCCAAAAGAAGTTCTTTATCTCTTAGGAAGTATAAGAAATTATCCCCCAGATATTGTGGGCCTTATCTGAATTCAAAGAAAGTAAGTGACTTGGCCTACGAACTTCTTTTATCTCCTCATCTCAAAATTCTTAATGCCTTCTATAGAAAAATGTGCCAAGGCCAAATCATGGAAAGATGGTAAAACTTCAGTGACAAGATACCGTTGGCTTCTAAGTTACGCTAGCTCCTTCCTTTATATAAGTCGTAACTTTTACTTGCCGCTCGCAGTAATATTACTTCCATCGATCCCCTTTCTTTCTTAATCTCCTTCATGGCTTGGCAGCAAGACTTAGTTTTATCCATGATGATTTCTCACCTTCAAGACGCAAGTGAGTCTGTGAAAGAAGGATTTCATAGAACTGTATGAGCGCTCACTTTTCCCTCACTTGGGAACTTTTGTAGCTCAGACCAAATGGCGGACCTATCAAGACATAACTAGGGTAACACCCTGGGATCAGCAGCACTTTCGTAATAATGTCCGCTTGGCCATGGTTATTGAAGCTTTGGGTTTGGGTCCCCGATACTACTGCATCATGAGATCAAGGCATCTTGGTTTTTCTGCGCGGGTCTTCTTACTGGCGTGTTTTCTTTCTCATCAGAAGATATGCCTTTACCCCATTTTTGGCTTGCCTCTCAGAGGTCCTTTTGTTAGATCACCTCATACCACTGACATAGGTGCGGCAATAACCAACAGAATTATTCCCATAGATGAGTTACCTTATTCGTGCACAGCTTGTGAGTGCTGCTTTTGTGATGGACGGACTTATGGAAGTGTAAAGAGTTCTTCTATCTTTACTGTATATGTTCCAAGAATGAATAAAGTTTAAATCTTGTTCTTGTCTTGACCCTTACTCTCTTTGAGACTTTTTTATTTGGTGGTTAATCTTAATTAAATTTTTCTCTAAGTCTCATGTTCGTGCATCTTGCGAAATTATCCCAAGTTTGCGAGATGAGGACATCTCGCGTTTTTCAAGTCGGAGAGAATGTAAGATTCCTCCCCAGCCTCTCAAAATGTCCAGCATCTTTCCCTGTAATCAATCCCCTCTTTAGAAATATAAAAGATCTTGTCTCTGCCTATTTTGACATAGAGAGAGAAAATATTCTAGAGAGAGAATATTTAGATTTTGAATATTTTTAGATAGAAAAATTTCTCATATTATTAAAATGAATTCCCCTGAAACAGAAATTCAAAAAGAACTTTCCAATGTGCAATTAGAATTTATTGGAAATGAATATAAAGGACCTTAGCCTAAGGGTCTAGATTTTCAGAAATTTTTGGATTATGGTCCAATTAAGGTTCCTATGGGCCAATAGCATCAATCCATTTGTAGGGAGGAGATAAATCCAATTTGTAAAAGAAGATACCCAAAAATGAGTAAATGCTCACATAAGATGAAGAGTTGAAAATGTACAAGGTTTATTAGTAAAAAAACTATGAGCAATATTAAAAATATGAGATATTTTGGGTATAATGATTCTATTTTGACACATATGTAAGAAAGGAGAATTCTTTAAAGGAGGTGCATATTTCACATGCTTGAATGAGTTTTAAACTCTAAAATAATGTGATATTTTTATCTCTCCTCTCTCTTGAACCAAACCAAATCAAAATGGAACTAAACCGAATCAAAAAGTAACCAAACTAGGTCCAAATCTAGTCCAAATTCAACCAAACTGAATTTGAAAAATTCTAGAATTCAGTTAGCTTTGGTTAGAGCTTCCCTCTCCTATAAATAGAACATGAGTCCTTTGAAAAAAGGAGAAGAATTTTACTATACTAGAGTTATGCTGAAATAATGCTAGTTTCTACTATTCTCTAAAATTCTCTTCAAATTGAAGAAATTGGAACTTCCCTCTTTTTTCAATCCCCATTGGTGGCTCCATCAACATACTTAACCAATTGATTGGTTGGGGGCCTCTACTGTGAATAAAGAATCAAGCAATTTGTAAGGTAAATGGTGAATTTTGATCTTTTCTATAATTTCTCAAGGTTTCTCTCTTCTCAACCCCTCTCAAGCTTGAGAAGCTTAATTGGAATGGTTTTTGAATGCTATTGAAGTTAATTGATGAATGGTAGTGAAGAGTTACATAATTTGATGAATGCTATTGAAGTTAATTGATTAATGATAGTTAAGAGTTACATAAATTTTCATTTATGTTTAATTCAAATGGTTTTTATGTAATTTCTCTCTCTCACTCAAGAAATGGTCATACTCATGACCCATTCTCAATCCAAATGAAGCTTTTCATAAAGTTTTTCCTTAATCCAAGATTAATCTATACTAAAGGTCAAATTAATGGCTTTTTTCTATGCTTTTAGTTTATGTATTTCATGAATATTGATGATTCAATCCATTATGGATTAATGATCCAATTAGGGATCATTCTAATTATTTTCTTAATGATAAGCTTTATCCCTTAGAAAAATTGAGATTTATCAGTCATAGCAGCGGAGCTATGGCAAAATTTTTATAAAAATTACGCATAAAATAATTTCATTCAAAGCATGAAAAGAGGACTTCCTACCATATTCTAGGAATTATCATCCTAGATTAATTAAAAGATATTCATTGTAAGCCTAGAAAAATTGATTTTTATATTATGCATAATTGATTTTCATGCATAGAGGTATGCATAAAAGATTATTATTTTAACATAAAAGTGTTACTTTTATCATAATTAGATTTCATGCATAGAGGTATGCATAAAAGATTATTATTTTAATATAAAAGTGTTACTTTTATCATATTTGAATTTCATGCATAGAGGTATGCATAAAAGATGATTATTTTATTATAAAAGTGTTACTTTTATCATATTTGAATTTCATGCATAGAGGTATGCATAAAAGATGATTATTTTATTATAAAAGTGTGACTTTTATCATAATTGAATTTCATGCATAGAGGTATGCATAAGAGATGAATATTTTATTATAAAAGAGTTACTTTTAGCATAATTGAATTTCATGCATAGAGGTATGCATAAGAGATGAATATTTTATTATAAAAGAGTTACTTTTAGCATAATTGAATTTCATGCATAGAGATATGCATAAAAGATGAATTTTATTATAAAAAAGTTACTTTTAGCATAATTGAATTTCATGCATAGAGGTATGCATAAGAGATGAATATTTTATTATAAAAGAGTTACTTTTAGCATATTTGAATTTCATGTATAAAGGTATGCATAAGAGATGAATATTTTATTATAAAAGTGTTACTTTTAGCATAATTGAATTTCATGCATAGAGGTATGCATAAAAGATATGGGAAGTGATAAGATGTGATAAGATGCATATGAGATGAGTTAGGATGTGATAAGATGAGTTAAGAAGTGATAGGATGTGTATGGGATGAGGTAAGAAATGTATGTGATGGGATAAGATGTATATGGGTTGTGATAGGGTGAGATTATGGATGTGAATGTGGAGGTGGATGTATGCATGTAGATGTGAATGTGAATGTGGATGTATGGATGTGAATGAGGATGTGGATGTAGATGCATGGATGTAGATGTGGATGTATGCATGTAGATGTAGATGTATGAATGTGAATGTGAATGTGAATGTGGATGTGGATGTATGCATGTAGATGTAGATGTATAGATGTGGATTTGAATGTGGAGGTGGATGTATGCATAGATGTATGGATGTGAATGTGAATGTGGATGTGGATGTATACATGGAGATGTGGATGTATGCATGTAGATGTAGATGTATGAATGTGGATGTGGATGTATGCATGTAGATGTAAATGTACGCATATAGATGTGGGTGTATGGATGTGAATGTGCATGTAGATGTGGATGTGAAAATAGATGCATGGATGTAGATGTGGATGTATGGATGTGAATGTGGATGTGGATGTGGATATATGTATGGATGTGAATATATGATATGTGATGTGAAGGAATCTGAAGTGATGAGATGGAAAATGATGTGATGGGATGAGTACACATATAAATGGAAAATGATGTGATGGGATGAGTACACATATAAATGGAATGTGGAATAAGTAATGTGGATTGATGAGGGATAATGTGGAAAAATGAGAGTTAATATAGAAACTGTATTTGTAAACTGTTTGTAAATGCTGTTTGTAAATGGCTGTTTTATGTCAAGAATGCTGGGGAAGCATTTTGACCGTCTTGTGATTAAGGTCGTGGAGACCTAACTGATAAAGTTGCAACTGTTGATGGAGAGTCAATGGAGGACGTCTCGCGTAGCAAAGTCGGCCGAGGTCTTGACCAGCCTCGGTTCGATTAAAATGGTGAGCTTCCGGTACGGTGGATGAGGGACCAAGGAAGCGGCCTATGAGTGAAGCGCTAGGTCACCTGCGAAGGATCCTAGAGGGTGCTGACCATACGGTGCTCGGGCTCTGGGTCACCTAGGATACCCACGCGTGCGTCGAGGAAGATATTGGAACAAGGAGTAAGAGTTGTTTTGTGAAACCGGGCATGGATCTGGTTGATTGACGTTGCTGGTCTTCAATGGATGAGTCCATGGCTCTTTATATGGATCTATTGGTTGATCTTGCTGATCTTCAATGGGAGTCCATCTGGATTTTTATAAGTGATTATATTGCCGAGTATTATGGGCTAGGAACTATTGAAAAGGCCCCTGAGTGGACAGGTGGTGAGCGTTCTGGTTGCCAATGATGCCATAGATACTCTGATGAAGGAATGATGGGAAATTAAGAATCAACCGGATAATTTGGAAGATTGTGATCAGTGATACTATGGTTTCATTAAAGGATTGTTTTAAAGTTAGCTGATGCTAAGAAAAAGGCAATTTCATATTGGGTGTGTAAGTGGTGTGGCTAATTTTATGTTTGCATGAATTTCCGGCTAGGGGGCCTTGGAACTCTTTTCCTTGGTACCCGGGGCAAAACCTAACCGAATTCCAAATTGGATCCCATCACTACAGCGGTTGGCTAACCCATGGGATCGGATGGGGTTAGGCTGGACTGATGGATCCGTAAATCGAGACTCAAAAATTCTATTATTACGATAGATGAAGTAAATCCCGGATAGTAATTGTTCTATGGATAGGAATCAACGGCTGTGCCTCTTGATGGAGAAAAAAGCGTTGATCCCAATGATCCAAGTGCAAGTTTCTTCCTTGATCTGACCGAGTATCTTTATAGGTGCAGTCGGATCAGATTAATCACTAATGGTCTTGACTACGTTAGAGTAAAAAGTTATCCTAGAGGAATCGCCCGTGCTTTCTGGATAAGGGAAGTTTTTCCGGGTTCGATTTTGGAAAAACCGACGGATTAGTCTTTTGTCCGGATATCCGTGGACGAGGCTCCGAATGTGGGACCCTGTCCTACGCGAGAAGTGCTACTTCTGCTACTAGTACCCCGAAACTGTTGCTCGGTGGGAACAGGGATCTCACAGTACAAGCCACTGGTGCTGACAAAATAGCTTGCACGATACCCATATCCATCTCCTTTGTCAACCTTCTATGCATGGAGGGTATCCTCAAGGTTTGAGAATAGTTCTCATATTCTCCCAAATATGATGGTAAGGTTTTCATTGTATGCTTACTTCTAGGAGAAACAATTGTTTGAACTTCCTCCTCGATGTTTGGGCGTCTAAAGTTGTTTTCTGTGCTCCTGGTAAAATCCACCTCAGAGAATGGAGGTGAAATAATACAGGACATATTCTCATGAACTGCTGCCCACATCTCATTTGCCATGTCCTCATTAGCATCAATAACTTCATCATTGCATGGGAAGGCAAGGCTAGGTGGTGGCAGAATACCTTCTTTCAATGGGGTGGCAATTGGTGCAGACCTCTCACTATGAGATTGTGAGATGAGCTCACTTTTCATCTCCCAACTTGATGACACTTCTGGTATGGTTTCTAATGTTGGCTTAAGAGAGGTTGGGCCCCGAGGGATAGGTGGAGGTGGGTCCTCAAGTATTGATTGAGCTTCCCTAATGAGGGTTGCTGATGTACAGCTAGATTGATCTTCTCCTCACGAGGGTTTGGGTATTCTTGAAGCTTCTTGGGTAGCTCAGATAAAGCTGCAATGCGACTTCTATGAGCATCAATGATGGCATCTAGAGTCTCGTTCACCTTATCCACAAAAACAAAACCCCCAGAACTATCCTCGGTCGTACTAGCCTCATCTTGTTTAGCACTAGGCCCAGGTTGAGGTTGATGCTCCTCATGCACTTCTTGGGATGTAAAAGTTTGATCCTTCATGTTTTGTTTAGAGGCTTCTCGAGAACTAGTGGATGCACTTTTAGTTTGCTTGTTGCGGTTCTTTTTCCTCCTAGTGGTCCTTTTTCTATTGGAATGTAGGGTCTTGTCCACTAGATTTGCCTTTGCATCCCTAGTTCGAGGTGTCTCATCAGTTTGCATTTCGACATTTCGTGTCTCTGATCTAGTCATGACTCTAAGTGGCACGACATCCTCATTCTCTGATAAAGGTGGCGATGGAACTGCCCCTACAAGGTTGAGTGAGACCTTTGGTTGAGAGGTGCCTTCCTCATGTGGTTTCAGCAAACAGTCCTTTGGGAAGTGTTCTACACAACACCCTAGACAATATCTTTCAATTGGTGGAAACTATGGTACTGTTGTATTGGATTGAGCTGCTTGCCTTGAGCGATGTGGATAATCATGAGCCCAATGGGGTTCTCTACACTCATAATAGGGGCCCATTAGTTTGGCTTCTACTTTCCTTTGCTGCCATTGACCTGAGGGGCCTGGAGTCCTAGGTTGGTAGCCGCCTAGTAACATCAAAGAATTTTGTTCCCCTGGTGGTTGCCTCCAGTGCTTGGCTTGGTTATGCGGGACTGTCAAAGAGATTTTCCTTGGATGAATATGATGCATATTCCTCCTCCTCATAGCCTGGGTTTACCAAGTCTCTACACATATTTGAATTGTCGTAGTCAACAACCCTCACAGGAGCAGTCCCAGGAGCAGGAGGTTGAGCTCCAAGAACAGGTCGTGCTTGCTCTTGTGCCATCGGTGGCTTACGTTCAAAATTAGTATATTGTTGATGTATTTGTGGAGTCACTCCACCCCTTTGCTGCTCACGCTCCTGTCTCATTCTTGCAATGCGCGTACATTCCTATGTGGTGTGGGTAAAGTTCCAAGCACAGGCTTGGCACCACTTCTTTGTGGGTTGGTTTGTGACTAGAGGAGAAAAGGTATTACATTCTTCGGTTTTATGGTTACCGCCACATGCTCCACAAAGATGAGGACCTGTAGGTAGTACACTCCTCATTCGCTGCTGTTGTTGTTGTGGCTGCATAGGTGGGCAATAGGTTTGTCCCAATCTCCTTAGTACTAGGTTAGCTATCTGGTCTGGATTTACTAGTACACTAGACCCTGAACTTTGGTCATCACCCCACTGATCCCTAGGTTTCACCTCAGGGCCAGAACCATCTTGGAATTTGAAGTTATCGGTGAAATCCATAGCATCATGGCAACACTCATTGAAATTTGTATGCTTCTTTGCATAGAGATGTGTGTGCAGTGTTGAATTTTTGAGTCCTTTTAAGAAGAGAGAAATTAATCGACTCTGGGTGGGCTTCTCATCTTCTGGGCAACGATTAATGTACTGCTTTATTCTATTTACACAATCTCTAACACTCTCAGTCTCGCCTTGCTTGAAAGAGTAGATGTTTGCTACTGTGTCATGCTAAATCCCCATCAAGGAAAAAGCAGCAATGAATCTCTCTTCCAGAACTCGTAAAGAAGATTTGTCTGAAGCCTCTAGTGCCTGAAACCAAGCAAGGGCCTTTCCCTCAAGAGTGAGCCCAAATCCTTCAATTTGTGTATGCTTGTCAGTTACTTGCTCAGCTCAAACTGCTTGCCTAAATGCTGCTACATGGTCATATGGATCTCCTGACCCTTCGTACTTCTTTACCAGTTTCTGAAGAGTTGATGGCCTTACTTGTCTTGAATACTCATCATAGGGCCTATGGCCTCTCACCCTCAGTGGGAATTGTTCCTCTCTTTGGTAAGATGGTCCACATGCATCCCAAATTGGTGTGGGTCCCCTATTACCTGCCTCACCAACCCCCTCCAAAGATCTTGTTACCCGCATTTCAGGAGGTGCATTTATGGGAGGCCGAGTTGGCTCCCCTACCCTCCGATTGTCATAGTGAGAGAAACGTTGTTGTGGTGTGATCTGTGGTCGCACTTTTGGTGTAGGATAATATCTTGGTGCTACAGTTGGGCTACTTGCAGTGGTCCACTTTGATGTTGAGGGTCCCTCTCTAGTGAACTCTAGTAGGGGAGGAGCAACAGTTTCTCCAAGAAAGGCTGTTTCTCCTGGTTTAGCTGTATTTGTTGAGAACACTTCTATGAATAATGGTTGTCCTTTCCACGTGAGCTCCGGAATCTCCTTCCAATCTAAGGTTCGGTATTCATTGGCCCATTTATCAACGATTCGGTTCATGTGTCCTGCAAGCTTCTCGACTACCACCACAAGTGCTAGAGGAAGATCTAGCTCTGGCAATCTAGTTGTGGCATAATATCCTTCTAAAGAGTCCTTATAGACCTCTTGAAGTGGGTCATCCTGTAAGACCTTTGTCACTGGAATTTGTCGTACAAACTCCCATTGGTTCTCAGCCCCCTGATCCATTTTGCTCTTGCCTTTCCTATCCCTTTCCAAATTTAGATCTACAAGAAGTAAATCATCTCTGGATGGCTTTGAGGACTGGGCATTGGATGGTCCAAGCATGTCCTGCTCAATGAGCCAGTCATCTCTAGACTCCCTTGCTCTGGAAAGCTTTGATAAGTCTAAGAACTTGCTTTTAGAGAGCTCCCCTAATTTGTCTACATTCTCTGGATGATAGGTGACTTCGTAGTGAACACCATCTCCACCCATGTACATGTTACCCTGGTCATTGACTAGAGGTGCTCTATCAAGTTCTGAGAAAAAGTCTATGATCTTAACAAGATACCGTTGTTGTGGATCCCTAAAGATCTCAGCTAAATGAGCATTCGTGTAGACATATTGAAGTCTCACATTGAGTGGTAACCCCATGGTGTCGGCTTCAAATGGATTCAAAGATCTTGTGGGTGTCCTATTTGGGGCTAAGGGATGACTATTTGACAGCCCTAGATTGTCCATGGACAATGAGCTAGTTGTTCTGGAAAGGGTATCAGATTGGGATTCGGAAAAGGTTTCAGCAATATCTGCCAAATTTCCTACCGATTGGGTCCCACTTTCCTGCGTAGGTACTCTAGAAGGTGTTCTAGGCCCTATGGCAGTGTCTATATGACGTCCCGATCGCAAGTGCATAAGGTTAAAATTTTAAGGTTTGTTTTTTTTTAAAAATATATATATATATATATATATATATATATATATATATATATTTTAACCCTACCTAACCACTAAATGCAACTAAAATAAATATGTGTGTAACTATCTATCCTTTTTTTAAATTTTTGATTTTTTTGATATTTTTTTTTACTTTTTTTACTTTTTTACTAATTACACAAAAATACTAAATATGCACAAAATTACAAAAATTTTTAAAAAATGCAAGTTGCACTAATTATGCAAACAATTACAGAAATTTCAAAAAAAATTTACAAAATATGCAAAAAATGTGGACTCTTAAAAAAATGTGGACTCCTAAAAAAATACATAATTTACAGCATTTTTCTTTTCTCTTTCTCTTCTTTTCTTTTTTTAAATGATTTTTTATTGTTTTATATTTTTTTCCCTTTTTATTATTTTATTTTTTTTTTCAAAAAAAACAAAGAACAAGGAAATTAAAAAAAATAAAAAAATAAAAAATAAAAAAATACTAACCTTATCTTCGGCCGGTGTGCCTTCTTTCTCGTCGCCGCTCATTCTCTGCAACACACAGCCTTCAATGCTTCGCACGACTCCTTCTTCGCTCGCCTCACCACCAGCTGGCTCGTCTGCTTTCCTGTGGCCCTTCAGCGGGCGGCCACTTCCTTCGCTTTCAGCCGGCCTCTGCGCCTGCTCCTTCGCCAGTTGCGCCTTCTCTCTTCAGCTTTCTTCACCGCCTTCTACACACCTTTGCTTCTCAGCTGCAGCCGCCTGGGCTTCCAACTTCTTCACTGCCTCACAGCTGCCAGCCGGCCCTTTTTTTCCTCCTCGCTCTCTCTTACAGCCAACCGCCTTTGACTGCAGCTGCTTTAGCTTTTGGCGTCTTCGCCTTCTCTCGCCTTTGACTGCAGCTGCTTTAGCTTTTGGCGTCTTTGCCTTCTCTCGCCTTCGCTTCCTTCACAGCCACCTTAGCCGCAGCTCTTCACCACCGCCGGCTTCTGCAGCCTTCACTGGTGGCTTCGCCCTAGCACCTGGTCAGACCACGGTTCTCAACCCACCCGCCGCATGGTCAGGCCGAATCTGGGGCAGAACTAGTTGTGCGTTCGACGCCAGCTCAGGCCTTGGGTCCTGCAACACTGGGGACTGCGGCAGCGTTTTGGAATGCAACGACGCCGCCCGCGGGTGAGCTAACGCCACCCGCCTCACCTTCTCGCCTTCTTGGTGCCGTCACCTTCGCAGCCTTGACCTTCTCTTTAGCCAGCTCTACCGGTCGCCTCCATGCAGCCGGCCTATGCCTCCTCTGCAGCCTTCACAGCTGCTGCTTTCTTTTGCTTTCACTGATGCCACCTTTGGCCACGTCAGCTTCGCCTGACTTTTCTGCTTTCAGCCTTGCTACAGCCACCGCCTACAGCCAGCCAGTAGTCGACGCCTTGCTTTCACTTCTTCTCGCCTCCCCGCTCTACTTGCGGGTAGCCTTCCACACCTCTCTCGTAGGTCGCCTGGGCCTCTTCCACTTCTTTTATTATTTTTTACTAATTACATGTTAGCGAAAAGCATGAAAGCATGAAATGACAAAAAACAATGAAGGTAAGCATAATGAACGGTACTTGAAAAAGCATAAAAGCAATAAAACATAAAAAACAATGCGGGAGAAACCTCAACCGCTCAATGGGTTTTTCTTATCCTAACCTTATCCACTCACACTGGGATCGCACACCCGAACTTAACCTAAATCACTCAATGGTTTTGCAACCAAAAGAGGAAATAGTGGTGGTTTCCACACACTCTCAATCGGATTTGAGTCTTTTCCCCGGCAGCGGCGCCAATGGAGAGACGGAAAACTCTCTCACTTGTAGCAAGAGTAGCATGATCCACGTGTAGCTCAATCCAATGGGATTTGCATCCCTTTCGGAGCTAGGGATTCAACCCGTACCGGTGCACAAAAGCTTATCCACAAATGGAGAGAATGCTAAGAACACTACTACCATTGACATAGACTTAACACACACACAAGCTCAATCTTGCCATTGCTCACTCACTCATCATCCCACTCATTCATGCATCCAATACAAGAAGAAAGCTAAGCTAATGCATACACAAGCTCAAAGCATACTTCATTCTCAAGCACTTACTTCCCTAGCATGCACACAAACCTTATAACTATCAACAAAGAAACATGCACACTAGAGAATAGACATGAGAAGAGAGACAAACAAACATCATCTCATTGCATTGAATTAAAAAAAAGAGTATTGCTCATACAATAATGTAGATGGGGAGAGAGAAGAGCTTGCACCTCTATGGAAAAAGAGGGAGAGCGTCTCAAGAGAGCTCAGCCCAATGTGTCCATAAGCTCTCAAATGAGCCACTTTTTATACAAAAACTCTAAAACTCCCAAAACTTCCCATGTGGGATTATTCTCAAGCCCACTCCCACACTCATCTACAACTTGGAACTCTTTACAAGAGCCCTAAATAAGCTCGTCACGCAACAAGCTGAACCTCCTGCCAGTGGAGGAGCTCTAGCAGATCGTGGAGGCAACAACTCGTGGAGCTTTCAACTAGGAAAGTGAAGAAGACCTCCAGGCGCTTGAGCTCGTACAGCCGATCGAGGGATCCTTCTTCTCCTAGCTGCGGCATTGCTGCCTGAGCAAACCGGCGCACTTTTCCCTGCCTAGCTGATGCCGTACACAAATTCGCCGTGTGTAGGCATTGGCAGCCCTAGGGACCTTAGGACTTTTGAAGCCCAAGGTCTCAAGATGATATAGCTTGATTTTTAGCCCCAATGGCTACTCCTCGCATGTGCTACAGCAGAAAAACCAGGCTGCCCCCCTGTGAGGAAGCCATGGAAGCTTGCATAAAAGCTTCATAATAGTGTTTTTTTCACTAATCTCCTCCTTTTAGCTATAAATCTCTTCAAGTGTCTCTTGAAAAGGCTTTGCTCCAGACCCTATGAAGTTGTTGGCATACACTATGAGGTGCTCATAAGTCTCATTCATCAAAACGTCATCAAGCTTCCTCAACATCTTCAAGTGCACAAAGCTTTTCAAAGTGTGCTTATAAGGACTAATAGTGTTGATTAACACTAATGAGGCTTCTAATCCAGCAAAAGGGAGTCATTCTAAAGTGTTTTTAAACACTAAGAGTGTTCTTAAACACTAATGGTGAATCTAATCACCAATACAAGTGTCATTAGATGCTAGAAATATGCTCTTAAGCACTAATCGTATTTTTAAACACTAATGGTGATCTTAATCACCAAACAAAGTGTTCATTGACACTAATGAAGCTCTCCCCCATCAGAATTAGTGGTTATGCACCCTAAGTGCTAAACCATAAAATTTACCATCTTAATCTCCTTTTTTTATGCAACATCCTTGGCTTGATTAAGGGTTGTTGCACTCTCATAAGCCTTTCTCTTTCTACTTAAGCCAAAACATCAAAATTTTTTGGTTTTTTCTTCTTCATAAATCAGCCCATTACTCTCTAGTAATCTCCTTCAATATCCAATGTCAAAGGACAACACCACCCAAATTAAGAAGTTCTCAGGAGAGGGCTTCCACACTTTGCAAGTCCTTGTTGTCAAGTACAAGATGATGTCCAAAGGTTTTTGGCCATTCATCTATGTCACTAAGGTTATTGATCGAGCTAGGGCTGAAGATATTGAAGATGATTAGAGGGCACAAGCCATCATCATGCTTCATCTTGATGAGGCTCTCATTCACCATGTGGACCAGCTTCCGACTGCAAAGGAGAAATGGGATGAGCTTGATAAGCTCTATGGAGCTCGTGGTGGTAAGAATTCCATAAGCTCTATGGAGCTCTATGGAGCTCGTGGTGGTAAGAATTCCAATATCTCACTTAAAATTGAATTTTTCAGCTTATAACTCAAAGAGGAAGACAGCATTGGAACCTTCATCTCTCACTTGAAGGGCCTTATGGCTCAACTTACATCAGTGAATGTGAGAATGGATGAAGATGATGCAGTGGTTGTTTTGCTAAAAGCAGTCAAGAAGGTGTACCCCACCTTAGTCATCACCCTGAAGAACATACCTAATCCCACCCTTGAAGGAGTCATTCAATCTTGTCTTGATGAAGAAAAGAGGCCAAAGGGAGGAGCTGAATCTTCAAATGCAACCACTTCATCGAATATCGAACAAGCTTTGTCACATCAAGTGATCAAAGTAAGATGTGCCCATTGCAAAAAGGTGGGTCATTTGGCAAATAATTGTTGGATCAAATATCCCAACAAAATGAAATGTAACAAGTGTAAACAAATGGGACATATCACTTCTAAATGTCCTAACAAAGAGTCAGAGGCTAACTTTGTATCAGCCTCTAACTCCACTAAGAAATTGTTTTAAATCTCAATGTAACCACACCTATAATCGTAACCTTGTACGCCTAATGTTATAAAGGCGTCCTATGTCCAATACCACCTATTCCAATTTTTTCTCATAGTTGGTATTGAGGGGGGGTATTAAGAGACTAAGGTTATGTAAAAGGGGAGGAGAAGGGTGTGTGTGTGTGAAGGGGCTTAAGGTCCACTAGCTCATCTATTTAAAGGTGGAGCTAGAAGGCATTTTGTATGGAGCAAGAAGACTAGTTGTATTTGAGCAACTTAATAAGCAAGATATTTTCTTGTATTTTGTGTCTCTCTCTCCTCCACATAGTTGATCTAGCATGAGCACCACAAATTGTAACAATACACACATGCCCATAACACCTTATAAGACATATGTCTACAAATGAGCCCATCACCATAGCCATTGATCAGCTGGCCAGGCCCGCGGGGTGCCACATATGCAGGCACCCCAGAATCTAACGTGAGCTTATCTATCTCTCTCAAGGTTCTACCATTAGATGAAGCTCACTTCTCTTTTCTTGCTAGCCTTCTAGCTCTACTGACACTATGCTTCTTAGGCTCCCAAATCATGAATGGAAGGCTTGTAGAAGTTCTTCGGCCACTCTATGAGAGCTTCTTCGAATGGATGTTGTCGGCATAGCTTTGTTGTGATGAAGCAAGAGAACTCAATAAAGATCGCATATTTTAATAAAACCCTAATGAGTTATAATAAACTCTTAATGTAATTTTATAACTTCCTACTATGGCCAACCCTATGTGCCTTTAATACGATGTTGAAATTCAACATGCCTAGGGTGGCTCATAGCAAGATCTAAAGCTCGTGATTGAAAACTAGACTAATTAAGAAAATATTAACAAATTTAAAGGACACTAATCAAGATTAAAGACTTATGAAAAACACACAATCTTCTTACTAATCAAGCTTCATACACCCATATTTATAGCCTTGGGAAGGGCTTCAATCCACACTATGTGTGCAGCCTCGTGCCATCCATGTGTCCGTAAATGCTCACACTTCATGTGCTTCCTTGCAATTTCCATGTGCTACCTTTTTGACCTTTGACTTCAGCTTTTACACATGACCATACAAGTCAACCTTTGCCAATGTACCCTTAGTCTATTCCTTTTCTAATCTGCATGCTCCTCCCCTTTCTCTACACATGTTGCACCCTCACACATTACATTTCTTAACATATCAAACACTAGTTTGCGGTTCCCATTTGTAAAAGATTTATAATGCTCTAGGGCAGGGTGCAAGCTATGTGTTGTCTCCTAATTTTCTTCAGCTACCTTGTAGCTCCACTTCCTTCTCTTTTTGGGCCAACTCTTTGTTCTTCTTCCAACTTGTGGAACAATTAAGCTTTGATTCATTTGTGACATCGATTTTGGCTATAACTCAATGGGAGGAGGGTTGTAGACTTGCAATGTGCATCAAATGCACCAACATATTATAGCCATTGTGGGCAGTAGTTATCCTCTCTTGCAACCTTATATGATGATTCATAACATAGTTTGAATAACTTCATCCCTTTCCTAAGATTGGGAATCTGTATCAGATTTAGAGCTACTCCCTACAATGTATGTTTCACTTTCCAATATTTCTCTTGATGTTGTTAGCTCTACTTTTCTTATAGAGTAAGTGAGGAGTTGGTGTTGCATCTAGTCTCTATTTCAGACTCCTCACCATTGGTTCTTATGCTTGAGTTATCCCATGTGGACTCAAGTTCACTCTAACCAATCCCCCTTGGCATCAAAAGATAAATTTCAAATCATTCATAGTGGCACAACCTTAGGGAGCTCCTCACCATTAGGTGTAACCCATGTAGATCCTCTAGTTCCCTAGCTATTGATTATATCCATCATATGTATCTAGTTTAGATTATCTTTAGACTCAATAGCTTATTTTTTTGCATCCCTATAGGGTGGGTCCTTACCTACATCGGTCTCTTCTCTACAAGTATAGCAGCATTGTAATGGGGCTGAATAAGTGGTGATGTTTGAATGATTTTCAAAAAGTCCTTCACTACCACAGGATGTACGCAGCAGCGAGTCACAAGATCAACCCTAATGATGGAATCATCGAATTGGGGGTAGACATGGTTCTTAGACTAGTCACGTACCATATTTTCCTCTCTTATGAATGGGTGTCCTAAGATCATTTTATACGATTTGGGTTGTTTGGAAAAGTCCATAACAATGAAGGTATGTTTAACCTAATGTTTAAGAACCTTGATGTTTAGATCTTATAACATCCCAATAGGTTTGGCAACCATTCCATCAGCCATCTTGACAATGATCTGTGAGACTTCTAGATGTGGCGTGGCCATCTTCTCCCAACATTTCTTGGTGATTATGCTCATGCCTGCATCATCCTCTAGGAATCCCATTACTATGATGCCCTTGGCAATGAGTGGTAGTAATTATTTGGACTCATCACCTTCAAAGTATTGTCTTAGTTTATTAAGTGTACTTTTAACCATAGATTTGGTATTTTCTTCTTCCACTAGGACTGTTGATTTGGGCACAAATCATGGTGTCTCCATTGTATAGTGGGGATGCACCTTATGCATGTCAACAACTAGTGGCAATCCTAAATTGAGTTCTCCATTAAGGGGACAGGTCTCATCGCTTCAAACAATTCAAGATCTCCACTCAATCAAGCGGTTATTTTTGTACTTGTTTAGTACCTCTTTTCCAATTTGGGGATGTTTAATACCTCTTTTCCATAAAAAGGTGTCGATGAGACTAGAAAATCCATCTCTGAGATGGGATCGGGGTTTCCACACGGTATTTGTCCCTTGAACCAATCCATAGGGATTAAACTATGAGAGGTGGAGGAAACACTCCTCTATGAAGACACTACATACATTTAGAGGTTTGTGAATCTCAATAGTAGACGTCAAGCTACTAGGGTGTATAGTATTTGAGAATCTCACTTGCTTGGGCTTTGGTTCAAGCTCATCTTGTGTGTTTGTAACTAAATCACTAAATTCTTGGACTTGTGCAATCTCCTTCTGAGGGTCTAGATAAAAACCAAGTTTTGTCATGTGATCTAGTTTCAAGAATTACAAGCTCTCATGGGGTCTCCTTCCCCATGCCCTTAGTTTTGGGGGTATTTCCCTACCAAGTTCAAAATCAACCCTTGTGTCCAAGGACTCTGAGTCCTCATCTAGGTCCCTAATGAGGACTCGCACTGGAGACATTCCCAAGTTTATCTTTTTGGTCTCTTTTGTTTTCCCATTCTTAACTGACTTTTTTCTCCTATGTCCCTTCTTCTTCTTAGACTCTGCTACCAAGGCCATAGATCGTTGATAGAGAATATGTTGGTTTTGGACTTGTAGAGATGGGTGATAGAATTCAAAGGTGTGTGATTTATATCTTTCAGGATCTTCCTTTAAGTTTGATTACTTACCCCAATCATGTTTAGGGGTGTGATGATGGGTCTTGTCTGTGGACTTGTCACCACAATCTTGTCGGGGCGGTCCTTATTCCAATGATCTATGCCATAATGGTTACAAGTAGTCAATGGCATGCTTGAGGGCATAGCTTGGTTAAGTTGAGGAAACTTTATAGGGCATTCTGAAACTTGATGGGGACCTTGACAATGGTGACATTGAAGAGGCATTCTCCTTTCCGTTGCATTGATGTCCCAGCCCCTTCCCATCACAACAAGTTAGTAAACTGGCTTAACTCCCCTCTCCCAACATAATAGTCAAGATAATGCTCTATGGGGTGGGGTTGATATTCACCTCATATTCTTGGTAATCAATAGGCTCTTCTCAAATCTTACTTGATTAAGAGGTGTCACCCTTGGTGGTGGTGGTGGTGGTGGTGGTGGTGGTTATGGTCCCAAGACTGGTGGAGGTAATGGCACATTGGTTGCATGGTGCATGCCCTTTGATAGAAGTTGTTGTATGGGATGCTCAACCATTGCTTGATTTGTTACAAGAACAATGGCTACCATTTGTTGCAGTGTTGGCAATGCGCTAGTTATGGTCTTGTTGTGTTGGCAATAATCTATAGGTGTGTTTGACAATCTTGGGCTTCATGAGACCATTGCACCCACAAAAACTACAGTTACCATTTTAACGAGTATGTGTGCATTGTCTGAAGCTTTGGTAGCCTTCATTTCCTCTTGGAGGCATTTTGAGAAGTTAGTCCAAGTCATTTCTGCTAAAGTATTACCTTTAGCTATAGGTTTTGCAGTGGTGTGCTATGACTACTAGCTGCTCACATAATAGCCTTAGAGTTTGAAGCTCTTACTCTCCTTATTATCAAGTTATCCTCAAGTTGGATGGCATTAGCTTATGACATCCTCCCAAGTGTGGTGATACCTCTAATGACCAAACCATTATCGATATCTTCACATTTAAGATTGTGGATAAATTAATCAAGTAGTTAATTATTAGAGAAGTGCTCATGTAGAGCACAATGAGAGTTCATATGCTTGAGATGACTAATAAAGTCTCTAACTAACTCATCTTCTTCTCTCTTAGCTTTGTGTAATTGTTTTGTGAAGTCACACTCCACAAAGCTCTCTCACGCATAAACTACTTTAGGAATAACCTTTGAAACTCGATAAAGTTTAGATGTTCTTCAACTCTTAGGGTCTAATACACCGATCACCAACCTTGTCATCTAGTGTTAGGCTAAAGGCGTTCGGTCTTTGCAAGCTCATTCCTCTCACATAAGGCCTCATAAATGTGATAAGAAACATTAAGATGTCTTCTAGGATCACCCTCTCTATTGAACCTGTGCATGATCTTAGCGATTTTTGAAACCTTTGTAGAGCTACTCTGTCCATTATCTCTCATTTTACTGGTCCTATACTTTCGGCCAATTGCTCTCCCCAATGCTTATGCAAAGGCTACTAGATCAGTTGGGGAGGGTTGCTATTGCTAGTAGTACTTGTATAGTAGGGGCAACATGTGGTACGAAAGGTGTTGCATGCGGGTGAAGTCATGTGAAGCTTGTGCTAATGGACTCTTGGAGTCTTATGTAACCTTGAGGAGTAATAGAAGCAGTCGAGGCTTGGTCCATCATGTAGCTAATCATCACTAGATATGTGGGATCAGTGGGGCTTATTGATGGTGTCTCCATCTTACTCAAGGTAGGGCCTTGTGCATTGGTTGTCCCAGCCTGTGCCACAAGAAGTCATGGGCATAGTGATTCCCTATCTAAGCTTCACTTGCTCTTCGTTCTCGTGGAAGTACAAACAACTTGCTTAATTTCCTCCTAACTAATAGCATAAATGAGGCTTGTAGCCAGGTTTGTCAAGGTTTCTTGGGTGGCATCAAATTTCTAGCTCTCAGTTTGTAGTAGTAATATGCCCAAGAATTTGATACCTGGATCCACCTTGGATATGGTGCTCTCTAGGTTGTCAATCTCATCAGTCACTTGGGCAATTGGTGAGGCTTGGGTGGCTTGCCCAATTGGTGAGGCTTGGGTGGCTTGCCCAATTGGTGCGTCTTGGGCTGCTAATTGTTGTTAGGCTCGGCATAAGGTCTCTTGCTCTTTCACCCTAGCATCTTGGATCAAGGCTTCTACCTATTGTACTCCTCTTCGGTCTTGCCATCTGGCAGTAAGTTTTGAGCAAGGTTTTGGTCTATGGGCATCTGGTTTGCCGGTCAAGATTGGTCCCATGTGGACAAGGATTTCCATATGCATAGGACTTGTGTGTAGGGCAACACTAGGTGTGACCTTGGAGCTAACCTCTACTCCCTAATCCCTAAATTGATATACTACTTGATATGGTGCTCTCTAGGTTGTCAGTCACCTGGGCAATTGGTGAGGCTTGGGTGGCTTGCCCAATTGGTGCGTCTTGGGCTACTAATTGTTGTTAGGCTCGGTGTAAGGTCTCTTCCTCTTTCACCCTAGCATCTTGAATCAAGGCTTCTACCTCTTGTACCTCCTCTTCAGTCTTGCCATCTGGCAGTGAGTTTTGAGCAAGGTTTTGGTCTATGGGCATCTGGTTGCCGGTCAAGATTGGTCCCATGTGGACAAGGATTTCCATATGCATAGGACTTGTGTGTAGGGCAATACTAGGTGTGATCTTGGAGCTAACCTCTACTCCCACATCCCTAAATTGATATACTACTTGATTAGGTACAGAGGTTGCAGTTGAAGCCAAACCCCCTTGAAGTAATTAGTCATGCGGCCTATTAAGCTGGTGGCATGTTTAGCAATAATGTTTAAGTTGGGATTTCTCCCCCATGTTTGGTACCCCTTCCGTTGATTCTAGATCGGAGGAAGTGTCGCTATTGGTGGTTGAAAGTCTCAGGTCCTATACCACACTGAATTTTGTTCTTGAAGAGGGTCTCGAGATAAAAGGTGGCTTGATAAGGTCCTACTTAGGTTGACATGGTTTCCTTTAAATTCATCTCTAAAACATGCCCAGATCGCAAAACTGCATATCATTCTAGGGGTTTTAGGGCTAAGAGGATGTTTTAAAGTTGTCCAAAATGGGTTTCAAGCAGTTCTAAACACTTTGTGCATGCACTTTTTTTGAGCGAACCAGAGATGGTTTCCTATAGTTAAGGTGGGCCCCTTATGGAAAATTATAAATTTTTTGGGTCTTATATCAAGTGCGCCAAACTGATTGCAACAATCTAAAGCATATAATAGGTAAACTTGTGCATGCACTTTTCAAAAAATTTCCTTTTTTTCCCCCCCATGGGCCTTTTACCTTTTCCCTTTTAAAAGAAAAAATTTACTTCTTGATTTTTTCCTTTTTTCCTTTTTTTCTTTTACCCTTTTTTACTTTTTACTCCCATGCTTTAAAATTTTTGGTTTGTGGTTTACGGTTTTCGATTTGTGGTTTACAGTTTTTTGGAGTTTTCTAAGATTCCCTTTGACTTGAGGCCTAAATCCTGCATGCATTAAAGACGGCCAGCCAACGGACTTCCAACTTATGGCCCAAATTATAGGTGGATTAAGTTAGATTAATCTATGTAATTAGCACTAATGCAAAAACGTAGAAAACATACAAACACAAATAATTCTAGTTTGCAAATCTTACCCCAAATCATTGTTTTTGACCCAATTTCTCCATGTAAGGAGTCCAAATTGGGGTAAACCCTATGTCTCAAAACCAATTTCAAGGTCTATTTCACTTGGTTCCTGAAATTTAAAGCCCAATTTATTGTTTTTATGTGCAAATTAAAAAATGTAGAAAATAGATAATGCAAAATTGAATAAAAAACTTAAATTATAGGAATTAAAGAACACACAATTCTAGGACAACATGTAAAACTAAACAAGATAAATAAAAAATGCAACAAAAACAAGAATATACAGTAAAATCAAAGTTGTTTTTAGATTGTCTCTCAACTCCTTTCTTGCAAAAACCTAAAATTTGATCAATTTTACCATTCACTAGCTCTCAAAATGCATTGACGCTATGTGTCGGTAGGGGCTAATCCCCAACAGTGATGCCACTTATGGAAAGTCCTTGCGCTGTAGAAAGAACACAAGGAAAAATCCAGTGTCTTGGGGCTTTTCCCAACCACACTCACAAGAGCACAAATAGCTAATCTTTATAAAGGAATCCCACCAATTCAGTGGTCGGGTGGTTGGCTAACCCATGGGCCAGAGGATTCCTGAGAAACATCTAGATACGATTAGTTAAATTATTTAGTTTTAAATCATGAGAAGACCTTGTTCTGTGGGAGGGGATCATCGGCTGTGCCTCGTAAATGAGGAAAAAAGCGGTGATTCCATGGACCAAGCACAAGTCTCTTCTTGATCTGACCATGTGACTTCAGGTTTGATTAGATCAATTTTTCTAGTTGACTTGACTCGTTAGAGTAATTTTCCCATTAGAAGATTTTTCCAAATTGATGGAATCGCCCGTGCCTTCCGGGCGAGGGGAGTCTTCCGGGCCTCGGTCTCGGAGGGGCCGCCCGGCTTCCAAATTATTAAAAGGGCTTAGAAAGAGGCAAGCTATGTATGTCGTTAAAACGAATCCAGTAGACATAAAATGCAAGGCTGTGTATGTCGTTAAAAGGGCTCAAAAAGAGGCAAGCTGTGAATGTCGTTAAAAGGGCTCTAGTAGACATAAAATGCAAGGCTAAAGAACCAGAGTGGTTAAGTGAGCATGCAGATGTATTTCCTGAAGAGCTGACTGAGATGCCTCTATCTCGTGAAGTAGATCATGAGATTGAAATAACCCTCAGAGCTCAGCCAGTAGCCAAGCGTGCATACAAAATGCCAGTCCTTGAAAAGCCATAGAACTTAAGGAACAGTTAAGACAGCTATTAGAACAGGGATTCGTCAGACCCAGTGTTTCACCTTGGGGTGCGCCCGTTCTCTTTCACAAAAGAAGAAAGATGGAACGTTAAGACTCTGTATTGACTACAAAGGACTGAATCAATTAACAATTAAGAATAAGTATCCTATTCCTAGGATTGATGAACTTTTGGATCGGTTAAGTGGGACCCAAATGTTCACAAAGATAGATCTCAAATCCAGGTTCTACCAGATGAGAATCAAGGACCACGACATCCCAAAGACAGCATTCAATACTCGCTATGGGCATTATGAGTTCAGAGTCATGCCATTTGGATTGACTAATTCCCCAGCGATATTCAATCGTCTTATGCAGGATATTCTCAGAGAATACTTGGATGATTTTGTTCTTGTCATCTGACGATATCTTAGTATACTCAAAGAATACTGCAGACCATGAAGATCATGTGCGCAAAGTCCTGGAAATCCTAAGGAAACACCAACTCTTTTGCAAAGAAGAGAAAGTGTTCCTTCTGTGTTGACCAGGTTGAATACTTGGGATTCATAGTGTCAAAGGATGGGATTTCTCCTGACCTCGCAAAGATCCAAGCAGTAGTTGAATGGCCAGAACCTAGGTCAATAAAGGAAGTTAGAGGATTCCTAGGGTTAACCGGATGGTTTAGGATCTTTTTACCTAGGTATGCTCAGATAGCGTCCCCTTTGACTAACCTTCTCAAGAAAAGTACACTTTTTTAGTGGACTGCAATGTGTTAGAGTGCCTTTGACAAGCTAAAGAGAGCCTTAGTAACCAACCCTGTTCTTAAATTGCCAGATTTTACCAAACCCTTTGAGGTAGTTTTACTGATGCCAGTGGATTTCATTCGAGTACGACCAAAAAGAAGTTCCTTATCCTTAGGGAAGTACAAGAAGCTCTCTCCCAGAGATACTGTGGGCCGTATGTTGTCATAATAAAGAAAGTGGGCGATCTAGCCTACAAACTTCTTTTGCCTCCCCATCTCAAGGTACATGATGTATTCCATGTTATTTGCTTAAGAAGTATATACCTAACCCGAGTCACAATCTTGATAATGAACAATTGATCTCTCCGACTCAAGGCCAGATGGTACTCCAACTTGAGGAAATCCTTGACATTCGGGAGAAGATTCTCAGGAGTAGAGTCGTGAGAGAATTCTTAATAAAGTGGAAGTTCTTCCCTCTAGAAGACACCACTTGAGAGAAAGAAGAAGAGTTGGTGAAAGATTACCCCCACTTTGTGAGATGAGGACATTTCGCATTTTTCAAGTGGGAGAGGATGTAAGATTCCTCCTCGGGCTGAATATTGATTAAGCCTCTACTTCAATCCCTTGTAATCATTCTATGTTTTTGAATACAAGAAAATATTATTTTTCCTTGCTTTGCCTAGTGAGATAAAAATTTCTAGAGAGTGGTAAATCAATATTGGGATATTTTTAGATAAATAAATTCAATAAATATCAAAAATATGTTTCCCTGAAACAAAAAATCAAAATATATTTTCCAAGGTGCAATTGGAATTAATAAAAATTGATTTAGAAGACCTTAGCCTAAGGGTCAAGATTTTTAAATTTTTTTTTACTATGGTCCAATTAAGGTTCCTATGGACCAATAAGATTAATCCAAGTGTTGGGACAAGATAAATCCAAAGAATAAAAGAAAATACCCAAAAATGAGTAAATGCCCACATAAGATGAAGAGTTGACTAAGTACTAGGTTAATTAGTTAAAAATTATCAAGTATTAATAAAAAAATGAGATATTTTGGAGTAATCATTCATTTTTGACACATGGGTAAGGAAAAGGGGGCCCTTCAAGGAGGCACCTATTTCACATGTGTGGATGAGTTTTAAACTCAAAAATAATAGGACATTTTTATCTCTCCTCTCTCCTAGATCAAACCAAATAAAAAAGGGAGCCAAACTGGTCCAAAAGTTGTCCAAATTCAGCCAAACTGAAGCTCAAAAATTCTAGAACTCAGTTGGACTCAGTTAGTGGCTTCCCTCACCTATAAATAGACCCTCATTCCTTTGTATTCTCATCTGTGAACTAAACTATGCCAGTATTACTCTAAGTTAAGCTTATTTTCTATTATCCTCTAAAACCCTCTACAAATTGAAGAGATTGGAGCTTCTCTCTCTCTTCAATATTCCTTGGAGACTCCAACAACATAGGTCAAACCAATTGTTTGGTTGGGGGCCTCTACTGTGATCAAAGAATCAAGTAATTTAGGAGGTAAAGTGTGGATTATTGTCTTCTTTTTCTTCTCCAAATGTTTCTCTTCTCAACCCCTCTCAAGCTTGAGAAGCATTAATTTGAATGGCTTTTGAATACTATTGAAGTTCTTTAATGTATTGTAATGAAGAAACACATAAATTTCCACTTATTTATAATGGTTTTTAAGCATTTCTCTCTCTCTTCCCCAAAGAATGGTCATTCCTATGACCTATTCTCAATTCCAATGAAGCTTCTCATGAAGCATTTCTCTAATCTAAAAGTAATTTCTATGCTTGTCTAATTGGAGGCCAAAATAATGACTTTTTAATACTTTTATGCTATTTAACTTATGGTAAAATTAAGAATCAATCCATAATTGGATAATGATCCAATTAATGGTTATTCTAATCACATGAATAATACTGAACTTTATTCTTTCAAATTTAATAGCAGCGGAGCTATGGCAAAATTTTTAAAAAATAATTACATAAATCATTTTCATTTATATTATGAAAAGAGGACTTCCTGACCGAACTCACCAAGAATCTAGTTGGACAATCAGACTGAATGATGGGTAGATTACCCTGATGAGAGATCAAGGATTCTCATTAATGAAACTGGTTATTATGGAAAAAGGGTTTTTGGAACCGATCTCAAAGTGGAATTTTGCTTGCATTGGAACCTCTGTTTTTTCATGCAAAGGACTGTTTTATGCCAGAATGTTGGAGGAAGCATTTGGCTTATGTTTTTCTAAGAGGAGGTTCGTTGGAACAGCTGGCGGGGAGTCATCAAGGAATGTTGCTCGTGGCAAAGCCTACCGAGGTCTTGACCAGCCTCAATACGGTTTAAAATGGTGCGCTTCTGGTACGATGGGTGAGGACCGACGAAGCGGTCCCTGAGTGAAGTGCTAGGACACCTAAGGAGGATCCTAGAGGGTTCTGACTAGGCGATGCACGGGCTCGCGGTTGCTAGAACACCCATGCGTACGTCAAGGAAGATTTTGGATGTACAAAAGGGAAAGATTTTTAAGAACCAAATTTTGATACTGGATCTCGTTGGTTGGCTAGCTGGTCTTCAAACGGAGAGTTTAGAGGATACATTTTTGTAATACAACGGACTCGAAATTTTGGAAAACGATGATCATAAATATTATGATTTCTATTAAAAGATTAGGGGTTAGGATGGATCGAAGGATTCCTGAGAAATATCTAGATACGATTAGTTACATTAATTAGTTTTAAATCCTGAGAAGACCTTGTTCTATGGGAGGGGATCATCGCTTGTGTCTTGTAAATGAGGAAAAAAGCGATAATTCCATGGACCAAGTGCAAGTCTCTTCTTGATATGACCATGTGACTTAAGGTTTGATCAGATCAATTTTTCTAGTTAAGACTTGACTCGTTAGAGTAATTTCCCCGTTAGAAGTTTTTCCAATTTGCGGAATCGTCCTTGCCTTCTGGGCCCTGGTCTCGGAGGGGCTGCTCGGGCTAGTGTTGAGATATCGAGCTCATCTAGTGAGGCGGTGGACATTGATGACCTGCCTGGGGGATAGGCCCCACACTTACACCACTGGCATGGTTGGTGAGATCAAGGGTGATATGCAGCCAGTGGGATGATAGGCTGTGTGACAGCCATTCTAGAGACGGGCATAGTTATAGTGCCAGCTCATTTAATTGGGTTCACACTATAGAGAACCCTAGTATGTATTTGGTTGAGTACCTTTTCTTAGTGTGTACTCTTATCTTTATATATGGTGTGTTGAGTGTTGAGTGAAGAAGAAGAAGATTTTTAGCCTCTCACCTTGTGTGTTCTCTATTAGGGTTTTGTGAGTGTGTGTGTGCTTTTGCAAGAGCTCAAGCTCTCTTCTTCCTTGCATCTTTTCTTGGTATCAGAGCCTAGTTCATGCTAAGGGCTGAGCTTCAAGCAAGCAAGAGAAGTACAGAAAGCGGTATGAGGGTAAGAGCTTCAACTACTCTTCCCTATTTGTGTTGGCGACTACACCCTTGTCGGGAGCTCTATGGGAGGCGCTGGCAAACGATCTCTGATTAAGGAGATTTCTTCGTGGGAGTAAAGCTATAGGGCAACTATAACGTCCTATCGGACAAATTTTTTTGGGCCAAAAATGCGTTTCGGGCGCGTCAGGACCTCCGTTTTTCAGAAAGCAAGCAATTTCGAGCACTGCGGGTAAGTCATTGATTCTCCGCAAAACTCTGTTTTAAGAACTGCAAGAAGACAGATTGGCTGTGCAGACACTGTGTGTGCTGCAAGGAGATCAACAGTTGCCATTGGGTGTATGTATGCACATTGAGATCACTGGTTGTGACATTTGAGTGTACTATAGTACTGCTGTAGAAAATACAACAATTTGTGTAGGGCAAACCAGAGTGCTATTTCTGATCAATTTATGTGTCTGGCAAGATGTCAAATGATGGCATAAACCATATTGTTGCTGAGAAGCTTGATAAGAACAACTTCCATGCTTGGAGGTTCAGGCTGACAAATTTCTTGATGGGAAAGGGCTACTGGGACTATATAGAAGGTGAGCATGAAGAGGCACCGGAGATACTGGACATCAATCCGACTGTTGCAGATGTGAAAGAGTTCAAGGATTGGAACGAAGGAGCCAGAAAAGTTATGTATTAGCTCTCTATCAGTATAGAGGACACCATGATTGGGCACATACAGGATGCCAAGTCCCCCAAGGAGGCGTGGGACACCTTGGTAAAACTCTATGAAACAAATACCAAGGCACGAAAGATACAGTTGAAGAATGAACTTCATACTGTGGAGAAAAAGAGTATGTCTGTGAATGACTATGTATTGATGAAGATAAAGGGTATTGTGGAATCCCTTGTGCATCAATTGGTGTTTCAGTAGATGATGATGATAAGGTGGAAGTTTGTCTACGTGGTCTCGGGCCACAATACAAGGCATTCAAGACGTCTATTCAGACTCAGGAAAACATTTCCAATTTTACAGACTTGGTGTCTATGTTGATTATAGAAGAGAAGAGCTTGGGTAAAGACCAACAGTCTTCACAAAACAAAAATAGTTCAGAGCAACATGCCTTCTACACAAGTTCAGGAAGAGGACGAGGTAGAGGAGGCCGTGGACGTGGTCAAGGAGGTGGCCGAATAGGTAATCAGAATTATGGCCAGCAGCAGCAACAACAACAACAATCCCAGAATTCACAACAACAACACGCAGGTGGAAGAGGCCAATTCAGAGATAGGGGGAGTCAAAGAGGTCGTGGAAATTGGCAAAGACAGTATAATGATACATGTGGATGCTTTTATTGTGGTAAGCCTGGACATGTGCAGCAGATTGTTATAAGAAGTAGGCTGACATGCAAAATGGAAAATTGCAGCAAAACAACTATGCATCCTCGAGCAGAAACAATGAGGATAATGAGAGGTTGTTTGTTATGCAGCATGTCATTAATGCCATGTCTGAAAATGTTGAAGCGGCACATAAAGATGATGTATGGTACGTTGATTCAGGTGCTTCGAACCACATGACAAGTCATGGGGAGTGGTTCAAGGAGATGAAGAACCTTGAAAGACCAGGTTTTGTGGAAATAGGGGATGACACTGCTCATCCAATTTCCCATGTTGGAGATGTGCCATTGTCTATGCAGAATGGCAAAGTGAAGTACCTTGTAGATGTACTTTATGTTCCAAACATAACAAAGAATCTGGTTTCAGTTACAGATGATTGAGTAGGGTTTGCAGGTTCAGTTTAATCCTGATGGTTGTTATGTTGAAGTTTTTAAAGACAAGTGCAAGTTGGTTGCAAAAAGGCAACAGAGTGGGTAGAATGTTTACATTGAATGTAAACATGCCTGAAGTGAGTGCTGCAATGTTTTCAAATGGTTCAGGAATTGTTGCAGACACAGACATTTGGCATAAAAGAATTGGACATGTGAATGTGTAGAGAATGAAGTCTATGCAGACTAAAGGAATTGTGACACGGCTGCCAAAATTTAAAGTTGAAGGTATGCAGAAAGTATGTGAAGCATGCCAATTTGGAAAGTACACAAAGCATGTATTTTCACGTAACAAAAATGTGAGCAGAAATGCACTAGATGTTGTGCATTCAGATGTATGGGGTCCTACAAAGACCATGTCTATGGGAGGCTGCACGTATTAGCTGCACGTATTATGTGACATTTATTGATGACCACACAAGGAAAGTGTGGGTATACTTCATGAAGGAGAATCATGAAGGAAAAGGGTGAGGTGTTCACTCACTTTCAGAATTTCAGAGTTATGGTTGAAAAGCAAACAGGGAAATATGTAAAGTGCCTAAGGTCAGATGGAGGGGGAGATTACTTCTCCAATGAGTTCTTTGAATTTTTGAAGAAAAATGGTATTCGAAGACAGTTTACATGCAGATACACTCCGCAGCAAAATGGAGTTGTTGAGAGGGAAAATAGGCACATTACTGAGATTGCACGAGCATTGATGGAAGAGAAGAATATGTTGCATAGCTATTGGGCTGAGGCTATTTCTATAGCAATTTACATCATGGACAGGACTCCAATTGCATCCATACATGATGTAACTCCAGAGGAGAGGTTTACTGGCAGAAAACCTGATTTGTCTCATCTAAAAGTCTTTGGATGCATTGCATATGTGCATGGGTGCATATGTGCATGTGCCAGATGAGCTGAGAACTAAGCTAGATCCAAAAGCTAAAAAATGTGTGTTTATTGGATATTCCCTTGAGCAAAAGGGATACAGGTGTTATAACCCTGCTACACGTGAGTTGAGGGTAAGTAGGGATGTTGTTTTTGATGAGATGAGCAGCTGGTATGCTGCTAAAAATGAAGCTAGTGGGGTTGATGTGAGTGGAAATGTGGTTGCACAGAATGCAAGTCAGCAATCACAGTCTTTGAGTGGACCAGGAGAGTCCTTATCTAGTGGTTGAGTTGATAGACCATGGAGTGGTAGGCTACATCATAATACTAGTCCTGCAAATGTGATTAGTACATCACATAAAGGCAAAGAAAAAGTGGTTGAGCCCCTTAGTATGCCTGACATTTCTGCAGGGCATTCTCATGTTGATGGAGAGTCTAGTGGCCCCCCAGAGATGAGCCTTGATGAGGAGCTTGAGATACCAGCTGAGAACACCTGGTGTAAAGAAGGCTATGGAAGCCATAAATGCAAAGCTGCGAAGATCTAGGAGAGTGAAGAATCTTGTGCAAAGGTTTACCTAAGATGGTTATGTGGAATATCACTATGCATACATGGCAAAGGTTGTGCAGGTTGTAGAGCCCACATGCATTGATGAGGCTGTTGGAAATGTGTGTTGGGAGAAAGCTATGGATGAGGAGATGGATGCACTATATGGAAATGAGACTTGGGATTTAGTGCAATTTCTTGAAGGCAAGAAAGCCATTGGATGCAAGTGGGTGTACAAAGTAAAACATAACAGTGATGGAAGCATAAGCAGGTACAAGGCTAGATTGGTAGCCAAAGGATATGCGCAGACATATAGCATTGATTATGAGGAAACTTTCAGCCGAGTTGCCAAGATGGCAACAGTAAGAGTTGTGATAGTAGTTGGCTGTGTCAAAGAAATGGTCTTTACATCAGATGGATGTAAAGATTGCATTCTTGAATGGGGATTTGCAAGAAGAGGTGTATATGTTGCAGCCACCTGGTTATGAGGATGTGAGTCACCACGAGCATGTTTGCAGGTTGAAGAAAGCCTTATATGGCTTAAAACAAGCACCAAGAGCATGGTCTAATAAGATTTTTGAATATCTTGTCACTATTGGCTTTCATGTAGCCAATGCAGATTTCTCGCTGTATGTGAGACATAGTGATAGAGGGGTTGTGCTTGTTGTCGTCTATGTAGATGACCTGATCATTACGGGGGACCATGATGTAGAGATCTTTGATGTAAAGATCTTGCTTAGACAGAAGTTTGAGATGAAGGATCTAGGGGAGCTCAGATATTTCTTGGGCATTAAGGTGATTAGGTCACCACCTGGTATTGGATTACTGCAAAGATAGTATGGCTTGGACATGTTGTCCAAGTATGGTATGAGAGGCTGTAAGCCTATCTCACTGCCACTAGATCAGAATGGCAAGTTGAGTGCAGATTCAGGAGAGATTTTGGAGGATCCTACTATGTATAGGCGCATAGTAGGAAGCTTGATCTACATGACGATAACCAGGCCAGATTTAAGCTATGCTATTGGGTTGGTGAGTCAGTTTATGCAAGTTCCTCGGAAGCCGCATTTGGATGCATTGAGATGCATACTGAGGTATGTGAGGTCTACTTTGCATTGTGGACTATTTTATGAAACTAGGACAGAGATATGTGTACATGGGTACACAGATGTTGATTGAGCTGGTAGTATCTCAGATAGAAGATCTACTAGTGGCTTCATGTTTTCTTTGGGGAGTGCTGCTGTGACTTGGAGCAGCAAGAAGCAGCCTACGTTTGCTCTATCTAGTATAGAGGCCAAGTACAGAGGAGATGCTATGGCAGCATGTGAGGTAGCTTGGTTGAGAAAGCTACTTGCAGATTTGGATCTATCAGTGGATAGACAAGTTGTCATTTTCTGTGACAACATTAGCAGTATACAGTTGGCCAGGAACCCAGTTTTTCATGCTCGCACGAAGCATATAGAGGTCCACTACCATTTTGTCAGAGAGAAGGTCTTGGCAAGAGATGTTGACCTTGTTTATGTCAGCACACAGGATCAAGTATCTAACATCACCAAAGCATTGGGTACAGAGAAGCTCCACAGATTCAGGGCTTCGCTTGGTGTACATGAGATGGAGCTGAGCTCGAGGGGGAGTGTTGAGATATCGAGCTCATCTAGTGAGGCGGTGGACACTGATGACCCACCTGGAAGATAGGCCCCACACTTACACCACTGGCATGGTTGGTGAGATCATGGGTGATATGCGGCCAGTGGGATGACAGGTTGTGTGACAGCCATTCTAGAGACTGGCATAGTTATAACGCCAGCTCATTTAGTTGGGTTCACACTGTAGAGAACCCTAGTATGTATTTAGTTGAGTACCTTTTCATAGTGTGTACTCTTATCTTTGTATATGGTGTGTTGAGTGTTGAGTGAAGAAGAAGATTTTCAGCCTCTCACCTTGTGTGTTCTCTATTAGGGTTTTGTGAGTGTGTGTGTGCTTGCAAGAGCTCAAGCTCTCTTCTCCCCTGCATCTTTTTTGCTAGCCTCTCGTCTCGGACATCCGCACAGGCGAGGCCCTGAGTGTGTGGACACCGCCCCGCACGGGAGGCCGACGCCGCTTTTGCCGCCGCCGCCGGCAGGAGCCCCGGAGCGGCGGGTGGGGGACCTCACAGCTGGTATCAGAGCCTTGTTGTTGAAAGCTAATAAGGATAAACAAATTCTTCTCAGAAATTGATAACAAAAACTCAAAAAAGGTATTTTTCATAATCTATTTTCATTCCGTAAGCTTCTTTAAGAAATTTTAATCAAAGAAATTAATTTTATAGATGGAAGTTCTGTACTTATCTGGTATTCTCGACCTCACCCAGTCTCGCAAGACATGACTGCGTTCGCCTTTGAGCATCTCATCTCTTCCACTACAACTCGAACAAGCTGAGTCAGACTCACACGCCATTTCAAGGATTTATATTTTCCTGACCCAGTGGTGGTGGAGAGACGACAGCATAAGTGGTTTGCAGGGCAGTATGTCCATGCCTCTTGCGACTGATGTGCAACACTAAGGCAAAACCTCTCGTTGGCCATGATTCTGATAAATTTGAAAGTGGTACATGGTGTCATTCTATATCATTCAACGCCTCGGAATTTCAGACTCTCATGCTACCAAATCTATAGACTCCTTAGTCGCTTTATTCCTAAGGAGAAGATAATAGCTCCCTTGTGGTAAGTGAACGTTTGTATCAGAGCATGGCTATGGCCCACCAGTACCACCATCTTATGCGTCTCCCGAGGAGATTTTGATTTCTGGAGCCGAGCTGCTCTATGTACATATTGAAACTTTTATATAAATTTAAAGAAATGTTTTCTGGAGAAAATATCCCTGCTATATATAAGTGATTGTTTATGGATGAACTGATAAAGAAAAATTTGTTATCGGACATATGTCATAGATCTTCAATAAGATCATTGTCTTGTTTAGGAAATTATTTTTTGAACCTCTTAAGTCTTAGGATCTCGTGTGGACGATATCAAAAATAAAAATTTAATAATATATCATTTTTGGCAAAATCATGAGACGAGGAAACCGTGGCCGTCAGCCAGACCCTCTCTCTGAAGTTGATGAGCTTGACCATGATGTTCGCAACTCTTCATAGACCTCAGCCACCAGGACCCTTCAAAGGAGAAGGGGAGAACCTAGGCGAGGCTGTGGAGAAATGGGTGGAAGCCATGGAAGAATATTTTGACGTCACCGGCTACAATGAGCGAAGCAAAATAGCTCTTGCCAGGCTGAAGATAGTGGAAACAACCAGGGTGGCATGGAGGAACCATTGTGACACCAACTATCTGGACAGAAATACTCAGTCCTCGAACAACCTTAAAACCTATTTAAGGAAGAGATTTTATCCCCCTAGATTTTTGAAAACCAAAATGAACGAATTCTTAGAGCTGAAGCAAGGGAGCAAAACCATCGAGGAATATGACCAGGTCTTCGCTCTTCTACTTAAATATTCATCACCTCTAGATGAAGAGCAACTCGTTCATTCGAAGAATGAACGAACCCTTGGTGGACACACTGGTAAAAAATGCCAAGCCAGTGTCCATGGCTGAAGCTATCAGAATGGCGAAGGACTTTGCCAAAGCCTTCATCATAAAAGTCCCGCCTAAGCCAGCTCCCTCATCCTTCAAGAGATTTTAGACTCTGGGAAGTTCTTCCAGCTTTCCGCCCTCTCCCCCAAAGTACATTCTCAGGAACTATGGCTCTCTCCAGAATGCAAAGGGAAGAGCTTCGAAGCGAGAACAGATGCTTCGGATGTCAGGGACTTGGGCACCAGTTCAAGGATTTCTCATCTCCTTCTGTGGGCCAAGGAAGCCAGGGTCCCAGAGTTCCGGGACAAACTCCTTCATATCAGTCCAATCAGGGTCCCCCGTGCTAGAATCAGGGTAACCCAAGAAGAGTGCGAGCTCAGCCTGCAGCCTCCATGCAAAGCAATTTCCAAACTCCCTCCCAGAATTGGAATAACCAAAGAGAGAGAGAGTTCCACCTCAGACTGCAGCAGCCAGAGGAGTCACCATAGCTGAGGAAGTGGAGGAAGAGAAAGGACAGATCTATGCAGCAATTGAGCATCACGGGAATAATCGTCAATTCTCAGTCCTCCAAACTCCAGCAGAGTACTAGGGTAAGAAATTCAAGCTTTTGATTGATTCAGGCAGCAGCAGTACTCATTCTTTTATTTTCCCAGGATGTTTGTGTAAATTAGTCCTAAATCAAAAATCAGGGAAACCTATGCAAGTGGAATTAGTCAGTGGGAAGACTCTTTTCACTCACCTTGAGACTGAACTTATTCGGTTTAGCCTAGATGGGAACGTAACAGAGTGCCAGTTTGGAGTCCTACCCTGGGGAATATATGATGGAATCCTTGGAATGGATTGGCTCCAAAAGAGTCAGGCTAACATTCATTGTCACAAAGGAACCATCTCTTTCCTTGACCTTCTCGGGAATAAAGTTCAAGGAATTGGAATTTTCGGATCCCCAGTGTTACAATTAGTTACAGCTTGAAAATTATTAAAAGGGCTCAGAAAGAGGCAAGCTGTGTATGTTGTTAAAATGAATCCAGTAGACATAAAATGCAAGGCTAAAGAACCAGAGTGGTTAAGTGAGTATGCAGATGTATTTCCTGAAGAGCTGACTGAGATCCCTCCGTCTCGTGAAGTAGATCATGAGATCGAATTTACCCCCCCGAAGCTCAGCCTAGTAGCCCAGCATGAAAAGATGCAGGGGGGGAAGAGAGCTTGAGCTCTTGCAAGCACAGACACACTCACAAAACCCTAGTAGAGAACACACAAGGTGAGAGGATGAGTATCTTCTTCTTCTTCACTCAACACTCAACACACCATATACAAGATAAGAGTACACACAATATGAAAGGTACTCAACCAAATACATACAAGGGTTCTCTATAGTGTGAACCCAACTAAATGAGCTGGCTCTATAACTATGCCAGTCTCTAGAATGGTTGTCACACAGCCTGTCATCCCACTGGCCGCATATCACCCATGATCTCACCAACCATGCCAGTGGTGTACTATATGGGGCCTATCCCCCAGGCGGGTCATCAGTGTCCACCGCCTCACTAGACGAGCTCGATATCTCAACACTCCCCCTCGAGCTCAACTCCATCTCATGTACACCAAGCGAAGCCCTGAATCTGCGGAGCTTCTATGTACACCAAGCGAACTCCATCTCATGTACACCAATGCTTTGGTGAAGATGTCAGCTACCTCATCCTGTGTGCTGACATAAACAAGGTCAAGTTCTCCTGCCAAGACCTTCTCTCTGACAAAATGGTAGTGGACCTCTATATGCTTTGTGCGAGCATGAAAAATTGGGTTCCTGGCCAACTGTATACTGCTAATGTTGTCACAGAAAATGACAACTTGTCTATCTGATAGACCCAAATCTGCAAGTAGCTTTCTCAACCAAGCTACCTCACATGCTGCCATAGCAGCTCCTTTATACTTGGCCTCTGTACTGGATAGAGCAACCGTAGGCTGCTTCTTGCTGCTCCAAGTCATAGCAGCACTCCCCAATGAAAACATGAAGCCACTAGTAGATCTTCTATCTGAGATACTACCAGCCCAATCAGCATCTGTGTACCCATGTACACATATCTTTGTCCCAGTTCAATAAAACAGTCCACAATGCAAAGTACACCTCACATACCTCAGTATGCGTCTCACTGCATCCAAATGCGGTTTTCGTGGAACCTGCATAAACTGACTCACCAACCCAGCAACATAGCTCAAATCTGGTCTGGTGATCGTCAAACTTCCTACTATGCGCCTATACATAGTAGGATCCTCCAAAATCTCTCCTGAATCTGCACTCAACTTGCCATTCTGATCCAATGGCATGGAAATAGGCTTACAACCTGTCATACCATACTTGGACAACATGTCCAAGCCATACTGTCTCTGCAGTCGATTTTGAAATAAAGTATTGGTCGGGGAAAGAAAATGTGGTTACAAATGCGCTCAGCAGAAAAGCCTCCTCGCTTGCAATTACAGTGGTGTCAAATCCATTGATCAATGAAGCAAAGGAGAAAATATTGCAAGACAAATTCTTTGCCGCTATTGCTACCCTTCTGAAGCAAGAAAGCAAGACTCCTTAGGAAATGAGTCGAGTTCTTGGGTACAAACTGGATGAAGAATGCATGTATTATAAAAATCGGCTATGTATCCCCAATAATGAGGGAATAAAGGAAAGAATTCTGAGAGAAGCCCATGATAGCCTGATAGCTGGACATCCAGGGTTTATAAAAACCTATATGTCTGTGAAGAAAAGCTTCTTCTAGCCAGGGCTCAAAAAGGATGTACTTGATCATGTGCGGAAATGCTTGATGTGCCAAAGAGTCAAGGCAAAGAGAGTCAAGATGCCAGGGAAACTGCAGCCTCTAGACATTCCACAGATGAAGTGGGAATGCATCAGCATGGACTTTGTCCTCACTAGATTACCTTGAGTGCAATCAGGTTACAACTCCATTTTTGTGGTAGTTGACAGGTTAACCAAAGTTGCCCATCTGATTCCAGTGAAAGAAACATACTCTGTAGTGGATGTTGCCATAGTTTTCCTTAAGGAGATCTTCAGATTGTATGGTTTACCCAGGAGGATCGTAAGTCACCAAGATCGCAAATTCACATCGAAATTATGGAATGCGTTCTTTGAAGTAGTAGTAGGAACTTTCTTGGATCTTAGCACAGCCTATCACCTCAAAACCAATGGAGAAGTGGTTAAGTCATCTGCATTTGGTCGAATTCGCTTACAATGCTTCTTATCATTAGAGCATTGGGATGAGTCCTTTCAAAGCTTTGTATGGACAAGATTGCCTTACACCATTGACTTGGTCTGATACATTGATCAGAGTCGAAATGTCCAAACAAATGCTTGACGACATGGACCAGCGGATGCAATCAATCCGTAAAGATATAAATGCAGCCCAAGAAGACAGACAAAAGCATTATGCAGATAAAAAGAGATATGAGAGAGAGTTCAAAGAATTAGATATGGTCTTCATTCGAGTACGACCAAAAAGAAATTCCTTATCAGGGAAGTACAAGAAGCTCTCTCCCAGATACTGTGGGCCGTATGCTATCATAAAGAAAGTGGGCGATCTAGCCTACAAACTTCTTCAACCTCCCCATCTCAAGGTACATGATGTATTTCATGTTAGTTTGCTTAAGAAGTATGTACCTAGCCCGAGTCACATGCTTGATGATGTGAAAAATTGATCTCTCTAACTCAAGGCCAGATGGTACTCCAACCTGAGAAAATCCTTGACATTTGGGAGAAGATTCTTAGGAGCAGAGTCCTCAGAGAATTCTTAGTAAAGTGGAAGTTCTTCCCTCTAGAAGACGCCACTTGGGAGAAAGAAGAAGAGTTGGTGAAGGATTACCCCCACTTTGCGAGATGAGGACATCTTACATTTTTCAAGTGGTGGGAGAGGATGTAAGATTCCTCCTCGGGCTGAATATTGATTAAACCTCTACTTCAATCTCTTGTAATCATTTTATGTTTTTGAATACAAGAACATAATATTTTTCCTTGCTTAGTGAGATAAAAATTTCTAGAGAGTGGTAAATCAATATTGGGATATTCTTGGATAAATAAATTCTACAGATATCAAAAAAATAATTCCCTGAAACAGAAAATCAAAATAGATTTTCCAAGGTGCGATTGGAATTAATAAAATTTGATTTAAAAGACCTTAGCCCTAAGGGTCAAGATTTTTGAAATTTTTTTGACTATGGTCCAATCAAGAATCCTATGGACCAATAAGATTAATCCAAGTGTTGGGACAAGATAAATCTAAAGAATAAAAGAAAATACCCAAAAATGAGTAAATGCCCACATAAGATGAAGAGTTGACTAAGTAGGTTTATTAGTTAAAAATATGAAGTATTAATATAAAAAATAAGATATTTTGGAGTAATCATTCATTTTTGACACACCTTCAAGGAGGTGTTTATTTCACATGTGTGGATGAGTTTTAAACTAAAAGATAATAGGATATTTTTATCTCTCCTCTCCTAGATCTAACCAAATAAAAAATGGAGACAAACTGGTCCAAAACTTGTCCAAATTCAGCCAAACTGAAGCTAGAAAATTCTAGAACTCAGTTGGACTCAGTTAGTGGCCTCCCTCACCTATAAATAGATCCTCATTCCTTTGTATTCTCATTTGTGAACTAAACTATGCCTGTATTACTCCTCTAAGTTAAGTTTATTTTCTATTATCCTCTAAAACCCTCTACAAATTGAAGATATTGGAGCTTCTCTCTCTCTTCAATCTTCCTTGGAGACTCCAACAACATACTAAACCAATTGATTGGTTGGGGGCCTCTACTGTGATCAAAGAATCAAGTAATTTAGGAGGTAAAGTGTGGATTATTGTCTTCTTTTTCTCAAATCTCCAAATGTTTCTCTTCTCAACCCCTCTCAAGCTTGAGAAGCATTAATTTGAATGGCTTTTGAATACTATTGAAGTTCTTTAATGTATTGTAATGAAGAAACACATAAATTTCCAGTTATTTATAATGGTTTTTAAGCATTTCTCTCTCTCTTCCCCAAAGAATGGTCATTCCTATGACCTATTCTCAATTCGAATGAAGCTTCTCATGAAGCATTTCTCTAATCTAAAAGTAATTTCTATGCTTGTCTAATTTGAGGCCAAAATAATTGTTTTTTAATACTTTTATGCTATTCAACTTATGGTAAAATTAAGAATCAATCCATAATTGGATAATGATCTGATTAGTGGTTATTCTAATCACATGAATAATACTAAAATTTATTCTTTCAAATTTATTGAGAATTATCAGTAATAGCAGCGGAGCTATGGCAAAATTTCTGAAAAATAAACACATAAATCATTTTCATTTATATTATGAAAAGAGGACTTCCTACCATATTCTAGGATTAATCATCCTAAATTAATTAGATGATTCTCATTATAATCATGGAAAATTGATTTTTATGTTTATGCATAAATAGTTAATTAGGAAAAAGAGGAATTTCTAGTAATCCATTTTTTATGTTAAAAGAGTAATCCCCATGACAATGGAAATCTAGGTATTCAAATAAAGTAAGAGAAAATTTGTGATGCTAAAATAATGTATATTTTATTTAAAAATTAAAGAAAAATTTTAGTTAAATTTATCTTTTTGTATAGATAAACTTAAATGATGAAAGAGGAATTCCCACCATATTGGAATTCAAATATTCAAATGAGGAAAGTGTAAATCCTAGTGTAAAGGAATTAATGGAGATTTTTATTTAAAATTTAAGAGAAAATATAGTTAAATTTATCTTTTTGTATAGATATCTTTAAATGATGAAAGAAGAATTCCCACCATATTTAATGGAATTAATGGATATTTTTATGTAATTTTTAAGAAGAATTTTAAGTAGATTTAATTTATGGTAAAAGAGGAATTCCCACGATAATTGGATTGCACTCATTGAAATGAGAAAAAGAAGAATTTCAAGTTTATTAAAAAAAATGGGTATTGATATTTTAGTTAAAAGAAGAATTTTTATGATATTTAAGAAAAGACGGATTTGAATTTAATTTGAGTGTCAAAAGATGAATTTCCACCATAATTCTACCTAATGAATTAAGGCTGAGAAATTATGTGGCATAAAGAATATCTTTGGATATTTTAATTGGTAAAATCACTAAATGTATATTTACCCAAAACTAGATGTTTATCTGAAGAGAATCCTTGTAGAACTAACCAAATGAATTTGGTTAGACTACGGGAGGGACGGACAGTAAACCTACTTGTCCATCTCTCGATCTAAATCAAGTAAAGACTTCGTGACCAATTCCAGTTTTAATCAACAAAGAATAGACTACCGGAACTAAACTAGTTTTTCCTCACAAAACTCACCAAGAATCTAGTTGGACAATCAGATTAAATGCTAGGTAGATTAGCCTGATGAGAGAGCAAGGATCCTCATTTTATGAAACTGGAAATTATGGAAAAAGGGTTTTTGGAACCGATCTCAAACTAGAATTTTACTTGCATTGAAACCTCTGTTTTTTCATTCAAAGGACTGTTTTATGTCAGAATGCTGGAGGAAGCATTTGGCTTATGTTTTTCTAAGAGGAGGTTCATTGGAACAGCTGGTGGTTGGGGAGTCGTCAAGGGACGTTGCTCGCGGCAAAGCCTGCCCAGGTCTTGACCAGGAGGTCTGGACCAGCCTCGGTACGATTAAAATGGTGCGCTTTTGGTACAAAGGGCGAGGACCGACGAAGAGGTCCACTGAGTGAAGTGCTAGGACACCTAAGTAGGATCCTAGAGGGTTCTGACCAAGCGATGCACAGGCTCCTGGTTGCTAGGACACCCATACATACGTCGAGGAAGATTTCGGATGGACAAAAAGGAAAGATTTTTGAGAACCAAATTTTGATACTAGATCTCGTTGGTTGGCCAGCTGCACTTCAACGGAGAGTTCAGCGGATACATTTTTGTAATACAATGGACTCAAAATTTTGGAAAATGATGATCAGAAATATTATGATTTCTATTGAAGGATTGTTTTTAAAGCCAGTCGAATCTGTTATAAATGGCAAGTTCATATTGGGTGTGTACGTGGTATGCCTACCTTGATTTTTGCATGAATCGCCGGCTAGGGAGCCTGGGAACTCTTTTCCTCTCGGTACCCAAGCAAAAATCCAACCAAATCTTTATAAAGGAATCTCACCAATTCAGTGGTCATGTGGTTGGTTGGCTAACCCATGGGCCGGATGGGGTTAGGCTGGATCAGAGGATTCCTGAGAAACATCTAGATACGATTAGTTACATTATTTAGTTTTAAATCCTGAGAAAACCTTGTTCTGTGGGAGGGGATCATTGGTTGTGCCTCGTAAATGAGGAAAAAAGCGGTGATTCCTTGGACCAAGTGGAAGTCTCTTCTTGATCTGACCATGTGACTTCAGGTTTGATTAGATCAGTTTTTCTAGTTAAGACTTGACTCGTTAGAGTAATTTCCCTGTTAGAAGAATTTTTCCAATTGGCAGAATCGCCCCTGCCTTTCGGGCGAGGGGAGTCTTCTGGGCCCGGTCTCAGAGGGGCCGCCCGGGCTAGCCTCTTGTCCCGGACATTTGCGGGCGAGGCCTCGAGTGTGTGGACCCCGCCCTCGTGCTGGAGACCGACGCCGCTTCCGCCATCGGTGGCAGGAGCCTCGGAGCGGGTGGGGGACCTCACATTCGAGGTTGATGTGGTCTGAATAATGGACAAGTAAAGACCATATTGTCAGCACAAAAATGAAGTCGCCAGGGGTGAGCCTGATGTGCCAAATGAAGGGGAATTTTCTAATGAAGTCAAAGATTTTTATGAAGATTTAGCCAATGATGGAAGTACCCCGAGTCTGCAGCATATCATTGTAGTGAAGAAAGCCTTTGACACAAGGATCTTAAGCAATCCAAAAGGGTCAAGGAAGATGAATTGATGGCAATGAATATTGGAACAGATGCTGACCTTAAGATGGCCTGAGCCAGTGCTGCCAAGCTAGATGCTTCATTCTGAGAAGAAGTTCGGGTGTTGCTCACATCCTTTAAGGATGTTTTTGCATGGAGCTACTATACCAAAATAAAAGGGATTAACCCTCGATTCTACTAGCATCATATCAACCTGAGGGAAGATGCAGTGCCTATCTGGCAATCTTGATAAATCCCAACTATGCCAAAAGAGTCAAGGAGGAATTGGATAAATTGCTGCATGTCGGATTCATATATCCAATTGATTAGGCAACATGGTTGTCCCCTATCATGATTGTTCCAAAGAAAAATCTGAATCTGAGGGTCTGTGTTGGATTACAAGAATTTGAATGCCACCACAATCTCAAATCTGTTCCCTTTTCCATTCATGGATTCCCTATCATGGTTGTCCCCTATCATGATTTTTCCAAAGAAAAATCTGAATCTGAGGGTCTGTGTTGGATTACAAGAATTTGAATGCCACCACAATCTCAAATCCCTTCCCTTTTCCATTCATGGATTCCCAACTATATGTTGTAGCTGGCTATGAAATGTACTCCTTCTTGGATAGATTTAGTAGCTACAATCAAGTCCAAATGGTGCCAAAAGATTGGGAAAAGATGGCCTTTATCAGTGAATGGAAAGCCTTTTTGTCCAATGTCATGACCTTTGAGCTCAAGAATGCTCCTGCCACATTACAATGGGTGGTTTAGGAGATTTTTGTCAACTTTTTGACCAACTTCATGCGGGTGTTCATTGATGATTTTAGTGTCTTCGGAAAATCATCTCAACATCAAATGCACCTACACTTGTGCTTGGCCAAATGTCGAGTTTCCAAATTGAGCCTGAACCCCGCTAAATGTGCCTTTGCCATCCAAAGCAATATGCTCTCTAGCCACATTTTATCTTAGGAGGAAGGCATTGTAGAAGACCCAGCCAAGGTGGAAGTAATCTGGAAAGCTCCGATTCCGACTAGTGTGAAGGAGCTGAGAAGATTTTTGGGGCAAGTCAGATGGCACACTTGTCGACGAATGCTCCAATATCTTGCCCACATCGCAGTCCCATTAAACCAAAAAATGACCTAAGTCAAAATGCCATTGACCTAGCAGTTAAGGCAACCCAACCGCGACTAGACGGAGGAATGTGACATTGCATTCTGATGCCTCAAGTTGCTGTCTGAAGCACTTGTAGTTCAAGACCCTAGTTGGGAATTGAGGCAATGTGACATTGCATTCCAATGCCTCAAGCTGATGTTCTCCGAAGCACTTGTAGTTGAAGCCCCCAATTGGGAATTGTCATTTCACGTCTTTGTGGATGCCTCATATGTGGCAATAGGAAGTGTCCTGATGCAGGAGGGCGACAAAAAGTGGTTTTGCATTACTATGCTAGTTGTTGGGGAGACTATGAGATCCCAAGTGGAATTACTCTGCCACACATAGGGAAGCGCTTGGCATGTTGGCAAATTTTTCCACTATTTGTTGGGCAACAAGTTCCCCTTCCATGTGGATCATTTTGCCTTGCTTTATCATGTAGATAAGCAGATCTTGATAGGAAAGATGGTGAGGTGGATGCTAATCTTGCAAGAATTTGAGTTCACCATAGTGCACACCCCGGGTGCAAACCATACAGTGGCAAATTACATGTGTCCCGACTGGAGTGTGGTGAATCCTTGATTGGAGTACCCGAAGTAGAGCTATTCACAGTGGAAGTAGTCTTCCCGATTCCCCAGACATGGTATGATGAAATGTTGGCGTTTGTGGCTAGAAGTCTGATGGAGGATAGTTTTTGTCATAATTAAAGAAAGCGGTTAGAGCTATCTAAAGATGGCCTTTCCAAGTCATAGCTAATGGCGGCTAGCTGTATAGAAAAGGCATGCATTCCACCTCATGAACAAGAAGTCCTTCTCAGAGAATCCCATCAAGGAATTGGTGGGAGGCCATTTCACATAGGAGAAGTAACAAGAAGAAAGAAGCATCTTGGCCAGTCAAGCGATAGAATCCCATCAAGGAATGAGTGGAGGCCACTTCACACACGAGAAGTCACGTAGCATCTCATCATCCATAAAAGATCCACAATGTACTGTCCACATGCTAACAATCAGCAAACGGAGTCCACCAACAAAATACTCTAGCCGATCCTGACGAAATTGGTCAATGGAAAGTTCCTAGTGCCGAGCCTTCGGATCACCATAGCCTAGAAGTTAAGCCCCAAAGAATCCCTACAGCATCATCTGGATCGTGCTAATGGAGTTTCTGGTGCCAAGCCTTTGGATCACCATAGCCTAGAAGTTAAGCCCTAAAGAATCCCTACAACATCATCTGGATCAGCTCCTCAAGCTGGATATGAAGACCGATTCAAGAGCTTCTTTGTCACTACAGTGATCTAGAAGTGGAGGAAGAAATGGGTTGACTGCCACTCCAAGTTTCAACTATTCAAGGAAGAAGATCCAGTCCTATTGTTCGAGTCATGGATGGGTCTGCATCCAAGGAAGCTGAAGCTCAAGTGGACTGGACCTTTCTAGATCGTGGAAAATTTCTACAATACAACATTCCTCCTTGGCATGCTCTCAAGAGAGTGCTTCCAGAAGGCAGGCGGTCAACCGGCTACCATCTACGATCGTACAATGGGTCGATGTCACCTAATCCATTCATTTATGTGGCGGCACCACTAATCCATTACCTTGGAATCCATCACATTAATATGGGCACACCTCTCTGAACAATCAATGTAGATTCAAACGATGTGATACCCTTTCCAGCATGATTATTCGACCTGCTCATAATCATGCATGATAAGAAGCACGGTAAGTGTTTTTGGATTACCACAAACTATAGTTAACTTTCTTGTATCTATCTATTTGCACGCAGCCCCTCTTCTCACTCATAGCTCCAACATTTCACCTACGAAAACCTTCGCTTTACCTACAACCTTCTTCTCTCTTATCTCTCGTACATTGCCTGCTTTGCTCGTAGCTATGGTGACCTTCGAGCTCTTCAACAGCATCGTCACTGACAATGCTGATGTGTAGCAGTGGGGGCTAGGCATCACCCACCTGGTGCAGATTTCCTCAACATCCCATGGCACACAATACCTATGCACCCTAATGTTGAAGACCTAGTGCGACAGCTAGCTACATAACAATCACCCTGCACGACAATGAAACCATGCTCATAGAAGCTATGGTGCTAACCCACCTAAATCTGCCTGTAAGATTCCTCCCCAGCCTCTCAAGATGTCCAGCATCTTCCCTTGTAATCAAATCCCTCTTCAAAAATATAAAAGATCTTGTTTCTACCTGTTTTGGCCTAGAGAGAGAGAGAAAATGTTTTAGAGAGAGGTTATTCATATTTTGAATATTTTGGATGGAAAATATCTCTTCTTATTAAAATAAGTTCCCCCGAAACAAAAGTTCGAAAAGATTTTCAGAAGGTGCATTAGAAATCAAGTATAATCTGTTCAAAGAGGCCTTATCCTAGGGGTCCCGATTTTTTAAAAATTTTAAATTAAGGTTTTGAGGGAAAAATCCAATTCATCCAAATGTGTGGAGAAGATAAATAGAAGAAATAAAAAAATCCCCCCAAAAATGAGTAAATACTCACATAAGATGAAGAGTGGACTAAGGACCAAAGGAAATACTAAAAAAATGGATTTTTGACACCTCACAATGGAATTCCCCCCTCATGAAGGAGGCACCTATTTCACATGTGGTGGAGTTTTAAATTATCAAAAATTGAGATATTTCATCTCTCCTCTCTCCTAATTCAAGTCTAGTTCCAAAAAGTAAGCTAAACTGACCTAAAAATGATCAAAAATTGACCAAACTGATCTAGAAAATTCTAGAATCAGTTTGCTTGGTTAGAAGCTCACTTTTTCCTATAAATAGAAGCCTCCCCCTTTGTTGAAGCTTAATAGTGTTTTATGCACTGTTACTCCTCCCAAGAGCCAAGAACTGTGAATTTCTTAATAATTCGCTAGTTTTTGACCATTCCCTCTTCTAAAGAATTGGTGGCCACTCTTGTTGCAAACAAGAGTAGATCCCTCAAACCATCAAGCCAAAGGAAAGCTCCCAAAATTCATGTAAGTTAGAAATCTTATATTTTTCTTTATTCTTTTAATGGTTTTCTAATTTTTGTTTTGTTTGAAATGATAAATGGATGCTATGCCTTGTTGGAAAGGCTTTCCCCCTCTCTCATTCTTAAAATCATCCCTTCTCTATCCTAGTTAAGTAATCTAATTGTTGGAATTAAACTTTTCCTATTGTTCTCTTTTAAAAGTGAAAATTGATTAGTCTAGAATGCTTTAAACCAATTGGGGTTAATTTTTAAGTAAATTAAAGTAGGAAAAATTAAAAAACGATCAGCCATACAAAGGAGGTTATGGCAAAATTTTCTAAAATTTTGTGAAATAAGTTTCATCTTTTATTATTCTAAAAGAATAATCCCTATTGTTTGTGTATTCTAAAAGTGTCATTTTCATTCTATGCATAGAAAAATGCATAGTAATATATTTATTTTCAAAGTGTTATTTCCATTAAATTTCAATTCTATGCATAGAAAGATGCATATTGGTTATTTTTTTAATTATAAAAGAGTGATTTTCATTAGATAAAAATTCTATGCATAGAAAGATGCATATTGGTTTTTTTTTAATAAAAGAGTGATTTTCATTAGATATAAATTCTATGCATAGAAAGATGCATATTGGTTATTTTTTTTATAAAAGAGTGATTTTCATTAGATTTAAGTTCTATGCATAGAAAGATGCATGTTGGTTAATTTTTTTATTACAAAAGTGTTACATTCATCAAAATGGATTTTTATGCATAAAACGATGCATAAAAGAGTTTTTTTAATTATAAAAGTGTTACTTTCACTAATATTGATTTTTATACATAAAATGATGCATAAAAGAAATTTTTTTAATTATAAAAGTGTCACTTTCATCAATATTGATTTTTATGCATAAATAGATGCATAAAAGAATTTTTTTATTGTAAAAGTGTTACTTTCACTAATATTGCTTTTTATGCATAAAAGAAATTTTTTATTGTAAAAGTGTTACTTTCACTAATATTGACTTTTATGCATAAAAGAATTTTTTTTATTATAAAAGTGTTACTTTCATCAATATTGAATTTCTTTTATAATAAAAGTGTTACTTTCACTAATATTGATTTTTATGCATAAAATGATGCATAAAAGAATTTTTTTATTATAAAAGTGTTCCTTTCACTAATAATGATTTTTATGCATAAAATGATGCATAAAAGAATTATTATTATTATAAAAGTGTTACTTTCATCAATATTGATATTTATGCATAAATAGATGCATAAAAGATTTTTTATTATTATTAAAGTGTTACTTTCATCATCAATATTGATTTTTATGCATAAATAGATGCATAAAACGGTTTTCTTTTTTGTAAAAGTGTTATTTCCATAGAAGTTGGATTTTATGCATAAATAGATGCATACATAATTTTTTATATCAGAATAAGAGTTCACTTTAATCCTATGTCTAAATCCCATGAATATTGAAAAAATGAATAAGTAAATACTCAGTGAAGAAAAATTATACCATTTCATATCCTCTAGGATGGTACTGAGAAAATTCAGAAAAACTATCGAAGTCGAAATTTTAGATAAATGACTAATTTATTCCTCATAAGAATTCATGTTTAGTTTTGAATTCAATAAAGTAGTAATTGAAATATTACTTTCGAGAAAGATAGTTCAGGGAGAACCTATCCAGAGGCTCAAACCCTGGATCACACTATGACCAAGACGTAATTTCTTCGTCAATTTCCAGAATAGACGATGTGACCAGTTCAGTAATCTACACTCAAATCACCCACCGAATCTGAAACTAAGTTGAGACCTTTGATTTTGATATGAGGATCAAGATTACAGAATTCGAGCAATTTTGCTTGGGAATCCAGACCTATGACCTAGAAGTATTGGGATGCAGATCTAAGAAATACTCATTGTATTCAAAAGAAAATCAAAAGTGAAAACTTGCATAGAAACCTTGTTTTCTTAAAGGACTGTCTTACGCCAGAATGCTGGAGGGAGCATTTGGTATATGTGTTTTCTAAGGGAAGTTCGGTTGCAACAGCTGGCAGGGAGTGTTCAAAGGATGGCTCACCCGGCAAAAACCTGCCCAGGTCTTGACCAGCCTGGGTATGGTGTAAAATTGTGTGCTTTTGGTACGATGGGCGAGGGCCGACGAAGCGGTCCCTGAGTGAAGTGCCAAGACACCTAAGGAGGATCCTGGAGGGTTCTGACCAGGTGATGCACGGGCTTGCGGTGCTTAGGACACCCATGTGTATGTCGTGGAAGATATATATGTATGATGATGAGAAACTTATTGTAATTTACTGGATCTCGTTGTTGACCTGCTGGTCTCAACGGAGAGTCCAGAATGATACTGTTTCGTGAGAAACAAGGATTGAATGGAAATTTTGAGTTGTGACATCTGTACCCAGTAATTGTTTGTCAATGGATTGTTTTATAAATTAAAGTTTAAAGAGGAGTGTGTGAGTATCTGTATTCTGAAGCAAAAGTTAAGAAAGGTTTTCAATTATGAGTGGGTGAGTACTTGTTTGGTTCTACTATTCTAGTGGTTGGGCGGTGGCTAACCCATGGGCCGGATAGGCTGGAATTAGTAGAGTTTTATTAATAAAATTAATTAATAGGATTACGCTTAGAACTCGAGTAGTTAATTAAAAGCGTGAAGACTTCTCAAATGAATAGATCAACAGTTGTGCCTGATTCAATTAGGAAAAAAGCGTTGATCCCTTCAAGTTAAGTCTGTAATAGTTTCCCTTCTATCTAGTTTATTTAGATGAAGGTTAGTTCAATATCTTGACCTCGTTAGAAAAATTCGTTACGAAAATATAAATGGTGGAATCGTCCCCATTTTTCGGGTATGGGAAATTTTTCCAGTTTCGGTTTTCGGAATGACCACCAGCCTAGTCTCGTGCTCGGACATTCGAGGGCGAGGCCCTGAGTAGGAAACCCTGCCCCGTGCAAGAGGAAGCTGCTTTCGCTGCTACCATCCCGGAATCCGGTGCACAGAGGGGGCAGTGGGATCTCACACTACCCCTCCGTGGCCTCACAGAAGTTTCCCCGACCAAGAATGATTACATGGTGAGACACTTCGGTGACCATGTGAGGGTGAGCACAAGCTAGGCAATCACAAGAACCCCACCTCTATTCTGTGTTACAGAATATTCTTGGAAACCATACGGCTACAGAACCAGATGTAGCATATCTCAGCGCAGCCATGGGGGGCTCTGCAAGGTTGATAAGGGAGAAGACATCAGTCGAGCAACCCTCTCTTTTGCCAAACTACAAAAAGAAGCCACCCGCCTTCAAAATGTCAACATGCACACAAAGATGGGCCAACTGCTCACACTGCTATTTCCGTTCGGCGTAAGGCCTATGTAGAACCCGTCCTTAGCTGGCTACCAAAGTAGAAGTATAGCTTGCATATGTGCCTACACCACCATCAAAAGTGTTATGGTGCAATGGGCATGTGAGGCAAGATGTTGTATGTCAGCAGCTTTGGTAGCCATATGTAAGGGCCTCAGCCCCTAACAAAGAACTTGACAAGGAACTAGCTAAAAAAAGAAGAGAAAAAACACAGAAAAGAAAGAGAAGGAATAAGAAACAAAGATTTCCCTTGCAGCTTCTTGCTCACAAAAAATCCATAGTCGTGAATGCTCCCCATATAAGAAAAAAGCTCAGGTAGGTGAGGGCGGCCCCGTTAAGGGTAGGTGAAGGTTTATGGTGGCTAAGGGTGGTTCACATGGAGTGCGCGCACACGGGCTAACACTTGGCACACCCGGTGGGTCGGATTCTCAATCCAACGACCCAAACCCACAATCATAGGGTCATGCCAGTGTTGTGCACATAACATGTAGCTAGTACAAGTACATTGCAACCATTTCATGGCAACATGTCAGAGCTGGGAACCCATCAAATACAATGCCATCCACCCATGATCTTACAAAAATGAAAACATAAAACTATGTTGTCACAAGCATGTCCACACTCCACTCGCACGGAGTAGACACAACGTAGGCATAACACTGCCCATCAAAAAGATATGTTGATGAAGCTCTAGCATCTGCTACATGTACCCTAATTGTCATAGCACCTCAAGCTCGACTCGATGAACATTGCACATCATCTCCAAAGAAATATACTAAATATCATAAGAGTGTGTGCAGCATAAGCAACAATTCAAGCACTCTATCCACATTTACATCATGCTGTGTAGGCCCAACAAGAACACTCAAACCATGCTCCACACCATCCGACATACAAGCATAATCTGCCTGATCCACAACCTCTTCCAGCAAGGTGTCAAACCAAGCTGCATCAACCTCTACAAGGCTATCACCATGGATAGGCACTCCGTCATTGGCAAGCAACATGTCAAACCAGTCTATGTCATCATCTTGACCGAAACTGGAAACTGGAAACTGGATTTTCCGAACTATCTGCACAATGAGGGAAACCTAATGCAACATTAGAGACATCCAAGTGCATCACCTGACTCTTCCGGCCTTCATGCTCCTTCCATGCTCTCTCAACCTTCACCATAACCATCCCATCACCATGGCTAGAACTACCATCTGGATCATCCGAATCTCCCCTCCTTGGCCTTTTGCAACCACTCTGCTCCTCTCCAACCTCACCCTTGTCATGATGCATCAAAGCATCTTGGAGATAGTCCTCCATGCACTCATGCATATTTATCGGCGGAGGGTTCTTGACATGCGAGGGCATTCTCGGGCTCTCTTGGCCACACAGCTCCTCCAGTGCCTCACCATGTACCTCATACACAGGTGCATGCTGCAACCCTTTCCTGCTCATCTATCTGAGCATCCTCAAAGAATCCATCCTGCTTATTCATGCGAGCATCCTCAGTTTGAGTATCCTACTCCTTCATTTGAGCATTCTTTAGGATCATGGGGCTGTCCAGCCGCACACCTTGCTTCCACATCTTCCCATACAACCATACTGCTCTCTCCCCATGGCCTAGGTCAGCATAAGTGGATATCATTGCATTTTGCAAGACTGCATCTCGGGCTATCAGTTTGTCAAACACATCTTGTGCTTCCAAGGAAGCTGCCTGGACATCTCTGTCCTCCGTCCCCTTCCATGCACACACCACTTGCCCACCATATATCTCATTAGCTGACCAATCCCCTTGAGCATCAGGAAAGCAGGCATCATTGGCTTATCTTGTCATGAAAGACTCCGTGGTAGCATATGGGTTGTCATCAACCAAATTGAAAGGATCCTAAAGAAAACCTTCCCCACATACATCATGTGCATCTGCATCAAGTTTCCTCCTCTGGATCATCCAATAAATCTGCCATCAATTGTGTATAGGATGGAGACTCTGCCAAAGTTTTCTTCGACAAACTTTTGGCAGCCAGAGGATGGTCATCCTCATGTACCTGATCATCATCTGCCACATTGGGAAATTGTCCACCCGACAACACATGTGCCAAGGCTAGGCCAAAACCCAATCCGAATTGATCATGCGGATGTCGGTATGGGGGAGGTACAAAGCTGGAACTTGGAAACATCTCAGCCCAAGTGTTCATGAGCTCTACTGCCCAGCTTGGCGAGAACATGTGGTTCATTATTGGTATGGGCTTCTTCTAGAAGTGATACTTGGCGAGAACATGTGGTTCATTATTGGTATGGGCTTCTTCTAGAAGTGATACCGCATCATCCTCCTCGGGAGGAGGGACAAGCTACTCATTCAGCTTATGCCATGTACCATCATAACATGGAGGACATAATCAATGTGCTGGTGCTGTTGATCATCACCATGCGCTTCAAGGACATTCTAGGTAGCCAAAAGCTCCTCCTTTGGATGCTCAATCGCACCCATAACCGCTCCATTATCATGGAAACTATAGTCAGCGTCTAGATCAGCAACATAAGTCTCAAAGTCACTCTCGGAGCTGTTGTCCGAACTATTGTCTTCCTCCTCAAAGTTTGCAATCGCATGCTCTACATTGGACAAGAGGTGTCTTGTTTCAATTGATGTCCATGCATATCCTGCAATAAAGAATCTCCTCTTCAAGAGTGTTGGGAGTGCCATTCCACCGTTAGGGAAGCATCTTTGAGAAACCACTTAAGCTCCTTTTTACTCTTCAGAAGGAGGTCAATATTACAGGCATTCCTCCGCTTGAGCCACCTCTGCTAGACATCCTCAAACTGCTCCAAAAATGCATTTTGCCACACCTGAGAGCTGTGACCCTAGAATCCGCATTGGCCAAATACATGCTACAAGAAGTCATTGGTCACGTGGCCATGTTGGCCACATTGCTTGCAAGTCACACATTCGCTAGATCGATGCTTTTTGCTGCCACAATGTTTGCATGCTCTTCAACCCATCACCCAAGTCTACCCGGCTCTACTTCTAGTTTAGCCAATCTGGACTGCTCCAGTCTGCTCTACGGGACGCCGCTAAATGAGATGGCAAACCACATTCCAGTGGCTCATCTTGGCGGACTCAGCTAGGCGAGGCAGATAGCATTATCACAAAATTCGGTCACTGGACTACCACACTGTACGGAGTGCTCTTCACGGCCACGTAGCTGTCGGGGTACCAAGTGAACAATTCCGGTTATGCCAATATGCATCTCTCTTCGACTTGCAAACCCTAGCTTGGCTTGTTGCTGTTTGTCTGCTCGGCGTGTTGGCTGCCATCGTCTTCAACACCAGGCCATCTCTCTTTGATTTCTGCGCGGTGGCGCATTGGACTCGACTGTGAGAAAACTATTCAGGTGGCCGGTTGTGGGGTCTGGCTACCAGCATGATGAAGGATGCTCCGCCTGGCTTTCGGGCTAGAAAGCGAAAGACTTTTCCGCTTTCCGGATACAGTAAGTCAGGGAGCATTGGAGTCAGTAGCCTGGGTGGAGTTAGGGTGGCGGATATGGATTGCGAAAGCCGGAAGTCAAGGTGGCGGATTCAAATTTTGGAAGCCGGAATTCAGGGTGGCAGATGTGGAGTCTGGGAATGTGGATGTTGGGTGGTGTGCGGAATGCGGAACCACCGGATTCGTAGTCAGCAAGCAGAGTGGCCCGGACTGCAGCCTCAGGTTCGCGTGAGAGAGAAAGTAGGTGTTCCTCACATGGTTTTTTTTCTTCCACTTCTGCTGGTGAGACGGAGGTGCAGTTATGACGAGTCTCCTTCTTCATCAACTTAAGCAAGAACTTGGGTACCTTAGGACGCCTCAATACTAGGCTCAATGGTACTGACGCCAGAAGTGCCTTTGTCTACATCATTCAAATCAATGGCCAATGCCTAACAGTATTGGTACTGTTATCTGAGGGAATGGCCGCCTCCTCTTCTGGATTCATTGTTGTAATAGGAGGAGGAGGAGCTTCATCATCTTCTTCTGCTCTGCTTCAACATGGGCATTAATCACCTCTCGAGCTTTTTCTTTTTTGCCTACAACCTCCTCATCAATACCAATAGTGCTAGTACAGGCCGTGGGCACCTCCCCTACGCCAGCCTCCACCTTTGTCTTTCATGATGACAGTCTCTACGACCTAACAGAGAACTTGACAAGGAACTAGATGCAAAAAGAAGAGAAAAAACACAGAAAAGAAAGAGAAGGAAGAAGAAATAGATATTTCCCTTGCAACTTCTTGCTCACAAAACATCCATAGTCATGAATTCTCCCCATACAAGAAAAAACCTCAGGTAGGTGAGCGCGGCTGTTAAGGGTAGGTGAAGGTTTATGGCGGCTAAGGGTGGTTCACATGGAGTGCGTGCACAGGCTAACACCATACCTGTCTATTGCCTTCATAGAACTTTTGGGCTATCAGGAGATCCTTAAGTACCCATCTTTGAATGGTTGTGGCTTGAGGACGAGGTGGGCTTTTTGATGTCTTTTCTTTGGTGGTGGCCAATGATTTTATATTCACGTGATCACAATTTTTTTTTTGTTAATAACATGTGTTAACATGTTATTAACATGTTAACATGTTAACATGTTCCCAAAAAAGCCGGTGGGAAGCTCCCTGGTAACCGGATAGAATCCCGCCGGGGTTTTACAATACCCGGCGGTCCCGCCGGAAAAAAGGAATACCCGGCGGGTCCCGGAGGGGTCGTCATTCAGCCCGGCGAGGTACAATTTCCTATATATATGGGCCCGGGGGCCCTTTGGGAGTTCATTGCTGACAGCATACACAGGTAATGAAACTTGTGTTTGTGTGTGTGTGAGTGTGTGTGGGTGTGTGTTCGTGCGGGCAGCCGCCTATTGTCGCAATGCGCGGCAGGATGTGGGTGGTCCGCCACACGAGAGATGTGTGTGTGGGTGTGTGTTCGTGCGGGCAGCCGCCCATTGTCGCAATGCGCGGCAGGATGTGGGTGGTCCGCCACACGAGGGGTGTGTGTGTAAGGCCATTCTTCGGAATGGTGCTTACCCTGGGGTACTTAGTCGGTAACGCGGCTAGTATGTGTCCTATGGTAAGTATGGCACGCCGTAGCAGTACTAGTCGTTAACGCGACAAGCATAGTATCGTTATGGCGATGTCACCTTCCCTTCCCTTCCCTTTGTCAAATGCGGACATATGGTCGGTAACGCGGCCAGTGTATGTTCATATCCTATTCGTATTCCCATAGAATCGGGCGGCATTTTGTCGTTAACGCGGCAAGTTGGTGTCGTCCGCTAGTGCATATATTGTTTTTTACATATTGCGGCATTTGATCGTTAACGCGGTCGAAAAAATGTCGTAAATTTGCTTGCATATTACGGCATATGATCGTTAACGCGGTCGAAAAAATGTCGTAAATTTGTTTGATTTGACTTGTATTGTTTTTATTGTGTTTGATCCATGCGATACTTGGTTGCTAACGCGGCATGAGTATTTCATGGATCAAAGTTTACATCATATTGTCTAAACGTTTTATTTTATAATATCGTGATTCGTAACTCGAAAAAATGAATCTCTCTCTCTCTTCCTGTCCCCCTCTCTCTCTCTCATGATACACTTCACAACTCTTTCTCTCTCTCTCTCTCTCATGATACACTTCACAACATGATAGATGTGTAGATAAGGATTTCTTTTTTTTTCTCTTAAAATATACATAGTTCCTAATAATTTCTTTTTTCTCCCTCTATTTACTTAAAAATTAAAACAGTACATTATTTTCCTCTTTAGGAACTCACAAAAATATTAAAAATATCATCTAATGTTTTTCTCTCTATTTGTCACAACTCTCTCTCTTCCTCTCCTCTCTCTCTCTCTCTCTCATGATACACTTCACAATTCTCTCTCTCTCTCTCTCTCTCTCATGATACACTTCCCAACTCTCTCTCTATCACGATAGGTGTGTAGATCAGGAGTGGTTTAGGAATACAAAACATTATTTTTCTCTCTTTAGGAACTCACAAAACTATTAAAAATGTCATCTCTCTCTATCTGTCACACCTCTCTCTCTTCCTCCCCCTCTCTCTCTCTCTCATAATACCCTTCACAACTCTCTCTTTCTCTCTCTGTCACGATAGGTGTGTAGATGAGGAGTGCAACATGTATACACTTGATAAGTAATAATGCACTTGTTTGCGGTTGTCTCACGTTCGATAATGTATTGCATGATGTTGAGTTCAGTAATATTGTTTGATATTCCGTTTTTGTTTGATCATTGATAAGCAATGATACACTTGTTGCTGTTCTCTCACGTTTGATGATGTATTGGATGATGTTGATTTCAGTAAAACTATTTGATATTCCATTTTTGTTTGAACATTGATAAGTAATGATACACTTGTTGCTGTTCTCTCACGTTTGCTTGATGTTGATTTCAGTAATGTTTAATATTCTGTTTTTTTGTGTTTAGTGATATTTGCTAGATTTACGAAGACGACCAACATGCTTTCCCTTGAAGAGCGTAAAATCGTTCTACGAGCAATTCACATTGAAGCAGTCATCACAGTGTCACAATGTGCTGATGACGTCGTCAAAAAGATCAATGAGTCTGAGATACTCATGCGAGATCTAATAGACTAGATATGGAAAAATGCACAGCGTCGACTTCGAAGCGGAGGCAACGCTGAGTTGCTTGATAGACAGAAGATAGCAGATTTCAACCATCAACATATAACACGAACCATTTTGGAGAGCATGCGTGTAGCATGCAATGATCTTAGAGATGCTGCCCCGCCTGAAGCTAATATGCAACGTCTACAGTTATGGGACGTTGTATGGAGCGAGCAAAGAGCCAAGAGCAAGCACATGAAGGCACTGGATGCAAAGTCACTCCCCAAAAGAGTGTGCATTGCCCAGGACGTCGCCTGCAACGTCCAGAGGCAGATGCGAGTGGGACAGGTGCCATTAATTGTACAATCTACAATTCTATGTGCACACACCTCATTGGCATCCCGCACGAGGCTCTGTTCGAAGGGCGAACAATAGGCTCTGGTGTTTTTGGCACAGTAAAAGAGTATACAGTTAAAGGTATATCATTTTTGCCGGAGCACATTACTTTTTGCGGAAAGCACTACAAAGGAGAAGGCAACGCCAAGTTCGAGAGCTTCCAGGCAGAGCAGGGCATGCAGGTTCTACACCCATCAATTGTCAGGTGTATTGCCTTCACAAAAGAATCTCCTTGGATCACTATTTTTCCATACTATAATGGCGGCTCGCTTGGTGATACTCTTCTGAAGGTCCCCTTCAGATTCAGTGAGTTCACCAGAGTAATTTTTCGTTTGGATCGAGGATGGAGACAACCCCCGCCCGATAATACTCCTTTAAGTCATCTAGAACTTTCTAAAATAAAACAAATAGTAATAACCATGCCACATATTATGCATGCCCTGGTGGAAGGCCTAGCGGGGCAGCACATCTGGCAGGAATTGTACATACCGACCTACATCCATTCAATGTAGTGTTGGATTTTACAAAGGAGTTGAAGCCACGCATAGGTATTATCGATTGGGGGTTACTGCTGAGAGCACCCAAAAAACGGGTGTCTCTCAATTTTGTATTTGAAGCAGACAAGAACCCTGAGAAGGTGGCACAGGCGGTCTCCTACGCAGACAGAGAGCGAAATAAACGGCCGTGGATAGCCCCGAAACTTTATGATCCGTTTTTGGCAGATGCATACACTCCTGCATCTGATGTTTTTGCTTTAGGATATTTATTACAAACTTTATATGACTTTGGCAGAAAGTACTAGAGTTGTGGATGGACAATAGTTCCTATGACAAAGCTACCATGGATACTATTATTTATAGAGTCAAAAATTGGATATGCCTGCCTAATCGCGATGAGCGAAAATCAATTTTGCAAGTAGTGGAATTTTTTAGATCACTAAATACTGACCCAACGAGGGCACAACGTCCTCTTGTAGAGCTATCGGTGTCATTCACCCCAATTTTGTAATGATACAGTATCAGGAGATTAAGTTTCAGGAATGGCACTTTGTTTCTCTCTTCAAAATTTGATGTGTCCATTGTTTGAAATATTATCTCATTGAGTCTTTGCAATATTTCTCTCCTCTTATGGTGTTTAAGTTTATGTTTTCTCTTCAAAATTTGATGTGCGTGCATTGTTTGAAGTATTTTTGGAGTCGAGTGGATATTTCTCATTGAGTCTTTGCAATACATATCTCCTCTCGTGGTGTTAAACTTTAAGTTTTTGAGGGTAATGGTCCATTTATCTTACGTTGATCTTTACAGTTCATTAAAATCCTAAAGTCATTTATGTTCATGATGCAGATATGGCAGAGGCACAAGCAAACGAGCATCAAGAGTTAGCCAAGAAGGCATATGAGCGAATGAAGGCCCTTGCACATGGCCTGACAGCCCGTGAAGCTACAAGAACAGCATGCAGGTTGTCGAAATGGACAAATCCTACTTATGCCCAATGGAAAGACATAAACAAACGCGTAACCACAGAGATGATAAAGGAAATATGGCCATGTCCAGATGGCGAGATTAAGAAAGGAAGATGGAAGATTTCACGTTGCACTCACAATGATATCAAAATTAATGCCGAGCGCATTTTCTTGGAGGTGTACGGTCGTCCTCTCCATAACGCCGACGCTCCACTCTATTTTGCTAAGATGCTATATGCACAATTTATCCTAGAAACTCCAATGGACTTCGCCTCCAGAGAGGCCACTGTCAACACCCACGACATACGTGAAGAGACAGTGACATTCACAAGGGAGGAACTTGCTCTCATGGTGGAGGGCACTAGATTGGAGTTAAACAAGGTCAAAGAAAGCTTAGGGGCACAGCTAGCAGAGAAGGAGAAAGAAGCTGAGCGATTATCTCAAGCGTCAACTCCTCCCCTGGCCAATAGAGGGATTCAAGAGCAGCTCACAAAGATCAGCCAAGATGTACACACCATCTCTTCACGTATTGCTCCTGTGCGCGCCAAGGAAACCACATCTCTCATTTTTTGATACATCCTGATCTTGTGGAAGTTTCTGCTGAGGCTACTAGTTCCTCCACCCCCCAATGTCCTGTATGTTACAAAGTATTCGATGGGTGGAGCGGCCAGTATATATTACCCTGTGGACACTACTACCACTTAATATGTTTAGTGAGGCAAATGCAAAATATTTCCACATGTGCATTGTGCAGTGTCCCAACAATAAATCAAGGTATTTATACAGTGTTCGGCATGGCTAGCGAATATAAACCACCAGGACCTTTAGATGCAACTCCTAGTGCAATTCGCAATTTATTTCAAGATGAAAGCTAAGAAAGACATAAATCCTACTTTTGTATTGATAATTTTTCCAAATACGATCATTTGTACAAGTACTTTTTATGAAATTAATGAAATGACTTCTTCCTCTATGTCAATATCTTGCTCCAAAATTCTTTCACTGTTTACCCTCTCGTCTGCTAAATTAAGCTCATCTAAGTCAATGTCTAAATTGTCTTCTATCTCAAGGGTGGTGCACGACGTGCGTCCAACATCAAAGTTCTCGTCTACTACATCATCACAATTGTACATCCATCTGGGCATATCTTCTTCATACTCTTCGCTTTCAATGTCTCGCAAGATCTTTTCATTGCAATACATGTAAACAAGTTTATCTGCTCGATCTGCAAGAAGTCGATTGCGAATAGTACTGTGAATATATTTGTACATGCTCCAGTTTCTTTCTGAGCCCGAGTTTGAAGAGCACTGACTTAGAACCTTCATCGCAAGGTTGCGCAATAAAGCATAATGCTCACCACCATTCATCATCCACCACTTCCATGCACGTTGCTCTTTAGCCATTTGTTGAACAAGGGAGTTGGAAAATAAACCCTCTTTCAATCGAAATGAGGTCATCTCCTTTATGCACTTTACACGATCATCAACATTATTATAGAAAGTGTTTACCACTTTATAAAAATCTTGCACCATCTCAACGTTGGACATCAAATCCATATTCCAATATTCAGGACCTAACATGTAAGCAGCACTGTGTAGTGGTGAATGCGCTCCAATCCATCTAGCATGAAAGTACTTCAATACGACTTTTCTTTGTCTACTGGAGAATGGTACACGCCATTGCTTTTCCACCACTGAATGCTCTAATTTCTCAGGACACTCCAAACTCCGCTGGACAGTCCACCATTGCATCCATGCTTTTCTGAGATTAGGCGCTCTTTGATCAAGACTTCGTACGGCATACATAATAGGCATCATTACATGGTATGCATCCATCACACTGTTCCACCAACTTCTTCTCGTAAGCGCTGCCTTCAAGACTTTGATTTTCTCTTTCACTTTTTCAAGTTGAGTGCTCTCCCAATCATGAAATGCCATGCATGTAAATGTTTCGCAAACTGCATCTTTATTTCGAAGAAGAGACTCAAAAGTGTAAAAGTGAGTGCAAAACCTAATCTCCGCTGGAAGCTTTAGCATAACTGACATGCGAGGTCAAAAAATATCTAATACTCTCTGTCTCTTGAGCATGAATCTCACAAGCTGGCGAGCAGTGTCGACGATTGAGGCAAACCATTTGGTATCATCACTTTTATACCAATCTTTTAATACAAGATTCAAACTATGAGTATTACAGCCTACCGAAAAAACATGTGGATATTATCGCTGTAGGATTTTGGATGCATTTTTGCAATTCTTTGCATTGTCCATGACGACTTGGACTACATTTTTGGCACCCACTTCCTCTATCACAGAGCCAATGACTTGAGCAATGTAAGCCCCAGTTTTGATTGAACCAGCTGAATCCACGGCACGGATGAAAGTCTCACCTCTAGGTGAAATAACCATTATATTAATTAATGGTTTTCTTTGTACATTAGACCATCCATCACTTACTATACTACATCCAGAAAGCTCTATATTGCTAAGAATTATTCTTTGTACACGTTCTTTTACTTGCGCATAACATTTCTCTAATAGATCATTTCTCATAGCATGGTACGTAGGCGGTGAAAACCCTGGTCCAAACTCACCAATTTTCTTCCATGCTCTCTTCCAATGCTCACTTTCCACCATCATCATAGCACTCCCAAAAAAGTAAATCGCTTCAGCAAGGGCGAGTTGTGCATCATCGAGCCGACCTTGACGTAGGCTTTCTTGCAATGAAGTTTGACGCATGGGTATATTTCCTATGTCAAAGTTTCGCTTGCAGGAAGATGCACTAGGTAGATTACTTTCTGGTTGCACATTGACGTTCGGGGTACAAGCACGCGATGTAGCGGGAGTTTGATGATTAGAACAACAGTGTTCTTGCTGCCTTGATACATTAACGGTAGGAGTGTCATGTTTTCTTGAATCTTTCTTTTGAATTTCTTCTCTTATGCGTTTGGCCACTATACAGGTGCAGAGGGGTGGGTACATGACTTTTTCTTCGGTCCGCCTAAAAAGTGTTCTCTTAGTCGAGGCGCCCCACCTGATTTTACTGCATGGCATAGCTTACACTCCCAATCTATGAATCGATCACCAACGTTAATTGCATATTGCCACTCTATTCCAGGTGCCTTTTTTTCCCTGCTATTTGAAATTTGGACTCTATTGGAGGTATCACTGGATCCAACATTGTCCTCCATCTCAACAAATAACCTATTCAACCAAGCATATAACAATGAATACACAAATGAAAAAACAACAAAGTCACTCACGTATTACAAAACATACATAAGCAGACAAAGTACTTCGAAACTATCTTGACAAATACAAAAGATCATCACATAACACAAAACTACTTCGAAACTATCTTGCAAGGTCTGACTACAAAACTACTTCGAAACTATCATGCACATTGCACCCCCAATGAAGGATGCCGTTTGTACCCAATTAAGGATACTTTACACAATCAAAGATCTATGCTTGCCCAATACTCTAGTATAGGACAATAGACCTTCTCTAACATTCACAAAGAAAATCAAAGATCTATGCTTGCCCAATACTCTAGTATAGGACAATAGACCCTTGTCTACTCTAAACTATATCAAGTATCAAGAACCAATACAAGCCCCTAAGCAGGACTCGTGGCTCCATCAAACCATTCATAAAGCAGAATGAGGTAAATTACCTACGTAGCTCAAATGCAAAGCTGAATGACTCCAAATTTGTCCCTAAATCTTCGCAAGTATTAGCTATGAACCACACCCTGCCCCCAATTCAAAGAACTAAGGACGAGTGGCTCAATAGCCTTAGGAGTGCCTACAAGGAAAGACGACAGTCCCTAAGATAAGGACGTTCTTCCCAAGAGGACACTTCTAGCAACTCGAGAGCTCTACAAGTACTTTGAGGAGAGATATCACGCCCCCAAAACAAGGACTATCTCCCCAAAAGTTCCACGATGGGTGTCAGGCAGTTATTATATACAGAATAGAACCCACCTTGGGCCAGTGGGGGGGAAATGTGCCACTCATGTGCCTGAAATCCGATTGCCCTCACCCTCTGAAGGTGCATCCTCTCAATCCTACGGCCTAGCCATGCGGTATATACGAAAAACAGGGTACTTAGTGTCTCCTCGCTATCAGCAATATCCTGCCATGTCCACTCCCCCAAGGTCCCACTGGGTGGAGGCGTGTGAGGGGCTAACTCTCCCAAATCTGTAAATGCCAGCATCTCTCCCTAGCCACCTTGGGCCAGTGGTGGGGGGAAATGTGCCACTCATGTGCCTGAAATTCGATTGCCCTCACCCTCTGAAGGTGCATCCACACTAATGCTATTGCTCATTTTTTGGAAGCAAGAAGGAGGCCTAGGGCATCTCTACATCTCACCACATCAGCTTTTCTGTGTTTCCAATTGTTCCTTATTCTTAATGTAAACATCCTAGCTGCCAACCCAAAGGGTTCTCTGATCTCTCTAATCTACCATGGGATCTAATCAAAAAAGTGAGCAAAGCACACCTCTCATCCGTGCCATGAACTGCCAAGAGAATATCATGTCTAGTAAACACACCCAATCACTGCGGGGGGCGGGGGGGGTTCTAGGATAAGGGTCACCCACTCCTGATGAGGAATAGCAAAATCAATGTCGAGGCTCAGCCTGTCTCTACCTTAGATCCCAGCTAGGCCTCTCTCTTGAGCCTCAAGGGGAAGCTATTTGAATGCAAGCCAATATCCAAGGGATCTGGCAAGTCCTATGCTCAAAGCTCCCCATGATACATGAGGTCGGGACCTCAGCATCATGTGGCTGGGCTGGGTAAATAGATTAGGGTCTACCAAAGACACTCCTCCGAGGTTGTCAGAACTAATTGCTAGAGGGCTGGCCTGAGGTGATCCCAAGCTCGAAGTTGGCTAGCGGCAAATCTGTCCTCAACAACTCGGCTAAAGCTATGGGCCCACATCTTCGTAAAGATCCATTCAGTGCTCTATGGCCACGGGCCCCCCCCAAGCTTGGAGTACGAGCTAAAATCTTCTTTGCTAGAGGAAGTCCTTCCAAGGCTCACCACCTCGGAGGGAGAAGTCCTCTAACAATCAATCTGCCAGGGCACGGCTCTGAATGGCGGGGTCAATGATGTCTACACCCCCTCTATGTGAGCTGAATGATCACTCTCCAGGCCAACTTGACATGGGCAAGCCTCCCATCATTGTTGTTGTCATGGCAACTAGGGTCGGTCTTCACATCGATTGCTCACACCCGCCACTATCTCTGTGTATGTTGCCTTCTGCACTTCATTGCCCTCTGTATTGGCCCACTGCCTAAGGAGATCAACGCCTATACTATGTAGCATCTCTTTTGGCTAACATTAACTCCTTTTTCTCCTGATTGAACCTACTACAGCTCCTTGCCCATCAACACCCTTCTTTGCCATGTCAACCCCTTGCATGTGGCTCTATTGTGCTGCCTCACCTCTATAACCGTTGGGTGATTAAAGGTGGTCAAAAGATTCTCTAGAAGATGCCTTTTTGTACTTTTCATTCCCAAAAAGTGGGGGAAAAGTTTTTGAAATTTCAGACATCCATAACTTCTACATATGAGCTCAAAATTTGTCGGAGATTAGAGATCCAGAATCTACTCGCTGAGCTCTTTCCATAGATATGTCACATGATATGGTTTTGCCCACTCAATTTTAAATTCAATTTTGGCGGGAAACTTTGAAATTCAAACTTCTAGCCATTTGAAGAATAAGAAGGTATCTAAAGTCAAAGAAACTTAACATTTTAACAAAAAGTCATTAAAATCATAATATGGCAGCTTAAAGGGCCCCTATAGACCTCAACCTTCCCCTAATGAATCCTCTAAATCATGCTCAAACTTAAGCCTCTGAGTTGGCAAAGAGAACATGTTTAGTTCTGAACATGGTGTAGTCTCTAGAGGCCATCATGGAGCATGATGAAGGTTATCTCAAGGCACTCCACCTTTGCTTTGAAGCGGGTTTGTTGGGTATTTCAAAGCCTCATGTGTGTAATCATCTTGTGTGTGAACACGTGTTTGTGTACCCGTTTGTGTGTATGTGTGAATGGCCCCTTAAAGTGTTAAGTGCATTAACGTGTGTGAACACTCCCTTCTTATAGATAAGTGTGCCACATGTCACTTATCTAGTATGTGTGTGTGAGTGTGTTGAGTCAAAATATACAGTTCCAAGCCTACAAAAAAGACATTATACTTAGTGATGACAAACAATCAAATCAACAATCTTTGAGTCATGCAATACCATCTCTCTACATCTTATGTTTCTCTCTCTCTCTCTCTCTCTCTCTCTCTCTCTCTCTCTCTCTCTCTCTCTCTCTATATATATATATATATATATATATATATATATATATATGTATATATATATATGTATTATATGTATATGTATATGTATTTATGTATATATATGTATATGTATATGTATATGTATATGTATATATATATGTATATATATATATATATATCGCTCTGCACGAACCCCAAAACCATAGCTATCGTTGAGCCTCCTTAGCTATGCCTAACTCTAACCCTATGATCCTTCAAGTACTTAAAAGAAATAACAGAAGAAATTATTAAATCAAATTTCTTGTAGCATCCATAATTACAATTTTGTAATTCTATACTATATGAGACTTTCACGACTCTTCTAGCTCTATTTTTTCCATAGTTGCATTGAGACTCAAGCCATTCTATTTATATCAAAGACACATTTAAATCTAGCCTATCCTTACACCTTGAGCTTTACACTTAACCTCAGTAATATCCATGTCCTTAACCAACAATAAGTCCATGATGAACCGTTTGTGAATTATCCATCCCCTTAACAACATATCACACTACTCACTAACTGGAGACATGCCACACAATGCCACATGGCTTCTTACGTTTCCATTATAGTAGCATAGATTTGATAAATTATTGTGCACATGCATTGGCATAACTATTACTTATAGTAATAGTTTTCCACCATCTTGAAGAATGTTCATAGAGCTAAATGTCAAAAACAAATATAACAAACTAGGCATAATAAATTTTCCTAGAAGAGGGAAAAAAGGAGAGGGTGTTGTGATGCTTCTTTTATTTCTTCTCCTTGTCATATAGTAAGCACAAAACATATGTTTGTACCTAACATAGTTTTGGTTGGGTGTTCCAATTTTGTACTTAACTCGTTTTGAAAAACAAAAAGGAGATTATGCGAAATCTACTCACAATTGCATATAAGGACATCGTTTTAAAAGTTCTATAGTTGAATCATGTGTCCTCGCGCAATAACCCATTTAGGATATAAATAATAGAATCCAACTCAGCCTCTTTTGGATTGTGTTTAATATATGCCTTTGTACTTTGCTACTATAGTGTGAAAACATTGAATAATATGTTCAAGGGTCTTAGCTTAAACTTGGTAACAAAAAGGGCCCAACTTAGACATGGGCACATGCTTGAGGGCCATGAATGCTTTAGTATTATCTCTTTTCACAACCATGTAGCAACTTGTAAGTCCATACATACTCATGCGATAATGGTGTGCTGTGTTTTCTTGTACGAACATCTTTTAGGTAGAATGTCCTTATTAGTGTGCTTCATGTCCTTGTACTTGCTTGTTTTTGAAAGAAATGCCTTGAAATGCAAAGTGATGGCTAAAGTAAGAATAATATAATATAGCCCACAACTTGGGTATGGACACATGAATGGGAGGACAATGATGAATGATTTGACTAAAGCATACCATGCACGAGGCACATTTTTCATTACATGACATGCCAGAACTTTACACTAGAACTTTACAACCTTGCCATCAGCTTTTATAAGGGATGCTTTGTAAATACATTGAGATTCCCGAAGAAGGACATGGACATTTTTTATCTGTGTTTGGAGTGCCTTATGACGTGGCCAACATGACATCTCAACGAAGAGGGTGAGGAATGGCTTTTCAAACAATGAAGCTTCAAAGGGGAGGGGAGGGGAGGGGAGCGGAGGGGGGGGGGATTATTATATGAGAGGATGTTTCCAACACACAAAGGTAAAAGATCAAACAAATAAAACAAGGTTTTTTTTGGGAAGTAGATATTTATATAAAAGACGGTTTAAGAGGTGAGGGGGGGAGATCAAACAAATAAAACAAGGTTTAAGAGGGGGAAAAGATCAAACAAATAATTTAATAGAGCTTTGAATCAAGTAAACAAGAGAAAAGGAATCAAAAGAGACGTATTGAAATGGTGAAAAGGAGCAATAAATTAAGTGGACATATTGAGTTTGCGTGGCAGGTTGGCACCATAGAAAAAAACAACACATTAAAAAGGAGGGGGTGAAAAATTTAAATTTCTCGTGGGGTGTGGAGATTTGATGGGCTTTGTTTGGTTGCCAATTACAAAACGTGTTTTCTGCGACAACTCAAAAGCCATAAGTCGGGGGGTAAGAAAATCTTTTTTTAAAAATAAAAGAAATCAAGAAAAAGCTTTGCCAACTCAAACGTCAAGGGTCGTCGGTCCGAATCTCGTCATGCTGTGCGTCACTCTCTCTACCTAGCCAAGCATTTTGTTTTACATGTTGTTAAGATTGATTGATGCTACTGCATACAAAAATTAATGTTGCACAACCTTAGTCCAAAGCTTAGAGTTATGCATCAATCCAATTAATTAATCAATTGTAACGATAATTATTAATACTAGCCCCGCAATACTGAGCTGAGCAGCATCGCACATTTGGAGTAAATTAACAGAATTTCGTGAGCTGCGCATTTGTTTATGTGCTTAATTAAGCCCTAAGTATACTATAGAGGCGAATAAATAAACAATTGGAAAAATTACATATATTTAATATGTTTCAATCTTATGTATACTATAGAGGCGAATAAATAAACAATTGGAAAAATTACATATATTTAATTACTATATTAGAGGTGGTCATGCTTTGTTTAAGAATATTCCTAGCTAAGTGCTCGTGCTGGTTCCGATACCCATGCCAAATTACAGCCAAGGTATATACCTAGATAATTAGTGCTGATCCTCAATTATCCATGCATGCTAGTGATAAGAGATTCATTGTTATTGCCCTTATTAGTATTAGTCTAGATAAGAGTATCATTGTAACTGCTCTTATATTAGTATTAATCTAGTCTAGATAAGTGCTGTTTTTTTTGCGTCAGTCAATGATAGCTTCACGCGCAATTAGAGATGGCAATGCTAATGTATTTACCCCTTTGCTTGGTTCACTGCTAATGATGTGATTATGACATTGATCAGTGGTGAGTGCGTTGGGCTACTACCACGGGAGATTAATTTAGTCATCATGTTGTATGAGTGATTGTACTAATTTATATATGTTTAAGCACCATATTCGGGGATATGATTATCATCTAGCCTAAGGCTCATAATTGTATTAGTAATATATTGGGTTTTGATGGTAATTGAAAGGGTACATGTAGTCAAGTCAGCTCCAAAAGCTGGTAGGTGATGCCAACTGTTGTGTACAAGCTTACAAGGGACTACAACCAATTGTGATGTAAACTATTGTACACAAAATGTTTTTAAAAAAAATACATCAAACTGAATATCTTTGAAATAAGCTCAAATCTCCTTTTTGCAGAAGTACCTTACAAGGGGCCAAAAATTTTCCCAAATATAAGTTAGGAGCAAACACGTGGACTTTGCTTTGGCTTGATAACTTATAAAGGAATCGTATCCATGTACTTTGATGCCCCCTCCCACCAACATATCTCATTACAACACATCATCACAATTGCACTACCTGGCCTTTTGATTCGTGGATACCCCACCATACATTGACCATGGTAAGTTTGAGCTACACCTTTTGATTCTTGAACTCCCCACCACACCCCCTACATAGAACATGGTGAGTTTGCACACACTCTCCCTATCACTCTCTCCCTTGCCCATGCCCCTCCCATGCTAGGAAAATACAAAATACTCCATAGCCTACATATTCTCTCCATATGGTGTTCAAACCCCCCTCTCTCTCTCTCTCTCCCCTTACCTGTAGGTAAAAAAGGAAAGCAAGAGCAAGATCCTCTTACCACCATAAAGGTAAAGATCATTCTTATGACCCACCTCTCTCCTAGATGATAGCAAGTATGCATACCCTCTCCCTATCACTCTCTTCTTTACCTATCTTGGAAAATGGCAACGCATGCTAGAAAAATACAAAGTGCACTATAGCCATTTCCCTACCACAAAAACAAAAGCTTTTAGTTATGCCCCACCTCTCTCTCTCTCTCTCTCTCTCTCTCTCCACACACACACACACACACACACACACACACACACACACCCCCTTAAAGTCACAACCTTCATCCCCCTCATCTCAACACAAAGATGGTCTCATAATCAAAGCTTCCTTTTTGCTTTTCCACCTTTTTAATTCCACACACAATAGAGTCATTCATGTCAAGTCAAATCAATGACAAGGAGTTTATCCAATAAGCTCCAATCATAGTAAAGAAAATGGAGAGTGGTTTTCTATTGTTAAAGCATCTAGTGGAACTGAGTTTATTATCTTCTCTCCCATTTTCTTGGAAGTACCACATATGCGTGTAGTGTTCTTTGGAACCCTAACTCTATCCCCCCTTACCCAACTTACTTCCATGGGCGCTTCCCACTTTACCCATATGTGAGCTCTCCTTTAATCGTGTAAAAGTCAAAAAGAATATAAATATTATTGGTCTGCTCAATAATGGTGCTTCCACAATCATCTTCATTATTGACCAATGTTTCTTTGAGTGATGCCTCTTGAGTGCTTGCACCATTTACAAGTCCACAAGTCAATATCCATGCTTTCTCAATCATTTTCACAGTTGATGAATGGTTTGTTCCTCAAGACCTCAGTTCCTACTTGTATAAAATATAATTAGGCTTCCTTTGATAATTCTTTTCATGTCACATCATCATTAGGAAACAATTGTGCATATATATTGGCCATTCATTATATTCTGTGGGGTTTCCATTTGTCACTTCAAAAGGTTCCTTCATGCAATTATAGACGCCCAAGGGGGTTTTGATGTGATTCCTCAACTGTCTTTTTCATCATTGCCAAAAAGAAACTAAAACATCAAGCTCTCTATCTATGTTATCAATAATAGGAGCAATCAACAAGTTCCTTTATACATTAAGCTCATACATAACCTTTATGTAAATTAATGATCCTACATTAAACAACATAAAAATATATTTTATGTGTGATGTGCCACTTAAGCTTTCTCTGGAAAAACTAAATTGCTCAATTGCCAAATGCATGCACCTCGCTCCTCAAAGCCATACACTTCTAGTAATGGGCTTGTGCAAGTGGAAGAGAGGAAGGGGGTTGTTGATACACTTACAAAAAAAACAAGATTGTTCATTTATTGAACAATTCATTTCCTTTAGTTTTTTCTATTTGTATTATATGAGTTGATTTATTGTGCAATTTATGCTAATTATATGCATACTTCCTTTATGTGTAATGTATACATCATTTTAATAAACTGGATATAAAATATTAAGTTTAATATTTAAAATATTATGATAATGTATAATATGTAATATTTTGTTGATTATAACTAATGTATGATATATATGGCTAACTAAATAATGCTAATTGTATATTGTTTATTATTATTATTTATGGTCACATTATTTTCTTACAAAATTTATTCAAGTTTTTGCAAATGACTTATATCAATGGTATTGAAACTTTAAATATCCCAAAATATATGTTAATTTTTCATATTTTTGAGCATCAAAAAATTGTATAATGCATTATCACTTACAACGCTAATTATGTTTACTACCTAAATTACCTTAACCCTTACAATGGAATATTTCCCTACCCTACAAACCTACACCCTACCATATCTACTAACCTAAAACCTAAGCTACCATATTTACTAACCTAAGCTACAACAAATCTTGACCACTAACAAGGTAAAATCGTAAAGCTTTTCTTTTTACAAACTAAAACATTTTTTTGGGTCATAGTGTGAGACTATCCCAAGGACCCTTTTAAGGGGATTTGAACTCCCTTGGATTCGTGACTTATGTGTGACAGAGAATCCAATGACTGTGTGTGAGAGAGGCAGAGTGGGAGTGACTTTATATGTGTGAGAGAGAGAGAGAGAAAGAGACTTCATGAATGTGTGTGTAAGAAAGAGGAGAGAGAGAGAGAGAGAGAAAGAGACTTCATGTATGTGTGTGTGTGTGTGTGTGTGTGTGTGAGAGAGAGAGAGAGAGAGAGAGATGCCGATAGAAGAAATTTATATCGAATTAAGATTATTCCTTAAAGGTCTTCCTTTCCAAAGGCATGATTGCTCAGGACAAAACACACATAAATTAGCTTGTGAAAGGAATTGCTGGCTACAGACAGGTTGTTCCAAGTCCCTCATGTAAATGCTCGGAAAGGGCACCACGAAGTTCTAGGTCTATTATATTTATTATAATTATAATGGGTATGTGCCACCACGAAGTTCTAGGTCTATTATATTTATTATAATTACAATGGGCATGGCACATAGAGTAGGTGGAGTAAGAAACAAATTTGCTCCCATGAAGCTTATGATCTTGAAAATACAAACCTTTTCCTGTATTGGGATGATACCACCCTGATAAGTAGAGATTACAGAATTTTAGGGAAAAAAAAAATTGCTCTCTCAGAGTCCCAAAACTGTACATGATGATGTTTTCATATACAAGGTCCATCTGATATTACAAAGGGCTCTCTCATCTATATAAGAGCTCAAGGCTGCCTAGCAAGACAAATGTACATGTGGGATGCAGATTAATCCCAAAGGGAATATGCTACAGCTTTGACATGAGATTGCCATTGGGAGTTAAGGAGCCATTTTTCCTGCCACTTCCCCCCATTGCTGGATTGCTTGGAGGTACGTCCACCGCCGGCGAGCAATTGAAGAAACCATGGGGCTGAGGAATAACAGCATGCATATTTCACTCCATTAGCATATTGCAAGGTTGAAACAGCATATCAAAAGATCCTCATGGGTGACTCTCGTATTGTACTCACCGTTAGGGAAAAACCAATGCGCTCGACGGGCATGACAGGCCAATCCTCGAGCCTAGGCACATGTGTGACTCCAAAAATGTACCTATAACACATAGGAGGTCACAGCAATCAAACAGGTAGACATATGCAAATCAGTGCACATGCATGTCAATGAGAGCATGTCCGTGAGTGCAACCAGACATGTGGGTTGGAGCACCGGCATTACTTCAACCATGTGTGTTAGTGCGGCCATGCACTCAGGAGCAGCGGACATGCATGCCACATGTAGGATGCACCATCTTTTCTATGCATGCAAATGTGGACAGGCAACATTTGCCTGCATTTGCCTGTGCATGCAGAGGCATGTACATGCATAAAGCACCGCCTTTTCTATACAGCTCAGCAACGCACACATGCTCTGATGCAAAAAGCAGCATCTTAATGGATGAGTTAGACTCGACAAAACTTCCTCTTACCAAAGTACAACATCTGCCTCCTCTAGCTTCCTGTCCTGCTGAACCCATGTAGGTAGGCCCTCCCCAATGCGTGGATTCTGGTTAGGAAACTCGCCAGCAGGGAAAATTTCATCCTTGTCATACTGAGTTACCCAGAGATTATGCTTCAGGAATGCAGCTCTTCGAAGGAACTTTGCCTCGGGACCGGCAAGCGGCAGGCAGTTAGAGCCTGGTACCAGCTTGTAGCCGGTTAACTGACCTGTTCTGTTGACAGTTCGTGTGTTTCGTACCTGGAGGTTCAAAACCACATCATCATGATAATACCATAGAATTTATTCAGGACAAAACATACAGATTTCAGAAGCACTCTTCCTTGTTATCATTTGTCACATTACCACCACTACCAAAGGCTTCAAGGGAGTTTCCCATAAACTCCATATAGCATGTGCGTTCAAGGAACCTTTTCGGTGGATTATGAGATTTTAAACACATCCTTTGTGTAAATTCAAGGCTATCCTCTATGTACCAATTTTCCCTGATTTAAGCCCCTTTATGCATACTTTTAGAAACTCCATAATAAAGAAAAGATCGTTTAGTCACATGCATTGGGCATAACTATCACATGAAATATGGGGCTTACAATCCAATGTCGGGCAGAAAGTGGGTTGCAATCCCGCATAGCTTTCAGTTCCGATTGCAGGGTAGTTGCTTCTGCATAGAATGCATTATTATGGATGTTCTCGGGACCAGGATCTTCAACTTTAACATCTACCTCAACCACCTGCTCAAAACACACCCACAAAGAGGACCTCAAGGGTCTGCATTTTGAATACGATGTCCACGAATAGAAGTAGCAAATGCAAAGGAATGGGTCTCAGAGATAATATATCTTAACCTGGTTACATGCTTCTCCAGGCTTGCTGTCCACAGCCATGTTGAGGCGAGCCACAAAAAAGTGCTGATGAACTGGGGCATATAATCCCGGAGCTATTACTGTTCCATGTTTCCTTGTCTCTCCTGGGCGGAGAGCACCTAGACTTAGAATTCCAGTCAGCTTAACCTCTGCCTCTATCTTTCCATCCTATCATCACCATCACCAACCATGTCAGAAAACTACATGGACAAGTTACCACTCTCAACCATTACATATTCATGCATATAATACCATAAGCATTTAAAATGTTATTACATTTAAGAAACTTATATGAGCATATTACAGTCTTGATCATGGCATACTCATGATGACATTACCTGGTAGAAGTGCCAAAAGAAGCCATACTCATAATTGGCCACAGTGCAAAAAAAAGATGCAGAGAGACGTCTTGAACGCCTTACTTCAGCAAGACCCGTACGCCAGTCCTGGTGTTTCCAGAGTATTCCAAAGTCCTCTTCATGTAAACACACACAATTCTCAATGGTTTCTACTCCACCATTGAAATTCGTGAAATGGGCATCAAAGTATCTTATGTATCCGAGACAATCACATCCCTGTGGAAACCAATTAGCATGAGCTGAAATACTTAAGAGAGATTGGGAGCAACATACATAACATATCCTACAATGAAGGTCACTAGAAAGAAAGGACTTCTACAAGAAGCAGGTATGTGATTGGCAGGCTACGGACCACTGACCCTCTTTAAGGAATGGGCATTCTTGCCAAGCCCATCTTCTCCTGCATCAAAGGCATTCTTTCTGTAATGTGGTTCTTGTGGATCTCCATAGGGTACGACCATCTCTACAAAGCTCAATCTGTGTGCCACGGATCTGCGACCTCTGCTCCCATCATCATAAGCTACAGAGTAGATCACAAGACCCTCCCTAGGTGTAAACCCAATGCGAAAATTCCACTGTGTGGAACAAAACAAATTAGCATGGAGTAGATAGACAAAACCACCTAGTAAATGTGCATTAGTCATGATCACATAGTGACATAAATGCAATTTTCAAAAACAAGGCAACAGATCATCTAGATGGATCAAGCTATAGACCTTTTGCCATTCCACAGCATAGCCTTTCACTCGAAAACTGGGTCCTTCTGGCTGGATAATCTGTAGAGGTTTCACATCAGTTCGGTCCACTCCACCACGAGAATCAGCTTCCGTGTAGTTCCGGAGAGGATCCGGAGGCGGAAGGGGGATGAGTTTGCGGTCCTCAAACTTAATCACCCTCATGTTTTGCATGTCGACGAGTACGTGGATGCCCTCAACGGGTCGGGCATAGCCATTCTCCATGGGGCATTCACTTTCAGTTCTGCAGAATATTAGAGGCTTAGCTAGCCGCCTCTTGGGAGAATCATCTTCACTGTAGTAGCCCACACACCTGCGAGAAGTATTGCAAGCAAATGTCATTTGTTACCCTTTGAAGCACATCTTCATCCAATACATTTCACACATCTTTATATATGTGTAAACTCACCATGGATCCACCATTACCAAATCCATGTCATCAATACCCCTCTTCTTCATGGCCTCCCTAAAAGGGCCATAAGCCTTGACAGTAGCCTCACATTCTGCATACTCCACTGCATCCTGTGGGATAGAATCCAATTTTAAACTGCTCAAAATGCATAGAAGGTCTGTGAATGTCCCAGCATTCACAAAAATCAATCAACATTAGTTCAACATTCAGATAGCTTTACTAAACTCCCCGGGTGACAGCCTCATCGTCTACATACATAAAGTCCAGCCTACACAGAAGACAATTCTGATAGGAAAGTATGATACATAAATAATACCCATCACAATGCATGGCAGACCTGCTGAATTCAGCCATACTTATGTACGCAGTACAACTCAGGTCAAGAAGAAAACTATATACTTGCCATGGGAGGTTGGACATCAGGGATGAGCTGAGACGAGAGAACCCGTCCACGGTGATGCCCACCTCGGGCCACTGCATGTACCTCTGTCAGCTCCACCATCCAAAGACTGGTTTCATTGGTTTTCTTGTTGTACACAATGAGCCTGGCCTGCCTGGGTGGAAGCTGCCTTGGGATGACTGGTCCTCCCTTGGTCCTTGGAAGCACTGAGGGCTGGAAGGGGGGGAAGAAGTAGGCATCTGCAAGTGCCACTACATGCTTCTCTGGCTCATGCAGTACAATCTCGATAAACCGCATGCCATCCCTCACCTGCATACAAACGCTCCATACATCATATGACAAAAACCCACATTTAAAGAAGGGGATATCCTAGCAACTGGCTAAAAAACATCATCATTGCTAGTGCAATAGAAAGCCTCATTATGCAGATAAGCAAGAGACACATCAAAAATGTTTTTCATCAATCCCTCAGAAAATATCCTTTTGCAATCTTTTTATATCAACGGGCATACAAAGTTGATGCGACCACACCCTCAAATCTTGTCATTTTCTTTTAACATGATGTGATTGGGCTTACTTCAGGAGTAGCTCCCGCAGCCCTGACGGTGGCAATAGCTACTGCTATTTCTGCCGGGCTTAGAGGGTCCAAAGGATGACTTGAATGAGCTCTAAGCAACACTGCTGGGCCTGCACAAGGGAGAGTAGTGTGAGTAACATGGAGCCTTACATCTTTCAAAGTGCTGAATGTAACCTAATCAATTTTCCTGTGGAAATCGGGCGGACACAGAAGCCAAAGTATTATGAATCCACTTGGCATGCTCTGTGTTCCAAATTCGATGACAAAACCCATAGTTGTTCAGATTGATAATGGGCATCAAACCACCACTTTGCCACTAGAAGTATAGGGCTTCCTATATCTTCAATTAAGCCCATTTTGGCTCTTACATGGGCATTTAAGGCCCTGTTCTCATGATACTGAGCATTTAAGGAAGCCCAAGTGCCTCTCTCAACTTGTTTCACTGGGCATTCCCTTAATATAATTTCAATTCAACAATTAGCTCCAATAGACAACCATATCTTTCAATGGCTGTCCGTCTTCGTTAGGCACTTACAGTAGCCAAAATATGTAAAACTCAAGGTCCTTGTGGCATTTGGAGAGGCAAAAACATGAAAAAACTTGCCCCATTAAGCATCTAATCGGCCAAAACATGCAAAGAAAACAAAGGAAATTTGCACCATTTTTGGCATGGATGGCCAGAGCTCCCACCTTTGTTTGGGACAGTGGAGGGGAGAGGGGTGATGGGCACTGAGGTGTAGGAGGGCCTAGGGATGGCAATGCTGGGATCTTGATGCTCATCAGTGATTTCTGTGCCAACGACCCACTCAGGGGCAATGCCAATTTGGCCAGATGCAGCGCTAGCAGCTTCTCTTGTGAGAGATGGCTTGCGGGCTGCTGCAGGCTCACCACCACCACCACCACTACTACTACTACCATTATTACTACCACCACTACTACTACCACAGCATGGATGTAACGCCTCTTTTTTCGAACATGAGGCCATATTGTGTAATTGTCAATTGCCTTAACGCCGTGGTCGTTTCTCTTGCTCTTGCTGCTTAAGGCACCACTACCTAACATACAGCCCTCAGCTCTCTATATATATATGTATATGTGTATGTGTTAATGTGTTTACTTGCATGTATGTATGTATGTGTGCATATGTGTCTGTGTGCAGCTAGTGTCAGTGCTACCCCAATAGCAATCCACAAAGGTTGAGAACTCTATGTGCCACAATGGTCTAATCCTGATTCACTGAGTTGGTTTTGCTTCAATACTATAATAGGACCCTATGTCTTGCTAGAGAGATGAAGCTTGCTGCAGAAAGGCAAGGTGGGGGAAGTGAGTGCAAAAATGATGATAAGTAAGGTTTTTAAAAGGACAGAGGCAGTGCATGCAAAGAGAGACCGTAAGGGAGGAGCTGGAGGGGTTCATGTCAGGGAGGTGGGGAACCCGAGATAGAGACAAAGGCAGACCAACTCACAGTGATGGGAATGGGCTGCAGAAAAGCAAAGCTTAGTAGAGTGGCTGGCTATGGCTTATTTAAATGGCCACAACACTAGAGCAAAGCTTGGGCGCCTATGGCATAGAGAGGGAGCAAGAGAAAAGCAAAAGCAGAAAGCAGGCACAAGTATACAAAATGAATAGGAAGACGACGACCACCACTACCACCACCCTCAATAATTATTATTAAAAACTGTTTAATTTATTTATTAGGTGCGGCTTAAGCTTTCCCGGGAGACAGGATTCAGTTTGATTAATAATAATTGACATTTGAGGATCTAGGAATTTAGATTTCTCACGTGGGGTAAACCAGCTTGTGGTAAAATCTTCCACGTGGTGCTCCCCAGCCATGCAAGTTCACGCACGTGTATAGCACAGGGATAGGAAACGCTCGTTTTGCCACATCAGCTTACTCATTTTGGCGCTTTCCACGATACGTTCACGTCAATCATCGTTGGGCGATATTGCCCGCCCACCATCTCACTGTCTCTCTCGGTTTCACACGAACCGACCCCACACACACACGCACATCCGCCCATCGCATTAAGGACCTTAAACAACGGGCTGCTTTTAAGTACTATATAGACTCCATATAAAAGCAAGCTTCACATTTTCAAAACAAACCACCTACATCAAATGTCTCCATTTAGGTCTCACACCAAACCTTCACGCAAGCTTCAAATTTTTATACCAAACCATTTCGCAATAACTCCTACATCAAATGTCTCCATTTAGGCCTCACCAAACCCTTAAAGCAAGCTTCAAAATTTCAAAACAAAACATCCAGCAATAACTCCTTTTTGTTTGTATGTCAAGTGTTTACTCATAGAGTGGGGGAGAGATAACCTCCCAAGGGTTAGAATTCGAGCCACGCCCTCCCTCTCACCCCACCTAAGGGGTGCGATTAAAGAAACGAACATCCTTGCAAAAGAAAAAAAGTGTTTACTTATAGCTCCTTCAAGACCAATGTTTCTCATCATCTCAAAGGCACATCATTGCTCCATGTAAGTATTTTAATCCACTTGCATACAAAGAGACTTGTGTATAATACTCACAAAATTGAAGACGCATGGAAGTTTAAAAACATTAAAGTTTGAATCCACTTGTATAGCATCATTCCATACAAAATGGAAGACATGGGATCCACCTAATGCATGCAAGACGCACACTCAAGAGGTTTACCTACATTTGTAGAAAATTATGCATCACAAATGGCCAATGAGAGACTGCCTCAATTAAGAGGGTGCAAGTCAATGAGGCCTACATAATTTGTTAAGTGGGCAAGTAAGAAATAATTTAAAGGATTTCCATATATTAGCCAACTGGGCCCGGGGGTTGGGAGGGTGGGAGTGGACAATGTTTGAGGAATGCTAGATTCCAAGATAGTTTCACATGGAAGAATATGTTGTTACAAAATGATCATGCAATTAACCTAAGCCTTAGACCAGTGTGGTAATAAATGAAAGCAATAGTGTTATAGAAGGTGTGAATGCAATCATTTTTTTGAAGAAGACAAGGGTTGAGGCACACTATTTAGGACAAATTCAAGGGGATTATAATTGGCGATCTTGCTAGGAAGGAAAGGGTTGTGATTTGATAACACCAGAAAATCCTTGCCCATGCTGTAATGTGTAGCTAGTAGATATTTGGCTCCTATGTTATTGTAAATACTATAACCTTTTCTTCCTAACTAATAAACCCCCCAAACCCCCGACGGTTCCTCCCATGCACCTCCTTGTAGCGATTTGCATACTCATACTTTTAAATTGAATTTGCTTTTTGCCTTAGGTTTTAAACAGGCTATTGACCTTAATCATAATCCTTTGTTTCTATGATGGAATCTTCTTAAATATAGAAAGCCTGGATTTCTTGCACCCATGTTGTCTATGCATCTTCTTTTTCTCTCATGTAAGAAGGGTGGGTGGTAGTATAGCTGCTGGGGAGAGGGGGGGGAGATTACTTACACGCATATGAAGCAAATTTAGACAAGCATCCTAGAGAAAGGGATGCAATTTGATGATAGTGATGGGGAAATGCTTTTAATAGGTCTTCTGATAATAGTGATGGGGAATTGCTTCTATAGAAAGTCAATTATAAGATCTTTCGTAGGCATCCCCAAGCTATGGTAGCTATTCACGAACTCGATGCCTTTACTACTCCCAAGAGTATTGAGGGAAACCCCACATTTCGTAGTTTGGCAGAGAATTCTAATTTAAGACACAAACCCTACAAGCTAAGAGAAATCCAAGTATGGAACAAATGGAAAGCCCTAGTTTTGCAAAGAATCCAAGTAGAGAAGTATTGAGGAGTATATGAAGCTGGGGGTTCTTCTCTATTGAGAAGTATTAAGGAGTATATGAAGTTGGGGGTTCTTCTCTATTTCATGGGGAATGCCATGAAATAGAGAAGTATTAAGGAGTATATGAAGTTGGGGGTTCTTCTCTATTTCATGGGGAATGCCATGAAATAGAGAAGTATTAAGGAGTATATGAAGTTGGGGGTTCTTCTCTATTTCATGGGGAATGCCATGAAATAGAGAAGTATTAAGAAGTATATGAAGTTGGGGGTTCTTCTCTATTTCATGGTGGGGAGTCCATGTGTGAAGCTTCTTTGAGAGCTGGATGGTTGGAGCTATTGGGAAGAACACTACGATAGATTGCTTTTGTTACCCTTGGAATTTGCTAAATGTGTTGTTTTGTAATAAGAAGTTGTCTATGATCTTGTTTGCTGTGGTGGTTATTGGGGGAACCATTCTTTTTTCTTTTGCTATGTCCTGGTCTCCCCAATGCTTTCACCCTGAGGAGGTGCTCTTATCATTTAATCCATGTGGGATCACTTACAAATCCTTGCCAAACATAACACATCTTGGGAGAGTTTTATTTGTCCCAAGGCGAAAGTTCTTGAGTGTAAAACTAGATGTTAAAGTGTGTGTGTGTGTGTGTGTGTGTGTGTAGGCTATAGATCGACCACTTCCTTCTTTTGCAGATCTTGACATGGGGCATCTAGGTTGCTTGTGTTTTCTTCCTTCCCTAATACTTGCTACCACTACAAGAAGATCGGTCACTTTGTGAGAGATTGTTTAACCGCAGAGGGCAAGGGAGGTGAAGATACCTTTGAGAGAAAGGTTGAGGTTTCTGACATGCTCAGTGATAAGGCAACATCAATGGAACAGGGGACCTCCTAGAGGGAGAACATGGTGTAGCAATTCTTTGGTTGAGATGGGTTTGGCCTTGGCCTCTTACAAGATACTATGGAGATTTAACTAGATGGTTTGGATCTTGTTCAGTAAGGATGCATTAATGGAGGATATGGTCAGGACACATTAGAGGAGGATACAATATTGATCACAAGAATTGGTGTTGAAGTCACTAGGGGGATTGAAAAGCCAGTGGACTGGACACATGATATGTCACATACATGAGGAAGCAATTCATGATGATTTGGATACGAGTGAAGCCTTGAGTGAGGAAGCAATTCATGATTTGGATACGAGTGAAGCCTTGAGTGAGGAGCCTATGGAGGAGGAATCCTCTCATACTTCTCAAAGATGAAGAAGGCTCCTTCCTCTAAATTGGCAATTTTGATTAAATTCATCAAAATTTTATAGTCCATGTGGACAAAAGAAGGTGTTAAAATACTTCATTTTGATAATGATATGGTGATTTTAGAAGCATTCCTTTTGGTTAACAACAAGCTGCTTTAGTGGATTATATACTTTATTATGAGGGTAAGAGGAAGAATAAGGGAATCTATGATGAGTACTACTCTCGTATTTTTTTGTAATGAGATTATTCTATATGCTAGTTTATCCATTTAATATAATATCTTTTCCAAAAAAAAAAAGATAAAATTTGAGACCTTGGAACATGTATATAGACCTAGACCCACAAGCTAAGCCACCTCACAAGTGGTGGGATAAAATAATAGATTGTCAAGGTACATTGCAGAGTAGAAGCATCGATTAGAGTGGTATGTTTCCATGTTGGCTAGATGATGATGACATTTAACATTTAGACTAAAGGCAGATCAAGGAGTTCATATAGATCAATAAAAAGAGAAATCATTTAGCAAATGCTAGGATTTAGTACATCACTTATCAGCTTTAAGAATGATTAAGGACTTATGTAGCAAGAGATCTAGAGGACTTTGCAAAGCCATGAAGCCATGAAAATTCACAACATGAGAGTATGAGAAAGGGTTATGCACATTAGTGTAAAAGACTTGTCTACTTGTGAGGGTAGGAAGTGTGGAAGGTGGTGGCATCCTTATAGGGAAAATAGACATAATAACAAATGCTAAATGAGTTTTGGTCATTACTCTGTATCCAAGATGTGCTCCCCTTACTATCTTGATTTTTAATATCATCCCCTTTGCTAGGCCTTTCTTGAAATATACACCTACCATGAGGCCACACGTGGCCCATCGTGTGCATAAAAGAATTCTTGTTCACATGCTCTGAGAAGATGAATGGCTCAATTCTTTGATGTAATACTTTTGATGAGTCGATAGCATAGACTCCCTTTACATCCATTCTAAATGTTGCATTGTGTCCACAAAATTGTGTCTAGAACCATTTGCCTTGTAGTAACACTTGCTTGAAAGACCTATAGCCAACCTTGATAATTTCTTTGAGCACCAATATAGTTGAGGTCACCACCATCAACAAGATTTGCATCCACACTACTAGCACAACTTTGTTGTTTTGAAATGAGGCAACAACGCTAGAATCCATCATGATGCATTGTAAATCAACTCTTAAGATCTGAAGATGTCAACCTAAACCCACGTACTATAACATCGTACCTATCCAAACAAGTAGAAGAGTGAACATGTGTGAATTCATGCATTACATTTGAAGTAAAATTGTTTACATAATGTGTGAATTGCTGCATTACATTTGAAGTAAATATGTTTACGTAGTGATGCAAATTGCATATACGTGTATCTTACATCGAAATCCCACCCGAGATATCTCAACTTCATCACAAGAAACCATTATCCCCTTTATTTTTTGCCCTATCCAATCAAGTACATTAGGCATGCTTGCAGTTGAGTAGTGATATCACAGACTCTTACTTGTTGCAAAGAAGTCTCTTGCTCTTTTCATCCTCCTACAAGTCAACCCATTTGGCCATGCATTGCATATTGTACAATGCAAAGGTGTTTATTTGTTGGTGAAGCTTATATGAGAGCTTTACCTCCTTGCCTTTACCAGATAGCACCTCCCCCACGAGTTTATCAGATTGATCTTTTGTCCATAATCTCAAGGGAAGGTTACAACCCAACCTCCTGCCATGAATCATATACAAATCAAATACTTGTGACTACGTAATTATTTGATTACCACATTTCCAAGATCAAAGAATAATCACAATATAGATAATATTAAATTATTTGGCCACATACCTCTTGTACAGGCTAGATCCACTCCATGCAGCAAGAGCTCTCTCTGTAGCCATATCCATAGTCATATCCATGATGTATCGCATCTTGGATCTCATTAGCACACAGTGGGAGCACAAGCATAATCTTTAGTTTGCATGTTTTCAAATGATACACTTGTTATTTTTTTAAATATGACTTTATTATAGTGACACTAATGCGTCTATGCACACCCCTCTATTTGATCCATTTCCTATGGGATACGTACCATTGATGAGATAGGGAGGATCGCAGCAGGCACCATAGTTCGGACGAGGAGGATCATTAGATTATTGACAGTGCCTATTTTGGTTGTAGTCCAATCTTCTCTAATTTTGTAGTATGTATGTTCTGTCATTTCAATAAATCCATTATTGCCACTGTACATGGCCATGTATCCATGCCATGAGCATGCTACAATATAGCTTGTTCTATTTTTTTGTCACTCGACCACCCCCATGGATGGATGTATGGACGGATGTTGTATACTTTCATCTTTTTTATATATACAAACATTAATCAGTGTGCTCTTGCATTTATACCTTTGTATTAATTGTATTACTATCATTTGTATTAAAAGAAAATGTACTTTAGCAAAACATTTTGACATTTTAACCAATTAAATACATTAAATTAATAAGAATAACAAGCCAACCTCCATGGAGAGGAATTATCAAATGAGATCATTTGACTATACAACAAATACACGTGTATAAGTACGATGATAGATCAATGATAGTGTGATGAGAGATTGAGAATGATTGTGTGAGTGAGAAAGAGAGAGAGATGATATATTGTCCGAGTGTCATATATTAGAGAGAGAGAGAGAGAAGAAGAAGAAGAAGAAATATTGCAAGCGATGTATGTATAAAATAACATATGATTGAATCTAGTGAATAGCTTAGCGAAAATATTTGATTCGCTAAGCGACTCTTTAAATGGTAATATTATGTTATGAATAATTCGTTTAAATAATGCCTCTTATTGACATAAAAGTGTCGCTAAAAATTCCACTTTATGACATGTTGGAAATGACATTCTTATCAGCACTTTTAGGGGGGCCATAGTTTAGTTGCTAGGGCCCCTGCAACATTATAGTGATACCTTGTAGTGATAGCCCACACAAGCATGCATCCTGCTTGGTAAAATTCCAAGTAGTCTACATAAGCCTTCTCCTCCTAACCATCTTTGGCCACTATCTAGTGTCAAAATTGGGAACGACCGTGTGCTCGGGTGCTCACCATAATGGCTACTCCTTATATAGGGTACTCGGGTGTTCAATAGAGCACATCCATTACCCATAGTAATAAATCATTGAGAAAATTCTTTTTGAACATCCTCTCTCAATGTCCACCAGCAATAAGTGAACTATCTCTTTGGTCCAAAGCTAAGTCTTGATGAAGATGATGCTCCAGAAAATCTCTCAAACCTTTGTGAAAATATCTGCACAATTCTCTATCATTGGGTAGTAGACATGCTCCACCTCTCCATCCATGATAAGCTCATGCGCATAATGATATTGTATCTCAATGTGCTTCCTACTATACGAGAACATGAAACACAAGATTCTTGGCAATCACCATGCAACTTTGACTGTCGCGCATAGCATCATTGTCACTCCCTTTTGATTAACACCCATTGTCACTCCCTTTTGATCAACACCCATGTCTCCTAAAGTCCTCTTATCCAGAATGCTTCACATGAATAAAAGCATGCTACCTTGTTCCCACACTCTCTGTGTAGAAGAAAGTGCCAATGTAGGCTGCTTCTTGTTGATCCATAGAACCCAACAACTAGAAACATATTTTTTGCTATCACAATCTCTTGCCCAATCCAAGTCACAAAATCTAATCAAGGAATTGCCATATGTGTAAGTGATGCCACCCATATTCTTACCTTTTGGTGGTTCTCTTGAGGCTTATTTAAAAATGTACTAAGGGCACTAGCTGTAAAGCTAATGTCAGGTTGTGTATTGTGTAAAAAGATTAAAATCCCCAACTGCATGTACTCTTGCATATCCACAAGTGGAGAAGCATCTTCCATAGAAAATGTTGTATCACCTTTCATGGATGTAACCATTGACTTGTACTTAGCCATGCTAAATGCCTTTGAAATTTCTTGTGCATATTTTTATTGAGAAATGAAGATTCCATATGACTCTTTCCAAACCTCAATCCCCAAATACAAATGCATAACATGAAGGTATATTATTTCTCTTATTTCCTATTGGATCTTATCTTTCATGGTTTTCGATCACATAATGAGGTCATCCCAATATATGACGATGATCATGTACTTGCCCTGCTTAGAGAAAATATAAAAATTTACACTAGATAGGTTTTTAGAAAGACGAATACGTGAAAGCATCCACTGGTACCATGAACCTCCTCCTTAAGATGTCCATTAAAAAATGATGACTTTACATCCATTTTCAATATTGGCTAGTATTGTACAAATAATGATCAATCTAGCTGTGGGGACAAATGTCCCCCAAAAGTCAAACCCTTTGACTTGTGTAAAACCCTTTTACATGAGCTTGCCTTATCCAATGTACCATCAAACTTGTACTTGGCCTTCCAAACCCACTTAGTGGTTCTCATAGCCTTTCATTTTTTGGGACAATCCACAAGATCCCAAGTGTGGTTTCTCAAAATTATCATATTATGATTGCATGGCCCCCCTCTAGTTTAGATCTACTAATGCTTCCTCCGAGCTCATTGGCTCCTATACTTTATTAGACAATGTGAGCAGATGCCCTCTTCTACTCTTCTATTATCTTTATTTGTTGGCTCTTTTGTGATTGTCGGTGGAGCTTTCCCATTCAAAAACTACTTCATCCATTTAGGATATGGCCCCTTATGTGATTTGCCGAATGTGATTTGCCGATGGAGCTTTCCGATCCACAAGCTGCTTCACCCATTTAGGATATGGTCCCTTTTGTGGACTTGTAGGATTATCTTCTTCATCATTTGATGAATTCACCTCTTGTGCAGTTGGTGACATCATTGCTAGTTATTTTTGTTGGGCTCCTTCTTCATTGAGAAGGATAGTGTGAATGGAGACTTCTCCCCCACTTAATTAAGTTATTCCTTACACACCACATCATAGCTTATAAGTATCTTCTTTGCCTCCAAGTCATATAGTCGTTAGCTCTATACTGTACCCCAAGAAGATACACTTCCTATTCTTCGAATCCCACTTGATTTTGGGATGAATCTGGAACATGCATAAAATAGTCACATCCAAATGTTATGAAATATGTGACTGAAGGTTTTCTTAGCATAATAATCATCTTGAGGTGTCATGCCCTCCATGGCCTTTGTGTAACTCCTGTTAAGCATATGCATGTAATGTTAACTTCCTTGGCCCAAAAAATATTCCTTTTTATTTTACCATACTTCATGCCATCTCCATAATTATATGGTTCTGATGCTCTGCAACTCTATTTTATTGCAAATTATGAGAAATTGCTAAATCTCTCTTAATCATGTGTTCCTTGTAGTAGGCATTGAATTCACTTGATGTGAATAATTGTACAATTCATGTGCTCCATTTTGTACGGAATATGAGCAATTGTCAAATCTCTCGCGCTGTGATCTAGTGCTCCTTGCAGTAGGCATTAAATTCAATTCTCCTTCTCAATACGTTTGAAACTTCTTGATCCTTTTTCCTATCTCATTCTTTACCAAGCTATGCCATTTTCCAAAATCTTCCAAGGGTATACATGCAATGTTAATTGCCTCAGCGCAAAAAGAAATTTTCATTCCTTTAATTGTATGATTTGTGTGCTCTGTAACTCCATTTTGTTACGAAGTATGAGCAATTGCCAAATCTCTCTTGATACCAGGCTCCTTGTAGTAGGCCTTGAATTCACTTGATGTGAACAATCATTTAATTCTTGTGCTTTGCAACTCTATTTTGTTGTGGAGTATGAGCAATTATCAAACCTCTCTTGATCGCATGCTCCTTATAGAAGTAGGCATTAAATTCACTTGATGTGAATTCTCCTCCTTATAGAAGTAGGCATTAAATTCACTTGATGTGAATTCTCCTCCTTGATCTATTTGAAACTTCTTCATCCTTATTCATGTCTCATTCTTTTCCAAGCTATGCCATTTTCCGAAATCTTCTAAGGATATGCATGTAATGTTAACTACCATTGTCCAAAAAGAAATTTGCATTCCTTTTCCTTTAAGCATACTTTATGGCATCTCCATAATTGTATGATTCTTGTGCTCTATAACTCCATTTTGTTGTGGAGTATGAGCAATTGCTCCTTGTAGTAGAAATTGAGTTCACTTGATGTGAATAATTATACGATTCTTGTGCTCATATAACTTCATTTTGGTAGAGTATGAGCAATTGTCAAATCTCTCTTAATCTTGTGCTCCTTGTAGTAGGTGATGTGAATTCTCCTCCTTGATCTATTTGAAACTTCTTCATCATTTTTCCTATCTCATTCTTTACCAAGATATGCCATTTTCCAAAAGCTTTAGCGTTATCCCAAAGAAAATACACTAACATTTTCATGCTAAAGTCATTGATTAGTACAAGAAGTAGGAAGACCCACCCAATGCAGTGGTTAAGTTATGCCATTTTTACCAAGATATTATTTCTTCTTTCATTCTTTAACTATCTATGCCATTTTCCAAAAGCTTCTTAATATCCCAAATAAAATACACCGACATCTTCCAAATAAAGTCATTGAGTAGTAATGAGAAGTAGGAAGACCCACCCAATGCATAGTTGGTATTTTTCCACAAATATCTGTATGTATAAGCTCTTAAGGGGATTTTTACACGATTCTTGCTTTCTTGTGGAAATGCATGGCAATGCCATTAGATTTCCTATCATATAAGCTTCACACACATCTAACATCTTTGAAAATTATGGTAGATTTGCTACAATTCTAGTCCTTTGTATCTCTTTTAAGACAATAAATTTAGGTGCCCAAATGGTTCATGCTATATCTGACACCGGCTTGGGTTGTAAAAGCCAACATCTCATATAAGTTATTGTATGTTGGATTCTTCTTCCTATGACATTTCATTGGCACCTATGAAATGTCATAGGAAGAAGAATCCAACATACAATAAGTTATTCTTCTTCCTATGACATTTCATTGGCACCTATGACTACATGACCTTATATAAGAAAACCTTCAAGTCATTGTCAACTATAGCCACCACAATAGACATTAGATTCCTCTTGATGTTTGGCACATAAAGCACATCAAAAAACTTCTTAGTCTCACCATTTCTAGAAAAAAAAAAGAAATGGTACCTAACTCCATGGTTGGGCATTTGGCATCCGTTACCCCTACCAAGATGGACTCCTGAGATAGGCTTGAGGGAGCTATATGAGACCTTTTGGGCTGATCATATGTTTCGATGTTGTCCATGAATCATCGGCGTATACTGAGGAGTGATCTGCCTTTGCCCATAGTTCTTCAATTCTCACAAATAGTTCCAATTTCACTTTAGCACTATTCACGGAATCTTTCTTCAAAGGCCTCACAAAGTGGCATTCTTCTCATTTACTTCCTTTGGCCTACATGATTTGATCACATGACCATGCTTTTTGCCTAGTAGAAATACTTTGCCTTTGATTTCTTCTTTTCCTCCCCTTCTCCTTGTAAGCATTCGGGTTCATTCCACTTACCTTTCTTTGCATTTACAATGAATGCAATGTCACTACCATCTTTGGCTTTAAAAAACACATCTCCTCCTCTACCAACATTGCATTTAAATCCTTGAAATTAAGAGGTGGGTTGCGTTCACATACTCTGAGGGAAATACTCTGAATCTACACCTATGTTCTAGTTCTTCACAATGGTCTAATGATCCCTAGTTCTTTGCCTCCATGCCAATTGAAGTAGGACCTAGCTCTACATCAACCCTTATTTGCAATTTTCAAAAACTCATATGAATCAAGAATAGAACTAATCTTGAACTTTCGAAGAGTGTGATTTGTCCCATCCAACTTTTTTTATCACCAAACAATGGAGGATGGGCATGAGCAACTGTATTATTTGTCGGTGGACCATCTCTCCAAATCTACCTTCACAAAGGAAACTACCAAAACAAGCCTTACCTAGATCCTATGCTGATCTGCTACCTTTACCTACATATGCACTCCAAGTAAGTATCTTTGATGGTGATCTAGACAAACTCTAGATGGAGGATATCTTGATTACAGGAGTGCTTGAACATAATGAACTTGATGATGAACAAAGGCTACCAAACAAGTTTATATATAGTACCCAAGGTCAATATGGACGTGGGTTGGCCATGTCCACCAACTATGACCTGGTCCAAAATGACCAACTAACCATATCATTCGCCCGACACCATATTAGACTACAACAAAGTCTTGTAAAGACTTGGCGTAACTCCCATGCCATCTGAGATTGTCTGGATCATATTAGAATATAACAAAGTTTGATGAATTTCTTGAATGGGCTAGAGCCCTGGGCTGGAGCCCAATGGGTATGCTTATCTGTGGCTAAGAGCTTTTGCCCTAATGTTCCTCCTGGAGGGAGATCAAGCCCCTCCACTACCTGGGGGTGCAGAGAGCTAGTTGAAAAGAGGTAAAAAATCTTAATTATCTACTAATCCTAATTAGCTAGGTGATTAGCAAGATAATGGGCTCACAAATTGATGGATTCTAGGTTAGGCTCTGATACCATGTTAAATTTGCAGCAATGTGATGAGCTATGGTGGATCAAATGCTAGAATCAACATCATTAACAAAGAGATTAGATGATAATTAAGATGTGATTAGTGAGCAATTAGCTGATAGCTTAATGTAGGCATGGATAATCAAAAACCAACAAATTCTCATTAGGCCAATGCCTCAATTTATAGAATTTACATCCAAGCATCTAATCCCACTGATTTCTCCTTGATTCACTCCACCTCTTTTGCTTGATTCTCTCCACCTCTCCCAAAATATCTCCACACCTCCTAAATCTCCTCATGCTACCCTTTATTCTCTCCCAGTAGATACTTCTCACCTTTTCACAGGTTCTCTCACATTTACAGATTCTCTTTTATAGCCTCTTGCTAAGGGCTTGTTCCCACACACGCCCTATTCACTTGTATATTTCAACAGGTAGTCCAACTGCTTCATATAGTGGTAAAAGAAAATACACCAAGGTGGGGGCCTTTTGACAGTTATTCGAGACCTAATTTGGTGTACACGCTCTACTCTCTCTTGTCTTTCTTACTTTACCCTAAATGTCATGCTTTCAAGTACTATAATTGATTTTTTAATTAAATGCTAATATGCTAAAGAAACTTCTCCATTGTCACAAGAGACTAATCCTTTGAACAAACTTTTATTGTAAACTTAAGGTCCTAATTCATTTCACCACCACTTTGATTATAACATGTCTTATTATTAAACTTTAAAGTTTCATTATTGTACCTAGTGTTATCATGCCTATGTTTAACTAACTCGTGCATCTCTCCCATAATCATCTTTTACCACTTTGATTATAACATGTCTTATTATTAAACTTTAAAGTTTCATTATTGTACCTAGTGTTATCATGCCTATGTTTGATTAACTCGTGCATCTCTCCCATAATCATCTTTTTTAACTGGCCTGAGAGCCATAGAAAAGGTGATAGATAGGGGTTTCAGGGGATTGAATCAGTGGTAAACAATGGGAAATAGGTATCTAGCCAAACAACCAATGGGAAACACATAAGGGTGAAGTATCTAGCCAAAGACCTAATAAGTAACTGACCAGGTCCATTCCTTAGCCCAAAGAAGGTCCATAACAGTCCACAGGTCTAGGAAAACTTATAAGCAATGTATTTTCATTATCTCTTTGCAATAGAACTATATACTCCTTGAGAGGGTTGGTTGGGACCCAATGACAATATTCTTCTCTACTTCTTTCCCTTTCTCTTCTCTATTTTTACTATGATCAATTTAATGATATTGAAAGGTATGTGCATTACACTAGAAGGATGGGGCATGCTAGGAGGATTGGGGTGGCCATTGGATTATTCACTGATAAGAACATTTAACTTTAAAACCTTTACTTAAGTAATGAAGAAATCCAACTAAGAAGGTCGACAATGGCTTCTTGAATATATGCTACAATCGAGAGTTCAGGCATAAGGTGGTGGAAGAAGAAGTATATGCATGTCCTAGCTTCTAATCTAACCAATTAGATTTCTTGCAATGGAAGCCAACTAGCTCACCAGAATTTTTCCTAGATTGCAAACTTAAAGACTAACCGAATAGACTTCTTAGCATGAGCAAGCGAGGTGCAAGCTTATGGGTTTATGGGGCCTGCTTGCAAGCTTGTAGCTTTTGTGGCTTCCAAGTTTGATGGTTAGTCCATAAGCATTTACTTTTGCAAGCTCATAATCTCGTAATTTTTACAGCTAAGAAGCCTGCAAAGTCGGGATCCTACAAGTCAATTAGCTTGGAAGTTTGATAGCTTGGGAAGTTTATAAGCATACAAGCTAAGAATTTTGCAAGACCATAAGCTTGCAAGCTAGGGAAGTTTACAAGACAAGAAGTCCACATTCATGCAAGGTAAGTAGTTGGGAAGTACACAAGATGGGAAGCCAATTAGTCAAGAAGTCCATATGCATACAAGCCAATTAGTCAGGAAGCCTACAAGCCAAGAAGCCCTCATGCCCACATTTTTTATAACTGGCTTATAAGTTTGCACGACCATAAGTTCACAAGATGAGAAGAGTATAGCATGGCTATCTAGAAAGTATGCAATTTGTAAGAAACCACGCTTAGTAAACAAGTTTGAAAGCTATGCAACCCATAAACTGAGAAGCATAGTTGTTAGAACAAGAATTTTAAAATGTGAACATGGATAGTGGAAGAAACAAGAACGAGTATCCTTGGGAAGAAATGCGCTACATGTTTTGATTAAAAAAAGAATAGCAAACAAGAGATGTGCCTAAGAAAATGGTCAACATCAAGCTAGAGAGTTTAAGTAAAAGTTAATGGTCTTATCTGTCACATGGATTGAAATCATGTTCTAGAAAATGATATATTGAGAAATGAGAGAACAAAGATTTGAGTGCATGTACACATATAGAGATCTTATGTATGCTCGGACAAATGCATTGGAATGTATACATATTATCTCTCATGCAATAGGGTAATGCATTAACCCATTCATTATACTATTTTAGATCTCATAGATTCATTGTAGGAATTTTGAAGTTGTTAATCTCTCTCTCTCTCTCTCTCTCTCTCTCTCTCTCTCTCTCTCTCAAGATTTAACAAATGGTACACACCATGATGCCATCATCTTCTTTTACAACCTCCTTCCCATTGGAAGGTTTTGAAGTAGGTGTCAGCGTCTCAATTGGTGTCTCTTTGATAGTAATTGATCATCATGAGCACTAGCTTGGGGTCTTTGATTCAAGCCTTCCATAATATTTTCAAACCTTAGCCTTATTTTAAAAACAATTAGTGGTATAAGCATGAAAGTGTCACTAGGAGCATTGTTAGCAATTCCCATAATTTTTGTTGCTAACCCTCTATTGCTAGATCTCTGTATGCCTTATAGTGTATGTGACCGCATGAATGTTGATAGCAAACCAAGGGTATACTATTCTTGAGACCTCTCGTCCAAAGAATGCAGGAATTATTCTAGTAGGTAGACCTAAGGAACGAGCAGCTACAAGTAGAGAAAATATTTCCTTGTTGCCAATGCATGAAAGCGTCCTATCATCTTATTACACAATGAGCATGAGAAGATCTTCGAGATGGCCAACTAAGGAATTTCCCTTGCAAACCAAGGACAAACAATAGAGAGTGTGACTAAGAGGATTTCTTGACTTGAAGTAGAGGTTGCATCACTGCGTGCAGAGAACTAAAAGCTCCATGCAGTGACCGCACGTTATCAAAGTCCAACCAATGTGTCTGCTGAGTTGTTAAACATTGATGATCTATGGAAGCCCAACAACTGTTGGTGCTAGTGCTAGTGGTGGCCACTTACAAGGTGCTAGTGGAGGCATCACTCGGGAGGATGCATAAGCCTTATCTTAGCAACACAAACTCTTTTTTAGATATTTTTGTAGACTCAAAAACATTTAGTTGTAAAAGATGATTTAAAGCTATAATGTCAGCCTCTATTTTTGAAGATATATACTCGCAAAAATTTGATTTTGTATTTGTTGCATTACATGTTAGTAATTTATTATTTCAAGTTGATGAGTACAAGTACATTATTCTTCTACTAGCACTGGCACTATATCATCAACTTCATCCATATTTGAGATATTTGATTGTACTTCCCATTCATCCTCATCTTCCTCCCTCTACATCTCTCTTCTGCAGAACAGTTGCGTTAGTAGTCAAGGCAATGGCATACAAGATTGTGCAGCACAAGTAGCTATATTTTGAGGAATATGTAACATTCTTATATTTCAAAATACGTATACCAAGTTGGCTACACGTGATGCCTACAATCAATTTTGTCGTTTGGTGTGAATGACTGCTAACCAATTTCTTTCACAACTTCCTGAGACGAGGTTGCAACTAAAAGCACATGTGTGGCTACATGTTGTAGCTCAAATGTTTCACTACTATACTCTTTCCACCACATTTGAGCACTCAATTTATTTATTGCATCCAAGTGCCATGGATCCCCAAAGCTACCAATTTTATTAGCAAAATTCACATGTTGGTGGAAGGCTTCTTTCCCATCATCACTCACCAACAATAGTTAACCACATACTTTTTTAAAATTACCACTCACTTCATTGTTTGTTGCTGACTGAGAATGGTTTTGAAAGCAAGTCTCCAAGGCAAAAGCACCCCCATGCAAAGGTGTATGCAATTGAAGCCATCTTTCATTAGCCTGGGTTGCCATTTGTGCAATATCCTTTTTTACAATATCCTTTAACAACAAGTTTATAGTATGAGCAACATATGGCACCCACATTTTATCTTAAGATACTTTACTGATATGGCATCACGTGCACTCCTGTAATTTGATGCATTGTCAGTGACTATTGTTGTCACATTTTTTGGCCCACCCACTCTTGCTTTTGCCCTATCATAGATTTTTTGTACGTACGAAGAGGTCTTCTCATTCAACGAGGTGTCTATAGCCTCTAGAAACACAAAACCTCTAGGACATATGCAAACATTATTAATCAAGGGCTTCTTTTGACAGCTAGTCCACCCATCCATTGCAATTGTATAACCAAATGTAGGCACAAAATTAAACACTGTACGTTTCAATGCCAGTTCAATCGTATGTTTGATCTTGTCAAGATACACTATCCACATTTTATTGTAATCAGGCAATTGAAACCCAAACTTTGTTGTACTCATCAATGCATCTTGAAAAATAGGATTTCAGATTACATTGAATGGAATCCCACATGCAACAAATGTGTGTGTCCATTTTAAATGTAATTCAAGCATCCCTTGCTTATCAAATGATGCCTGGAAAGGTGTTTGCTCTTTATGACTCTTCTTGCTCTAGAACCCTGTGTGCGCGTCATGCATGTAGATGGAGTACTGGTAGATGGACATGATGCATATGAAGTACTTATGGATGGAAAAGTAATAGATTGACTAGCATGTGCTATTGATTCATGTGTCAGAGCATAAGATGGCATACATTCTCTTGTAGACACATGTGTATTATCTTCTTCAACCATTTCCATTGATTGTACTGTAAAGCCTAATTTTCGTTTTATATTTACATCCCCTTTGACCTTAAGCTTTGCTACATTCTTCTGTAGTTTAGTATGTAAGTCAGCAGGGGGGATACTTGCAATGATCGATATTATTATCAATTCCAAAAAAATATTCTTTGATTCTAGTAGAGCTACCATGAAATGCATGACCACAACTTTTACATCGCATATGAGATGATGTTTTTCCTTGCCTTACCTCATCAACATAATCCCATTCTAGACCACACACCATTTTAGCCGATTGATGTAGAAAACATGTGCGAAAGAATATTAGATATAAGCAATACCTTAATTGAACAAATTAAAAGAGGTCGCAACACATATGCATGTCCATGAATGTAAGAGTGCTCGGAGGAAGGGTTAACAGTGCACTTGAGACGACCTTCTAGTCTACCCAGGGGCCCAAAGTCTTTCACATTCTCACCATCACTAAAACCAAAGGTACCTCCAAAGAGGGTGATGATAAGACCTGGGCTATCCTAGGTTACCATGGGCCCCTCATGATAATAATTCCCATGCTCCTAATTAATGACTCTTACGTTCATGGGCATGCAATATTGAAGCATCATGGGCATGCAATATTGAAGCATCCCACTTCATACAAAGAATAGAATATACATGCTCATCAACATTTATCTTTAGAGTGTGAAGCAAGATTCGAACACAAAAAAGATAAATCGTAAACTCTAAAAATCTCTTTAAAGTGTGAAGCAACACAGTAAAGGATAAAACAAGATAAATCGTAAACTCTAAAAATCTCTTTAAAGTGTGAAGCAACACAGTAAAGGATAAAACCTGCTACCTATATTTCGCATTATCTTTTAAGTGTGAAGCAAGCTTCGAACACAATAAAAGATAAAGACTAAACCTAAAATTTTATCTTCTAAGTGTGAAGCATGCTTTGAACACAATAAAAGATAAATCCTATTCCTAAGACTTTATCTTTCAAGTGTGAAGCAAGCTTCGAACACAATGAAAGCAAAACTAAATTTTGTTTTCTAAAATATATGTAGAAGTGTGAGGTAAACTTCGAACACAGGTACACATATATCTAAACTTGTATCTAAGGTTCTTTTACTTACTATATTAGAAATATTTTTAATTTTCCAATTTTAGAAGCACTACCTTGGAAGGAAGTGCTTACAATCTTGGAAGCACTACCTTGGAAGGAAGTGCTTACAATTTTGGAAGCACTACCTTAGAAGGAAGTGCTTCTTTTTTTTAGCTTACAACCTTCTGTTATTGAAAGTCGTGCACATAGTACATTGGGAATGATGTACTATCGATATATTATTGATCAAAACAAGTCACTATAAAAATAGAACATCATTCCCAATGTACTATGTGCATGACTTTCAATGTCTGAAGGCTGTAAGCTAAAAAAAGAAGCACTTCCTTCTAAGGCAGTGCTTCTAAAATTGGAAAATTAAAAAATATTTCTAATATAGTAAGTAAAATAACCTTAGATACAGGATTAGATATATGTGTACCTGTGTTCAAAGTTTACTTCACACTTTTACATATATTTTAGAAAATAAAAATTATCGATCAAAATGTAAGGGCCTAAATGTATAACCCAAAATAGTGATGTGTCATCATATAATATGCCCGTATAAAGAGGGAAAATGTATAAAAGGAACATTATTCATGTATAAAACAAATCTTGTTTAACGTATAATGCAACTTAGCTACAAACAAGTAGTAATGTTGTTTAGTCTCTACTTCTTTTTGTAATTCAATGCTTTGAATTGTGTTCATGATGCCTTCTTTATTTTATTTTCTTATATATAATTACTTCTAATACCCAATAACACGAGACACCAAAGTCAATGAAGTCAAGAAAGCAAGGTTGAAGTTGTCATAGAGGTCAAAAAGGGCTGACAACAACAAAAGACCACATGTGGGAATGATAGTCATCTATATGCTTTATTAATCACAAAGAATAAAAAATAATTTATAAGTGAGGACACACAATCACCCTCTAACCCATTGCCTCAGCCTCTCACTCGTGTTTTATTTTTCACTTCTCTTTCCTAGCCCTTTGTTTCCCATTTTCCACACATATGCCCACACCCCTCTCCCCCACCCCCTCCAACACACACACACACACACACACACACACACACACACACATGTACATGTGCACACACAGACACATAAATATACACACACACATATGTACATGTGCACATCCAACCACATAAACATACAAACACACACATGTACGCACATGCATAGACACACACATGTGTACACGTAGACACACACACGTACATGTACACACATAGACACACACATGTACATAGGCTTTAGCAAAGTCCTTCACCATTCTTACAGCTTCAGCCATGGAAATTGGCTTGGCATTCTTGACTAGGGTGTCTAAAGGTTTGTTCATTCCCCGAATGAACCTGGCCATAAGTTGCTCTTCGTCTAGCGGTGGTGAGTACTTGAGGAGAAGAGAAAATGCCTGATGATATTCTTCAATAGTTTTGCTCCCCTGGTTTAGCTCTAAGAATTCATTCATCTTGGTTTCTAAAAATTGGGGCGGATAAAATCTCTTCCTTAGAAAAGCTTTGAGATAATTCTAGGACTAGATATTCCTATCCAGATGGTTGGTGTCGCAATGGTTTCTCCATGCCACCCTGGCTGTTTCCACAATCTTCAGCCTAGCGAGAGCCATTTTGCTCCTCTCGTTGTATCCAGTGACATCAAAATATTCCTACATGGCTTAGATGCACTTCTCCATAGCCTCGCCCAAGTTCTCCCCTTCACCTTTGAAGGGTCCTGGCTGAGTTCTTTGAAGAGCCTTGTGAACGTCGAGGTCAAGCTCTTCCTCCATCAGTGAGAGGATCTAGCTGTTGGCCACAATTTGCTTGCCTCATGATTTTGCCAAAAATGATACATTATTAAATTTTTATTTTGATTTCGTCAACGAGATCCTAAGACTTAAGAGGTTCGGAAAATAATTGCTTAAACAGGGTAAATGATCTCATTGGAGATCTATGACATATGTTCGAGTAACAGATCTTGTTTCTTCAATTCGTAATAAAGAATCACTTATATAACATGGAATTTTCACAAAACATTTCTTTAATCATATAAAGATTGCAATATGTACATAGAGAATCTCGGCTCTAGAAAGTCAAAACCTCCTAAGGAAATGCATAAGATGGTGATACTGGGCTACAAACATGCCCCGATATAAATTTTCCCTTACTGCGCCAAAGGAGCTACTATCTTACTACTTGGGATAAAACATCTAAGAAGTCTATAGATATGGCAAGAAAGTCTAAAATCTCGAGGCATGGGGTGATACAAAATGACACCATGAATCACTTTTGACCTCAACAGGACCATGGTCAACGAGATATTCTTCCTCAGCATCATGCGCTGAGGCATGGACATATTGCCTTACGTGCCACTTGTGCTGCCATCTCTCTACTGGATCTGGGAAATATAAATCCTCAAAATGGCTTGCGAGTCTGGCTCAGCTCGTTTGAGTCGAAAGAGACGATATGCTCGAAGGCGAACGTAGTCATATCCTGTGACTAGGTGAGATCGGGAATACCAGATAAGTGTGGAACTTCCATCTATAAAACCAAATTCTTTGATTAAAAATCTTCATTAATGAAGCTTAAGGAATGAAAATACAATACGTAAATGCTCTTTTTGAGTTTTTATTATAAATTCCTGATAAGAATTAATTTTTCCTTACTATCTTTCAACAAAGCTCTAATACCAGGTGTGAGACCCCCGCCCCCTCCGAGGGCGCTGGCGGCGGAAGCAGTGTCAGTATCTCGCGCGGGGCAGAGATCCACACTCGGGGCCTCGACCATGGATGTCCGTGTTGGAATTAGGGTTGCAGGAATGCACACACAACTTCAAGAAGATGAGGAAGCTTGAGCACAACACTGTAGTGTATTATGAGTGCCAAAAATGAAAGATTACCAACCCTAAAAGATAATGGGCGTATATACAATGCACGGGGGAAAAAACCTCCTAGTGAGGGAAAAAGTGCCCCGGCGGTCCTAAGTGTGTTCACACACATCACTACTATAATATGGTAACAAATCCCCCCTGGAGTGATGCGGTGAATAAGAGCTAGCACTCATGTATAGGGAAGTGTCTAGCTATGTGGACGAATCCACAAAAGGGAGTAAGCCCAAAGCTTTGCGAAAAGCTTCGAACTTTTCACGAGGCAGAGCCTTTGTGAAAAGGTCTGCAAGGTTATCCTGTGTTGGCACATAAGCCAAACTGATCTCTCCTGCAGAGAGTCTCTCCCTGACATAATGGTAGTGCACCTCAATGTGCTTCGTACGAGCATGGAACACTGGGTTCCGCGCAACTGCCAATGCGCTCTGACTGTCAGTGAAGATGGTGGTGGCAGATGGCTGCCCAACACCCAAATCAGCCATAAGGCGTCTGAGCCACACACACTCAACCGTAGCTGTGAAAGCTGCCCTGTACTACTCAGCTTCACAACTAGGAGTGGCCACAGTAGGCTGCTTCTTGCTCAACCATGATATGCATGAGCTTCCAAGCATGAAGCAAAAACCACTCGTGGACACGCGTGTGTCATAACAACCAGCCCAGTCAGAATCTGAAAAAGCATGTAAATCTGGCGACAATGATCCCCCCTTGGGATAAAACAACCCAAGATGCCGAGTACCACTCAAATAGCGAAAGATACGCTTCACTGCCTGCCAATGCTTAATGCCTGGGCTATGCATAAATCTGCTCACCTGTGAGACTGCAAACTGAATGTCTGGCCTCGTAATGCATACATAAATGAGGCAACCAACAGCTGTCTGATAGAGTGTGACATCAAAGTGATCTCCAGCATCATGAAGACTCAACTTCAAACCTGTCTCCATTGGAGTAGCAGTAGGCTTGCAGTCTTCAAGGCCAAATCTCCGCAACAATGTTTCAATATACTTTGTTTGACACAAAGCAATACCTCCATCACACTGCTTAAATTGTATCCCCAAATAATGATGCAAATGCCCCAAATCTGACATCTCAAAAGAGGCATTCAAATCAGCCTTAAAATCAGCAATATGACTCTCATTTGGTCCTGTGAGCAGCATGTCATCGACATAGAGAGCAATGATTAGATGTACACTATCCACACGTTTAACATACAAAGTGCTTTCTGTTGGACTATTCTGAAACCCATGTGCAGTCAAATATGCATGTATTTTTTCATACCAAGCTCGTGGAGCTTGCTTTAAACCATATAAAGCCTTTTTTAACCTGCACACTTTGTTTTCCTGCCCTCTTTGAACAAAACCACGAGGCTGCGATACATACACCTCCTCATGCAAATCTCCATTTAAGAACGCAGTCTTTATGTCCAGCTGATGTACATTCCAACCATTATGAGCTGCTAATGCACAGATGCTACGAACAGTGGTCATACGACATGTGGGAGCAAAAGTCTCATCAAAATCAATGCCCTTCTCTTGAGCATAACCTTTTGCAACAAGCCTAGCCTTATGGCGATCCACTGTGCCATCAGGCTTACGCTTCAATTTGTATACCCACTTAGTGCCAATGGCCTTCTTGCCAGGGGGCAAGTCACATAAAGACCATGTACCATTCTTCATAATAGCATCGTATTCTGCTTGCATAGCAGCCATCCAATTTTCTGAACTTTGTGCCTCATCAAATGAAACAGGCTCACTTTCATCGCACATACTAGAAACAGCCAATGCATAACAATCTGACGCATAAGAGGCACCATGAGAGCCAGAACGAGTGCGACTAGACAAAGGGGCATCCAACTTGCTGTCACGCAAAGTCTGCACTAGCCATCTAGGCATATTCCTAGAGCCCTCAATCTCTTGTCTCTCATCCTCAAGTGCATCATGCACATCTGCATCAGATATAGGCTGATCTGTGCCATCATTTAAAACCTGCATAGGCTGAAAAACTGCCTCATGAGGTATTGCACTTGACTGTGCACCACTGAAAAGAGGCAACAATGTATCATAGACATCACGTGAGCTGATATCTGTCTCCTTAGTACATGAAACCAAGGGCTAAACTGCATCTTCCACAAATACAACATCACGGCTAACCAAAATGCGCTTTGTCTGTGGATGATACAAACGATAGCCTTTGCTCTCAGCACTATATCCAACAAAAATACATTTGACAGCTTTGTCATCCAATTTTTTGCGATGTTGCACAGGCACTAATGCATATGCCAGGCAACCAAAAACACGTAAATGGCCAACAGATGGCTTGCGGCTATGCCAAGCCTCATATGGAGTGACAACCTGTAATGCTTTGGTGGGACACCTGTTTAGTACATAAGTGGCACACATGACAGCCTCAAGCCAAAAACCATGTGGTAGACTTTGACTCTTAACCATACATCTTGCCATTTCCATGAGAGACCTGTTTTTTCTCTAAGCCACACCATTTTGCTGTGGTGTATACGGCACTGTACATTGGTGTTTTATCCCACGCTCAGCCAGAAATGCATTAAATTCTGAAGACATATACTCCCCCCCTCGATCTGAACGGAGGGTGCCCATCTTACTTTCTGACACATTTTCAGCCATAACCAAAAACTGTTTGAAGCACAAAAACACTTCGGACTTTGCCTTCAAAGGATATACCCATGCATGCCTGGTAAAATCATCAATGAAAGTCACGAAGTAAAGGTAGTTTCCAAATGATGGAGTTTGCATGGGACCACAAACATCACTGTGAACAAGCTGCAATCTGCGTTCAGCTCTCACTGATCCATCTTTGGGAAAGGAAGCACGCTGCATTTTACCCAATATGCAGCCCTCACAAACATGCTTGACAGGTGCCTCAAGCTTAGGCAAAGAAGACACCATTTCAGATTTCTGCAGGCGCAGCAAACTTGCAAAATTCAGATGACCAAAACGTGCATGCCACAGTTTTGCATCTGAAATAGCCTGCGTATCCATAATAGCACATGCTGAATCCTCTACACATTTGCCATCCATATTGAGCTTATACAGCCCTCGACATAGTGAACCAGATGCTACAATGATGTCACCACAAGAGAGATCATGAACAGTACATCTGTCATCCACAAATTTTACAACCAAACCTGTTTTGGCAAATGCGGAGACTGACAGCAGATTCTTTTTGATCCCTGGCACATACAATGCATCAAAAAGTGTAAAGGTGTTGCCATTTGCAACATTCAGCACAATCTGTCCAACTCCTTCAACGGGATAAGAGGAGTTATTGGCACAAGTGACAGTATTCCCTGTGGGAGCAGACTCAAGGAAAGTGAATAAACTGCGCTGCGAGGTGATATGCTTAGTGGCACCACTGTCAAAGTACCATACATCTGAATCTACTGCAGACATACATGTGTCATGCAAAGATGGGTCATAACTGCACTGCGCATTGAATGCCCATTCTGTATCTAGCACAACATTAGCAGATTCATTGTTAGAAGGAGAGGCATCTGCAACAGCCATACCAGCCTCTTTCTTCTTAGCCTCTTTCGCAGCCAGCTTAGGACACGCTTTGATGACATGATCATTTCCCTTACAGTACTTGCAAAATGTCTTCTGTTTGTCACCCTTCTTCTCATCTTTGTCTTCCTTCTTTGGTTGCGCAGCATTTGCAGATTTCTGCTTACTAGAAGAAAAGCCAGCTTTACCTTTCCCGCTTCTCTGACTAGCAACGAAAGCTTGATCTGCGACACGCATAATATTCCTGTTTTGCCTTGACTGGTCTTCTTGCAGCAAAACAGAAACTAACTCCTCAAATGATAAGGCATTGGGATTGCCTTTCATCATCAAGCGAAGAGTGGAAGCAAAACCCTGATAAGAATCTGGTAGACCATTCAAAACAGTCTGCACAAGTGAACTGTCTGACAGGATTTCATCTGCAGAAATGAGCTGCTCTTTGAAATCCTTGATCTTTGTCAAAAAGCTATCCATAGAATCACCTTCGTTCATATGCTCACTCTCCAACTGTTTTCGGAGATAAGCAACACGAGCCTCATTTCTTGCCTGATACAATGTGGCAAGTACATCCCAAGCATCCTTAGAAGTCCTGCAGGAGCGAATATGTGGGATAATGGTACGTTTGACAGACAGCGCAATCAAGGCATGAGCCTGCGCATCTCTACCATCCCAACGAATCTGCTCTGCTGAAAGTGGTGGTTCTCGAACAGCTGCTACAGCACTTGTGCCTGCACCATCATCAACAGTACCTGTTTCTGATGTGTTTGCAGCATTCCCAGCCACAATAGGACGTGCATCAATACCCTGCACAATGTTCCATAACCCCTTTGCTACCAATACATGTCGCATCATATATGCCCACAATGGATAGTTGGTGCCATCCAACTTATCCTCAGCAGCCAACATGCGGAATACATCATTGTTGTCAGCCATGGCCAATGACTGTACTACTAGATGTAAATGCTGTCTGTAAGAGGTAAACCTGTATAAAATCGACCTGTGCTATGTAGCACAGCCCAAAACAGACGAATGGGCACCTGTCCTGCAGATTTTAATCTTGACAGAAAATCTGCATAGCAGGACGATTTTGCCTGCGCAGTACTTGGAATGCAAAAACGGAGGGCGAAATGACTTCAGATCAAAATTCTGAAACGAACAAGCCCTACGGGTTCTCCCACGGCATATACTAACCTGCAGACGCTCGTGAAACCTCGTTGCAATCGGAGGAGATGAAGCGGCAGGTGCCGGTGATGCTGCCCGGGAGGAGGAAGCCTGCTCTGATACCAATTGTTGGAATTAGGGTTGCAGGAATGCACACACAACTTCAAGAAGATGAGGAAGCTTGAGCACAACACTGTAGTGTATTATGAGTGCCAAAAATGAAAGATTACCAACCCTAAAAGATAATGGGCGTATATACAATGCACGGGGGAAAAAACCTCCTAGTGAGGGAAAAAGTGCCCCGGCGGTCCTAAGTGTGTTCACACACATCACTACTATAATATGGTAACAGTCCGGACAAGAGACTAGCCCTACGGTTCCTCCGAAACACTTCCCTCGCCTGGAAGGCACGGGCCCGGCCATTCCACAAGGAAAATCATCTAACGAGAGAATTGATCTAACGAGTCAAAGTCTTAACTAACCAACTGATCCGACCGAATGCGAAAGTCACATGGTCATATCAAGGAAGAGACTTGCACTTGGTCCATAGAATCACCACTTTTTTCCTCCTTTAGCGAGGCACAACCGCTGATTCCCTCCCACAGAATAAGGGTCTTCCTAGGACTTATTCTAACTAACGTAACTTAATCGTAACTATTTGTATCGCAGAATCCCCCAATCCAGCTAGCCCCAACCGGCCCATGGGTTAGCCAACCGCCCAACAACTGTATTGGTGGGATTCCTTTATAAAAATTTGGTTCTGTTTTGCCTGGGAAAAGAGTTCCCAGGCTCCCTAGCTAGCGTTTCAAGCAAAATTCAAGGTAGTCATACCACTTACACACCCAATATGAAATTGCCATTTTAACAGTTTCGGCTGTCTTTAAAACAATCTTTCAAAGAAATCATAGTATTATTACTAATCATAATCCTCCAAAATATTGAGTATTGTTTTACAAAATATATCATTCGGACTCTCCGTTGAAGACCAGATGGTCAACCAACGAGATCCAATATCAAAATTCCATTCACAAAAGTCATTCTTTCGGTTCATCTGTATCTTCCTCGACGTACGCATGGGTGTCCTATCAACTGCAAGCCCATGCATCACCTGGTCAGTACCCTCTAGGATCCTACTTAGGTGTCCTAGCACTTCACTCACAGGGACCGCTTCGTCTCGGTCCTCGCCCATTGTACTGGAAGCGCACCATTTTAACCATACCGAGGCTGGTCAAGACCTCAGCAGGTTTTTCCGCGAGCAACGTCCCTCGACGACTCCCCACCAGCTGGCTACTAAAACGAGTCTCTCCTTAGTTAAACACATATCAAATGCTTCCTCTAGCATTGTGGCATAAAGCAGTCCTTTAAAAGAAAACAGAGGTTTTATGCAAGTAGAATTCTCGGTTCGAGATTGGTTCCACAAAACTCTTTTTTCTTAATCCAGATTTTCTTAATGAGAATCAATGATCTCTCATCAGGGTAATCTACCCATCATTTGATTGAATTTCCAACTAGATTCTTGGTGATTTCGGTTAAGGGAAAACTATGCTAATTCAACGGTAGTCTATTCTTTGTGTTAAGAATTTGAAAGTGGTCACGTGGTTTTTGCTTGATTCAGATTCAAGAGATGGGCAAGTAGTTTACTGGCCGCCCCTCTCACAGTCGTGGTCTAACCAAAATTATTCGGTTTCCTTCTAACTTTGATTCGGTAAGGATTTTCTTCAGATAAAAATCTAGGGCATGTCTAACCGTAAGGAAAACTCCAACTTTATGAATTTCATTCCTTCCTAACCATAATAGATTAAGAATTGGTTCTATATAAGAATATCAGGTTTTTATAAAAATACTCTTCTTCCATTAATCTAATTTTGGGTAAATATCAATTTGGTGATTTATCCACCTAAACTATCTAAGAATATTCTTTCTACCAATTTAATTATCAACCCTAAGTTTCCAGGTGGAATTATGGTGAAAATTCCTCTTTTGTCACCTAAATTTAATTTAAACCTTTCTCTACTTAAAATACAATAAAAATTCTTCTTTTAAATTAAATACAAATACCTTTTTTTAATATGCTTAAAATCCCTCTTTTTGCATTTAAATGATTGAATTCCAAATGTCACGGGAATTCCTCTTTATCATTTAAAAATTTCTTATGCATAAAATAAATTTATCTAAAATTTCTTTTTTTAATTAAATAAAAATATCATTATTTTAAATATGCCAAACATTCCTCATTTACTATTTAATTACTTGGATCTCAATTATCATGGGAATTCCTCTTGTTGCATAAAAATAAATTTACCAAAAATTTCTCTTTTCTTTTAATTAAATATTTATGCATAAATACTAAAAATTTATTTCACATGAATATGATGAAAATCATTCTTTTTGCATAGGATGTCCAATCCTAGAATATGGTAGAAAGTCCTCTTTTAGCATTATGCATAAAAATAAGATATGTATTAAAAATTTTACCAAAGCTTCGCTATACTATTAGTGATAAATTTTAATTTTCTTAAAAGAATAAAACATTGTAATGCAAATATGATAGAAAATCTATTCTTAAGCCTAAATCTAAACTATGAATTTAAATCATATTTTTAACCATAATCATAAACTTAATTATGATTATGATTATTCCACTAGATTAAGCTATTTCCATTTTTCCTCTTTTCCCAAATTGATAGGATTATCTCTTTCTCATTTAGAATCAATTAAAGTAGTTTTTAACTACTTATAAATAATCTAAAAGAATTAACCATTATTTTGTTAACATAAAAGCATAAAAATACCATTTTCTTATTCTCTAGCTTAACAAGCTTAGAGTTTGGTTTTGAATTAAGAATTTATCAATGAGAAGCATTCTTTTGCTAAAGAATTAGCCATAAGAATGACTATTCTTTTTGAGAGAGAGATATACATAAGAAAGAATTCTAAATAAGCATAAAGATTAACTTTTTCTTGATTACACATTAAAATTCTTAGGGAAAGCTTGATTTGAATTTAAAACAATCAATTAGAAAACTTCTTAAGCTTAAGAGGGGTTGAGAAGAGAAGTCATTTGAGAAAATTTAACAAAAAACCATAAAATTCATTCTTACCTCAAGGATTAGCTTGGTTCTTTTTCTAGAAGTGAAGCCCCCAACCAATCAATTGGTTTAGCAAGTGGAGAAGAGAGCTCCAAGAGTTGTTGAAGAGAGAGAGAAGCTCCAAGCTCCCCAAAAGTAGAGAAAATTTAAGGGATAATAGAAAATATAATTATTTTAATGTAATACTGGCATGGTATAGCTCACAAAAGAATGAGGGTCTATTTATAGGTGAGGGAGGCCACTAACTGAGTCCAACTGGGTTCTAGAATTTTTGAGCTTCACAATTTGGACAAGATTTAGACCAGTTTGGCTCCCCTTTTGATCCAGTTTGATCCATGAGGAGAAATCTTACACACACACACACACACACACACACACACACACACATGCACACGTGTATGCATAGGCACACACACACACACAACCACAACTTACGAGATTAGAATCATATTGAGGAGATGTTTCCTATACTTAAATAATGCAATTTAAAACTTTATTTTTAAGATACATAAGATTTATAAATCAACAAAAACTTTAAGAAAATGATTTTTATATTATAGGCATTATAGCCCCTAGACTACATCAAAACCAATTACTAAGAAGAATTTAAAGGGGCATAATAATGATGGTTGGTCATGGAATAATAATACAAAAAGTAGAACAATCATAAAGCACATGGTGCAAGGATAGATTTCACAAATTTTACAAATTACTGATCCATATAAGCTCATAATCTTCTTTCCACATAGTTGTAAATTGATCTCTAAGATCTTAGTGTGCCCATATCTTATATCAATGGAGCATAAGTGGCATGGAAAAGAATTGTTTAATGCCTTAACATAGAGCGTCATGTTTAATGTGGGAAAATAGAGTAGATAAGGTGCAAGACATTAAGTGCTCAAGCATTCGTTTTTTAGTAATTCACTTCTTGAGTGTTGATTATTAAGCTTGAACTTCCAAATAATCACTTTCTCACTTTGTTTGAGTTAATTCTTACAATTGTAAGAGTAGAGTGGGTCCACCATAGTTGTAGCACAAATGCGAGTATCCCAACAAACGTGGCAACCTAGTGCACACATTCCTCCATGAAGATTTAGCAATGAGCTATAGCTTATAAGCATAAAAACACTAGCATTGGATCCCCTTTGTCGGGCTTGTAATGTTAGCAGGTGTGGCTTTAAATCTCCTTGCACATTTTTTCCATTAAAGCACTATTCTCAGTATTCACCCAGCAAATACGTCATCAATGCTTTAAGAAGCTCTTACAATAGAAAATCAGCACACTATAACCGACAATTAAAGTTAGAAAGTTAAGGCTCTCCATCAACTTTGCTCGCATGGTAATGAAAGCAACAAAAGACAACCTCAAAGGCACAAAAGATCTCTTTGCTTCCATCATCCAACTTGCAATTCATCTCTTCTCATGAATAGGGTGCTCGTCCATCCATGAGAAGAGAGGAGATAAGGTTTTGAATTTTTGAAAACCCTAACCTTAAACAAAAAATGCCTACATAAGAGATATGGATTTTACTAGTTCATTTTCTATGATGGGTTCTTGGTGTAAAAGTGCCTACATAAGAGGCTATTCACATGGTGAAAAAGAATAATATTGATTTTACTAGTTCATTTTCTATAATGGGTTCTTTATTAAGCTCAACATCAAATTCTTCATTAAACACATGGATTGTCATGAGATGAACCATCATCAACATTGACATCTGTAACAAAATCTACATTGGCATCAACCTAAATTTCCAATTCTCCCTTATGTTATTTAATTCTTTTTGCTCTAGCGACATAAGACTAGTCCGTTTCTCATGAGGTGGACAATGGGTCACACATTTATATGTAATGAGGTACATGTTTTAGTCCATCATCCAAGTTGATAATGATCATGGAATTTGATTTATGATGACTATTAATACATCATTTGATTGAGTATGCATATGTCTTTGATGTTAAGGGATGCACAAATTGCCAAGCCTCCACTTTTTTTATGTGGAGGCCTACCAATTACAATGAGACACTGATTTTTAAAGAAATATGTTGTTAGTCATGAGTAGAAAGTTGACTAATAATGTGAGTGTCCCTTATACATCGTATGATAACGAAAGGCATGCTATAGGATTATCAAGATTTGAAGAATAAATTCATTACCACATTGACATGTTTAAGTCTCATGTTTTTTATTAAAAGCCATGTGAATGCAATAGTTATCGTAAGTATAGTGTTAGAGAGATATGCCCCAAAGTGGGACCTAAAAGGTTCCATTAGTCATAAAGCACTTAGTGCAATTTTGGATATGGGATACCATATCAATCTATAGGATAGTGCACAAGATCTTTACAATGGATCTATTATATACACCACCAAAAGTCTCATGTTTTGTATTCAAATCCATGTAAAGGAAATTATTATAAGTATAGGGGTAGAGAGAGTGGGGCCCAAAAGGTTCAATTTTGGATATGGGATACCATATCAATCTATAGGATAGTGCACAAGATCTTTACAATGGATCTATTATATACACCACCAAAAGTCTCATGTTTTGTATTCAAATCCATGTAAAGGAAATTATTATAAGTATAGGGGTAGAGAGAGTGGGGCCCAAAAGGTTCCATTAGTCATAAATTGGATATGGGACACCATATCAATCTATATGGTAGTATACAAGAACTTTACAATATAGAACACCCAAAACTCTCATTCAATGTAGGGCTATCAAAGTTTTTTTCATGATAGTAGACCCATAATGTCATGTTTAACATGACAAAGTCATGTACCCATGATATGTGTGTCATAAAATGGGCGGCACAAGATCTCCTCATTTTGAATAGCCCCCTTATTATTTAATATATTTAATAAGATGACAAATTCATGTACCCATGATTACTGAATACTAGTCATGATGTGTGTCATAAAACGGGTGGCACAAGGTCTCCTCATTTTAGACTGCCCCCTTATTAATAAGATGTAGTAGCATGTGGCAATGCCTTAGGTAATCACCAAAAAGAATATATTTGTGGCATAAAAACAATGTATGTATTCTTGATTGCCAAGCAAGCCTTAATTTTCAACAAAAGTAGGCCTTTTTGTGATATAAATCAAAGACAATGGCTCAAATTAGAACGTTCACCATTGCCACTAATGTATAAACTTGGATTTTTTTTAAATTATTACATCAAATAAAATCAAAACTACATTACAATTAAATATTGGGACACAAAGAATTTAATAGTCTCAGAGTATATAACATAATTACAAAATAATTTCCATGTCAATCTTCATAATTTACCAAGAGTTTAAACTAAGTTGATACGATAATCACTTCAAGGAAGCACCTCATTTACACCCACCCAAGACAAATCATGAGTGAGAACAAAAAAAAATCGTATTGGATGTGGATTTATAAGCATTATCCATGTCAAGCTAGCTTTTTTAAAGCTTTTATTCCTATTTTTAAATAGTTTGACAATATTTTGGATGATTTAACTACAATGGGCTAGAAATGGTAAGTAGTCATAGAAAAGGAAGACAAAATTTATTTACAACCTAGCACAAATATACTTGTGGGGCCACTAAGGTGTGTAATAGAGTAATATGCAAAGGTAATTATAAGTATGGAGCTAAGCAAACACCGACCTAATTATAAAGCTCAATGCTAATGAGAGGCTATACAGGGGAGAAACAATTCACAGTAATGGTTATGTAAATGTGATAAGGGGAGCCCAAAAATTGACTTACAATCCTTGGGCTTGAAATGGGAAGTATTCATAGAAAAGGAAGACCAAATAATTTACAACTAGCTCAAATCTTCATGTGGGCCACTAAGGGGAATAGAGTAATATGAAAAGGTAACCATTGATTTACAAGTATGGAGCTGAGATATGGGTATATGCATAAATAGGTGGACTAAAATCCTTTGTTCGAAATAATGGTTTACAACTGATTGGTGAAACACTTCTAGGCATAGTTAGAGAATCAAAACATGTTCATTAAAGCTTATTAAACATTTGAAATATCTAAAAAACAATAAATAAGTTACTAAATATGACTAATTATTCTATTATATGTACTAATAATGGTCTTCTTCAAGTAATAGAAATCAATGAGAAACTGGTTGAAACTATACCACCTTATCATGTTTTCACCCACATCCAATCACCTCATAGAACGCATCTCCCACTAGGAGAGCACTGCTTGCACATTATGAAGCCAAATGCCAACCTGCTCATAAAGCTCAAATGCTAATGAGAGGGCTATATAGGCTTGGGGGTTTCACCTAAAAATATGTAAGTATAGCACGTGAGTTCAAATGAAGGGGTTTTTTATTCAAAATTTTAAGGTAAATTTACAGAAATACATTTATAGAAGGGTTTTTTTTTTAAATTGATTTTGAAAAAACCTCATAAGTCCATTAAAAAAAGGCGGTCATTTTATTCATGAAAAATTCATAGGTAAGGGGTTTTTTTAATACCCCTTGAATACACGTGATACATAGGGTTTCTTAGTAGTGCACCCACTGAGTATATAGGGGAGCAAGAATTACAGTAATGTCTATGTGAATGTGATAAGGAATCCCCAAGAAAATATAAGATAAAGGCTATGTGAATGTGATAAGGGGGGCCCAAGAAAATATAAGATAAAGGCTATGTGAATGTGATAATGGGGGACCAAGAAAAGTAAGATAAATGCTTACACACACTGCTCATTCACTTTTATCTGGCTCTTCAAAAAGAATTGCAGCTTTACCAACTTTTATTGTTCTAGGGGTGTTGATCACAAATTATTTTCATGGCCTTGACTGATAGTCATGGCTTTTGTGATTTTTGACATTAGAGCATGTTTGGTGAATTTGCAACCATGATGAACACATCACGGCGGATTACAATTCCATTAGTTTTTGAATATCAATGAGGGGGGTGGCCAATGTTTGCTACTAGTACCATTACTAGGAATTGATACACTCAAGCAACTAGATCAAGTAGCTAGGTATAAGGGTGAGATCATGTATAGTATAATTAAGGGTATCATGCTTACTTTAATGCATAAGTGTAATGCTGCATGTTTTTTTAAACAAGGTAGAGGAGGCCGTGGACGCGGTCAAGGAGGTGGCCGAACAGGTAATTAGAATTATGGCCAGCAGAGCAGCAGCAACAACAGTCCCAGAATACACAACAACAACAACAACAACACGTAGGTGGAAGAGGCAAATTCAGAGGCAGGGGGAGTCAAAGAGGCCGTGGAAATTGGCAAAGGCAATATAATGATGCACGTGAATGCTATTATTGTGGTAAGCCTGGACATGTGCAGGCAGAATGTTATAAGAAGCAGGCTGACATGCAAAATGGAAAAGTGCAGCGAAACAATTATGCATCCTCAAGCAGAAATAATGAGGATAATGAAAGGTTGTTTGTTATGCAGCATGTCGTGAATGCCATGTCTGAAAATGTTGATGCAGCACAAAAAGATGATGTATGGTATGTGGATTCAGGTGCTTCGAACCACATGACAAGTCATGGGGAGTGGTTCAAGGAGATGAAAAACCCGGAAAGACCAGGTTTTGTGGAAACAGGGGATGAAACTGCTCATCCAATTGCCCATGTGGGAGATGTGCCATTGTCTATGCAGGATGGCAAAGTGAAGTACCTTGCAGATGTACTTCACGTTCCGAACATAACAAAGAATCTGGTTTCAGTTGGCCAAATGATTGAGTAGGGTTTGCAGGTTCGGTTTAACCCTGATGGTTGTTATGTTGAAGATTTTAAAGACAAGTGCAGGTTGGTTGCAAAAGGCAATAGAGTCAGCAGAATGTTTACATTGAATGTAGACATGCCTGAAATGAGTGCTGCGATGTTTGCAAATGGTCCAGGAATTGTTGCAGACATAGACATTTGGCATAAAAGAATTGGACATGTGAATGTGCAGTGAATGAAGTCTATGCAGACTAAAGGAATTGTGACAGGGCTGCCAAAGTTTAAAGTGGAAGGTATGCAGAGAATATGTGAAGCATGCCAATTTGGAAAGCAAACAAAGCATGTATTTCCACGTAATAGATATGTGAGCAGAAATGCACTAGATGTTGTGCATTCAGATGTATGGGGTCCTACGAAGACCATGTCTATGGGAGGCTGTAGGTATTATGTGACCTTCATTGATGACCACACAAGGAAAGTGTGGGTATATTTCATGAAGGAGAAGAGTGAGGTGTTCACTCATTTTCAGAATTTCAGAGTTTTGGTTGAAAAGCAAACAGGGAAGTATGTAAAGTGCCTAAGGTCAGATGGAGGGGGAGAGTACTTCTCCAATGAGTTCTCTGAATTTTTGAAGAAGAATGGTATTCGGAGACAGTTTACATGCAGATACACTCCGCAGCAAAATGGAGTTGCTGAGCAGAAAAACAGGCACATTGTTGAGATTGCGCGAGCATTGATGGAAGAGAAAAATATGCCGCATAGCTATTGGGCTGAGGCTGTTTCTATAGTAGTATACATCATGAACAGGACTCCAACTGCAGCCATACATGATGTAACTCCAGAGGAGAGGTTTACTGGCAGAAAACCAGATTTGTCTCATCTGAAAGTCTTTGGATGCATTGCATATGTGCATGTGCCAGATGAGCTGAGAACTAAGCTGGATCCGAAAGCTGAAAAATGTGTGTTTATTGGATATTCCCTTGAGCAAAAGGGATACAGGTGTTATAACCCTGTTACACGTGAGTTGAGAGTAAGCAGGGATGTTGTCTTTGATGAGATGAGCAGCTGGTATGTTGCTGAAAAAGAAGCTGTTGGGGCTGATGTGAGTGGAAGTGTGGTTGCACCTTCGTATGCTTGTCATTTCTACAGGGCATTCTCATGTTGATGGAGAGTCTAGTGGCTCAGATATGAGCCTTGATGAGGAGCTTGGGATCCCAGCTATGAGAACACCTGGTGTAAAGAAGGCTATGGAAGCCATGAATGAAAAGTTGCGAAGATCTGGGAGAGTGAAAAAATCCTGTGCAGAGATTTACCTATGATGGTTATGTGGCACATCACTACGCATATATGGCAAAGGTTGTACAGGTTGTAGAGCCCACATGCATTGATGAGGCTGTTGGAAATGTGTGTTGGGAGAAAGCTATGGATGAGGAGATGGATGCACTATATGGAAATGAGACTTGGGATTTAGTGAAATTGCCTGAAGGAGGCAAGAAAGCCATTGGATGCAAGTGGGTGTACAAAGTAAAACATAACAGTGATGGAAGCATAAACAGGTACAAGGCTAGATTGGTAGCCAAAGGATATGCGCAGACATATGGCATTGATTATGAGGAAACTTTCAGCCCAGTTGCCAAGATGGCAACAGTGAGAGTTGTGATAGCGGTGGCTGCGTCAAAGCAATGGTCTTTACATCAGATGGATGTAAAGAATGCATTCTTGCATGGGGATTTGCAAGAAGAGGTGTATATGTTGCAGCCACCTGGTATGAGGATGTGAGTCACCCCGAGCATGTTTGCAGGCTGAAGAAAGCCTTGTATGGCTTAAAACAAGCACCCAGAGCATGGTCTGACAAGATTTCTGAATATCTTGTCACTATTGGCTTTCATGTAGCCAATGCAGATTTCTCGCTGTATGTGAGACATGGTGATAGAGGGGTTGTGCTTGTTGTCATCTATGTAGATGACTTGATCATTACGGGGGACAATGATGCAGAGATCTTTGATGTAAAGATCTTGCTTAGACAAAAGTTTGAGATGAAGGATCTGGGGGAGCTCAGATATTTCTTGGGCATTGAGGTGATTAGGTCACCACATGGTATTGGATTACTGTAGAGACAATATGGCTTGGACATGTTGTCCAAGTATGGTATGACAGGCTGTAAGCCTATTTCCGTGCCATTGGATCAGAATGGCAAGTTGAGTGCAGATTCAAGAGAGATCTTGGAGGATCCTACTATGTATAGGCGCATAGTAGGAAGTTTGATCTACATGACGATCACCAGACTAGATTTGAGCTATGCTGTTGGGTTGGTGAGTCAGTTTATGCAGGTTCCATGGAAACCGCACTTGGATGCAGTGAGACGCATACTGAGGTATGTGAGGTCTACTTTGCATTGTGGACTATTCTATGAGACTGGGACAGAGATATGTGTACATGGGTACACCGATGCTGATTGGGCTGGTAGTATCTCAGATAGAAGATCTACCAGTGGATTCATGTTTTCTTTGGGGAGTGCTGCTGTGACTTGGAGCAGCAAGAAGCAGCCTATGGTTGCTCTATCCAGTACAGAGGCCGAGTACAGAGGAGCTGCTATGTCAGCATGTGAGGTAGCTTGGTTGAGAAAGCTACTCGCAGATTTGGGTCTATCAGTGGATAGACAAGTTGTCATTTTCTGTGACAACATTAGCAGTATACAGTTGGTTAGAAACCCAGTCTTTCATGCTCGTACAAAGCACATAGAGGTCCACTACCACTTCGTCAGAGAGAAGGTCTTGGCAGGAGACCTCGACCTTGTTTATGTCAGTACAGAGGATCAGGTAGCTGACATCTTCACCAAAGCATTGGGTACAGAGAAGCTCCATAGATTCAGAGCTTCACTTGTACATGAGATGGAGTTGAGCTCGAGGGGGAGTGTTGAGATATCGTCTAGTGAGGCGGTGGACATTGATGACCCGCTTGGGGGATAGGCCCCACACTTACACCACTGGCATGGTTGGTGAGATCTTGGGTGATATGCGGCCAGTGGGATGACAGGCTGTGTGACAGTCATTCTAGAGACTGGCATAGTTATAGCGCCAGCTCATTTTAGTTGGGTTCACACTATAGAGAACCCTCGTATGTATTGGTTGAGTACCGTTCATATTATGTGTACTCTTATCTTGTATATGGTGTGTGGAGTGTTGAGTGAAGAAGAAGAAGATTTTCAGCCTCTCACCTTGTGTGTTCTCTATTAGGGTTTTGTGAGTGTGTGTGTGCTTGTTGCAAGAGCTCAAGCTCTCTTCCCCCCTGCATCTTTTTAGATGGTACGACATTGTTCACATGGGACGATTCTTCTCATAGATTCAGATGATGATGATGATGTATCACACCCACATACCTATGGTGATGTTTCTTATACCCATGCACATGGTGATGTATCGTGCACACACACACACACACACACACATTATGATATTGACGTATCACACACACGTGCACATGATGATACTACACATGCACATGATGATACTACACATGCACATGATGACGTATCACACACACGTGCACATGATGATACTACACATGCACATGATGATAGTGATATATGTGCATATGATGACATGGAAACCTATGCACATGTTGTTGATATATGTGATAGTGATGTGTGTGAGCTAGATCATGTGGGAATGATCTCGAGGGCAGGGATGACATTTAGCATTAGGAGTGTTCATACATTTAGGAGTGTTCACATTTGACCCTAGAGAATGTATTATAATCTTCATCATTGGCATTGCACTACATTCCTTTTCGTTTGATCTAGGAGGGGTCATATGCCCTTGATGACAACATTAACATTAGTTTTGGATGTGTTTTTTGGTTCTTTTATATGCCTTTTGTATGTGTCTTTTGTGCACAACCACCCTTCAATTTTGAGGATGAAATCATTGTAGGAGGTGATGGCTTGTAAAAAAGGGATTTTAGGATGCACATGCACATGGGGGATGGGCTTAGGCACATAGGGCTTAGGGACATTTACACATGTGGGCCTCGAGAATATAAAAGGCAATAGCCCTAGGATGATTGTAGCCTTTTTTATATCTTCTTGATCATTTGATATGATAGACATCTTGTCTTATTGGAGTACTTCCACCCTTGGGATTTCATGGGAGCTGGCCTATGACCTTTCATGTGTGGGTTTAACACATGGCTTCTCATGGATATGGCTTAGATCCATTCCCCATATCTCATCTTGGTAATGATTCCTTCATTGCATATCAGCTCCAAAATTTTCTGAGGTGGTAGATTTAGAATCTACTTTTCAAGGGCTTGATAATCGTTGTGGAATCTACCTTTTAGTGTGGGGAGGGCATAGCTTATGCATATCAACTCCAAATTTATCGAAGGTGGTTTAGAATGTACTTTTCAAACGGTATGTCACATGTGAGGGTTTTGACATAAGATCTATAAGGCTCACCAACAGTCCCATTTTTTCTAGAAAAGTGATGACATTTCTTAGAGAGCCCTTTTTTTTAGAAAATTGATGACATTGTGAACCCCTAGCCCCCTTATATACCCATTTCTCCTGCGAAAAACTTTTTTCTAGGTAAGGAGGACAAGGAAAAGGCTGGAGTGTGGCCAAATTCTCTTAATTCAATTTTTGTTATTGGTAAACTTTTAGTAAGGCAAATTGCAAGTTGGGTTTTTTGAATTTCAACCAGCGAGCCAGCGAGTGCAAAATACACTAAAGGCCAATTTTTTTAGTAAGGCAAATTGCAAGTTGGGTTTTTTGAATTTCAGCTAGCCAGTGCAAAATACACTAAAGGCCGATTTTTTTATAGCAATGGCCCTTACCCGCGAAATCCATTAATCACCTCCTACCCTCCCATTGTCCATTTGGAGACTTCCTATAATTTAGGACAGATGAAGTGATGAAACATTAAATCCTACAAATATAATATATGAAAGCAACAATTGCTCTCCACAGCAAACATTGGTACCACCTTACTACTGTCATGGTAGTTTGGTAGTGTTGTGAATTGCTATCACAATCTTTTTCTTTGCTTGTATGTTACACATGCATAATTGGGAACTCATGGGGGGTAAAACCACGATAGCTCATTGTAGGAAGTGATGGAGATTAGTGCACCAATAATATGCACAAGTTATGATTCGAGATGGGGAAAGAGTTGTAGTTTGCTAGAAAGTGTTGTTGATGGGAAAGGCACTTAAGAATGTGCTCATAAAGGCCGTATAAACTAAGGATGGTGCCGATAAAGCTAAAGTGTATAGATAGCAAGAGGTGAGCCTACAAACTTACAAGGAGCTTTGGTTAGTTACACCTAGGGAATGCCCTTACATATGACCCATTCTAACCACCCACGCAACATGGAAAGGTTAACCCCCCTCACTACTAATGTAATTATAGAGCGGTTATGCAGGTGTGTGAGCCTTAAGATTTTGAACTTGTGGTGCTAACCCACATGGAATTTGGACTGTGGGTGTAAATAATCCCTTCAAATTGTATATAAATTAAAACTACACAATCACATGGTTTGGGCACATTTAGTCTGTTATGCAAGCTCACTCTTAGCCTTTGTTTAGCCTTGTTGTAAGATTCCTCCCTCCAGCTTTTGAGGTGTAAAGATGTAAGAACCTCCCCTTCTATTCTTGTAATTATTTCCCTCTCTGAAATAGAAGAAAGATCTAGTTTTACCCTGTTTTGGCCTAGAGAGAGATAATCCAAAATTGAGATATCTTTGGATATAAAAATCCTCCTAGTGTCTAAAATGGATTCCCCTGAAACAAAAGTTCAAAATGAACTTTCCAATGTACATTAGGAATTAATTGTATAAGGGACCTTAGCCTAAGGGTCTACATTTTCAGAAATTTTTTAATTATGGTCCAATTAAGGTTCCAATGGACCAATTGGATTAATCCAAGTGTTAGGATGAGATAAATCCAAAAGAATAAAAGAAAATACCCAAAAATGAGTAAATGCTCACATAAGATGAAGAGTTGACTCGGTACAAGGTTTATTAGATAAAAATTATGAGATATTACTAAAGAAATGAGATATTTTGGAATAATGATGCATTTTTGACACCTTGGTAAGGAAAGGGGGACTCTTGAGGTAGGCACCTATTTCACATGTGTGCAAGGGTTTTTAATTTTAAAAAATTATGATATTTTTATCTCTCCTCTCTCCTGGATCAAACCAAATCAAAAAGGGAGCCAAACTGGTCCAAATCTTGTCTCCAAATTGAGTCAAACTGAACCTAGAAAATTCTAGAACCTAGTTGGACTTGGTTAGTGGCCTCCCTCACCTATAAATAGACCCTCAGTCATTTGTAATAAAATATTGGAGCTATACCATGCCAGTTTTATATTAAAATAATCATATTTAATATTATCCCCTAAATTTTTAGGAGCATTTTAAGTACATGCGTGCACATGCTATATGGGATATTTTCAAAGTGAATACCCAAAAATCCATGCCCCTCTGCCCCCTTCCTCCCCCACCACACACACACACATCTCAACTCCTTCCTCCTCTCCCCTATTTTTCAAGACAATTTTCAACTCTATCTTCTCTTCTTCACCTATTTCAAGCTTCTCCATGCATCCTATATCCCTAGCCACCTACACAAGATTGATCTCGTTAAGTAGCATAATCACACACCCTAAGACTTGACACCACTGTTGTAGAGCCACCTCCATTGTGAGTTTACATCTTCAACCACCTAGCACTATCCTCAATAGCCTATGTAGAGCTCGATAGATATGGATGCAAGACACCTTTCCTTAATTCCATCATCGTCCCTTATCGTCATTATTGCTTCCTTGCTACTACTTATTGTCATTATTGCTTCCTTGCTGCTACTTATTGTATACCCATTCCTATGTGCCTCACTTGCGGACCACATGCCCTCTCAAGTAGCCCCGCACTACACCCCCATAATCACTATCACTGCTCCTCTAAGCGAGTCATCGACCTAGATTCATTACTTCAAGGTGAATCTTAGTTGTGCTGGTGGAGCTCAGGCATTGGCGCCATTCATCTTGTGCAAGATAACACAAACAAACCATGGACCATAATCCTAAACCTATTGTTGACTAGTCAATCCTACACCACCTTTTGAAATGTTAAAATTCTCTCTCTCGCTCACTCACTCACTCACTCTCTCTCTATCTCTATCTCTCTCTCTCCTTTCACCAATTTTGAAAGTTGAGGCCCCCCACCACCTCTTTCTTTAAGCAACTCCCCCCCCCCCCCCCCCCAATCTTGGCTTTTCCATCTGCTTATAAGTTTTCATACTCTCTTTTCCTCCTCCTCCTTGTTTATGTGTGGATTTCTTTGTATTGTAATAAACTAGTAAGGGTCTCTCTTTTATATGTGTGCTTGCGTATCTCTCCTTCTGGTGATGATGGTTTCTCTCTCATCTACTCTAGTGTATGATGCCTCCTTATATCGCTAAAGGTGTGTAGTCTGTAAGTGTGATGAGTTTCTCTCTCTTTCAATTGTGGAATGCCCTCTCTCTTAAGAGGTGTGATGAATCTCTCTCTCTCTCTCTCTCTCTCTCTCTCTCTCTCTCTCACACACACACACACACACACACACACACACACACACACAATGTAAGTCTTTCTTCATTGTGATGAATTCCTCTCTCAATTGTTACATAACCATCTTTTTCTCTCTATTGTGAGATGAATCTCTTTGTCCTTTCTCATCTCTCTCTTTTCTCTCTCATTATGTTTCGTCCTATCTCCCATCAAGCCTCACCATGTGATTATGGGACTTCTTTGGCAGTGTAACAACAATATTTTTCCTATTTCCTTCAATGTAATTCACCATGGATGATGAATGGTTTAAGTGCGAGGAGAACTATAGATGGGCTATGTGGGCTTGTGAGCTTCAAGATTATGGGCGTGAAGTTATCCCATATTGGTTTTATTTGGAACTTTAATTAAAGATTGAAAAAAAGACTCAGCAAAGGGCTAAGCATTAGGACTAGAGAAAGGGCCACTACTCATACGCTTTTGTCTCGTCCCTTGACATCATCTTGTGTCGAATGTGGACACGAGATTCTTTTGAGAGGGGCAAGCATTACGTAGGTAAGAGATATGAAAGGAAACGTGTCAAGGTGGCGGGTCAGGGCAACTGCTGCTGCGAGGTTCTCTGGACGTGACGGGAATATGCCATTCCCGCCCTGTTGGGAACCCATAAAATCATTCCATGTCATCTCTCGGCCCATCCCCTGTCCTAGGCTCTAGGCTCTCTAGAAACGACTATTTAGTATTTTCCTCGTTTACAAGGTATAGACAAGGTTTGTGCCCCTCCACCTTGTCTTGATTACTTCTTTTTATAACCCAATTCGGTCCTGCTTTTAATAGCAACACTTAGTCAATAGACCCAAAAAAAAAACCTTTGTTTGTTGTGTCTTGAGGGCCTCTACAATCCAAAATGTGTTTTTTTTTTGGGGAAAAAAGGTATAGTTGATTCTTCTTTGGGATGGTCATCATGTCACAAATGCTATCTTGGATGTAATGCCAAATAAATGCTATTTTGGAAAGATGCCACAAAAGATCTATTGAAAGGGAGAAAACCCAAAGTATTAGAAATGAGTACCTTCTTGGAACCATCCAAGAAGGTCTTAAATAAAAAGACTTAGTTGACATCAACTCCTAATGCAAGTTAAAGTAAGCTCATGTCCAAGAAGCACTTCAAAGACCTGTCATGCTTTTTGGGCCCAAAAGAATCTAGAACATGATGTTTTGTATTCCCTTGTGGCCTAGTGTTTATACCATAGACCAGTGGTGTGCCCACATAGGGTGAGGTTAGCACTCTTTCATGGGATTTCCAATGTGGTGTGCCCACATAGGGTGGGTCATTAGCATTGTGGGTGGGATATACATGGGTGGTGGAGGAGGGAAATATTTCTAGCAGGGTTTGGGAAATAATTTTTACCTAGTAATACATGGATCCTCCTCATCATATGAGTGGAGGTGGCACCTTAAAGTTTGAGGGGTAAAAACCTCCTTACTTTAAATTGAAGGGGTCACAACTTTTTCTTACTTAAAATTGACATCACCAAATCCTTCTCATAGTAAAATAAACAAGTTGCTAAACCTTATATTGTGAAAAAAGCATCATTCATGATTTAAGAAGCAATCTTATTTTGAACTTGTAATAGTATCAAACCTAATGAATCTATAACAACTGCATGTACAACGAATAAAAGGTAATGAATACTACTTACCTCATACCAAGTTTAGTAGATAGTAGACCCCTACTAAATGCTATTCGAATGATGTAGACCCATCTTTTTTCCCTTCTAATCACAAAATTTCAACATCATTAGTAGCAAAGAGTAACAAGATTCTTGATTTTGATGTCATGTAATTTCTCCTATTGCAAAGAGAGAACATTAACATCACATGATAAAAGAATCGGAGAGAGGAATATTGACATGCAATGAATTTGTTGCATGAACTACAAGAGAAACCTTGGAGATTGGAGTGACATCTGATTTTCTTACTTACTCTCATATATGCATTCCACCCTTACATATCTGCATGCGTAACCACCTACATATACACATGCATTCTACCCTAGCATATTTGCATGCATAATCTCCTGCATATCTGCATCATGTATGCTAGGTAGTGGCATAATATGTTCATCTATTTGCAGTCAATTTACAGAGCTTAAATGAAGGCCTTTGTCCAATAAAAACTCATACAAGTTTCATAAAGTCCTAGAACACATGTAGGACCACCTACACATAAAATATCTATATGCAGAAAGGTAGTACCAACATAAAATGCTAAATCACATGCAGTTTATACCAAAATTTGTACGATAGTAATACATATAGTGCACTTTATTCATAATAAGTGGCATATATATTACTTTATACAGTAGTAATACATATAATATTTTTTTACTTTATACCAAACTTTGTATGGTAGTAATACATATAGAGTACTTTATTCATAATAAGGGGCATATGTATTGGAGGTCATTAACTTGGTCAAACAACCAAAGACCCAACCAACCAATTAACTTGGTCAAACAACCAAAGACCCACCCAACCAATTAACTCTAGAAGTAACCAGTAATTTGAAATCATTAACTCACTTGCATATTCACACCAACATATTTGTATGCTTACTACACCAAAGATGCACAACTAGGTATACAATGTGTGTGTGGGCTAAAAAATAACATTTAAAGATTGAAAAACTTTAAGTAATAAAATTCTAAAACACTATAAATTAGCAAGCATGTTTTCTAAGAAAAATAAATATAGGCAAGAAAATTCATTTAAAAATGGAAAATAATGTAACATAAGTAGTAGGATTTCAAAAAGTAAAACGTGTAAAATAAAAAATGATGAATTTAAAAAATATAAAACAATAACCAGTGTAATTATAAAAGAAGTGAAAAAATGGTATATAGAAAACCAAAAATTATGTAAAAATATGAATAGCTAGATGAGCTACAATACTAACAAAAATCCCAAGACTTACTAGTTATGGAAAAGTTAGCACGTTCAATAGAGTAAAAAATTAAACAAATACATGCTATGAACAACAAAAATTCAAGACATACAACACAAATTTTTTAAATAGGATTTTAAAAGAAAAATATAACAAAAGAAAGTAAAGTCCAAATGATGCACAAGGACTTCAAAATCTCATCATCATCAGACCATCCTTCAAATATAATGTTAAGAAATCATGGCTTGAAATGTTAACAACCAATAAATCATAGAGTGCTCATATAATGAGCATTGCTTGCAAATCTAATGCCAAATCAATGAGAATATTCCTATAGTATATAAATGCTGATGAACCTTTTTAGTCCATAGCTCTCTACTATCAAGAAACTTTGACTCACCCTTAGGAGAACCTTTTACAAACATCAAAGAGTCCAAGCTTTTAATTTGTAAATGATTCCATAACTTACCCTTTATGACAATTCAAACACTAAATCCTAAAAACAGTGATACTATAACACCAGACAAGTGCAGTTTGATAAATGGCAACACATTTGGATAAGCATTTGTCCACATGTTGTTGCACTTTCAAGTGTTGAAGTGTTGAAGTTATCTCAAGTAAACTATGTAAACTCACTTTTAGGGAGAACCATAAAAAGAAGTTAGTTTCTCTAATTCAACAAAACCATACATTTTCAAAGCCTTCTTATGAATTGGATGCTTTGTAGGCCTTCATACAACTTAGCACAGAGTTGTCATCACAAATGTAGATTTCAAGTTAGAATTATTAAATTTGAAAAAGAAACTTGGAATACCCAATCAGTATACTCAATCTCGTAAATGAAATCTGTAGTAGCAACAATGAGTTTGTCAATTTCCTCCTTTACAATTGTTGAATATTTTGGATTTATTTGGTAAAGATGCTTCTTGACTGGCCTTGAACCTTTAATGATAGGAATGGTGTGCTCAACGACTTCCTTCCATTGACATCGAGGTTTTGAAATGGCTTGAAACCTTTTGCAAGTCAGGATCATCCTCATTCTCCTTCTTTCCTCCCAATGGCCTTTTTGCTTCTCCTTCAACTTCAGCCCAATGCTTTGTTTTGTTTCCTTGGTCTCGTCATGCATACTGTGGGTGATGAGACTAACATTCCATATTTCCATGCATACCATCATGCAAATGCTTGATGGTATTCTTCAATCATCCGGCTATCCTACTTCAGTTCCAAGAACTCAGTTATTTTGGTTTCCTGGAAGCCCGGAGGACAGAACCTCTTCCTGAGATAAGCTTTAAGATCTCACTAGGTCTGGGTATTTCAGTCGAGACAGTTTGTCTCGCAATGGTTCCTCCATGTGACCCTGGATATTTCCACAATTTTCAATCTGTCGAGAGCCATCTGGCTCCTCTCGTTATAACCAGTTACATCAAAATAATCTTCCATTGCCTCGATCCATTTTTCCACTACTTCTCCTAACTGTTCCCCTTCACCCTTGAAGCATTAGGGCCAATTTGGATGAAAAAAGGGCTGTTTAGGGTTTCTCTATTCTTGATCTAAGGGTCAAGGAGGAGCCACGTGTCAAGAAGTATGGCATTTTTGTACACGTGTCAAGATCTCCTTCACTTACTTTTGGAACATTTTGCACTATTTTAGCCATAACTTTTACATATGAACTCCAAATTTAGCGCTCAAATGGTCCACAGGTGGCGCTTGATGAGCTCTATCCAATGAGTACCCATGTTGAATAGTTTTGGTAAGATCTTCATGGTCTTTTTTAAGTTGCCCCTTTTTAGATCCTTAGACAGCCCTTTTCTTGTCCAAATTGGCCCTAATGGGACCAGGTTTAGGATCAGTGCAGGGCTTTACAAACGTCCGAATCTAACTCCTTATCATCGATAAGAGGATCCAGCTACCTAGCACGGGCCGCATGCCTCATGATTCTGACAAAACAATATTTTTGTCAACTTAACTTTGTCAACAGATTTATGAGTATTTAATTTTTGAGATTTATTTCTTAAACAAATAAATATTCCATCATAATTCTTGAAAACAAGATTTACTCTGATAATTTTATTAACCAATATTCACAACCACGAAAATAATTTAGAATCTTTTGCAAAACATAATTTATTATCAAAAGTTTTTGATATATACATAGAGCGTCACGACAGCTACAAAAGTCACCGCCTCAATTGTGTACACATAAAAAGGCGATACTGCGATGGAGACTTGCTATGATATACATGATTCATCACTGATAATGGTGCTGTAATTCTTCTCCTAGGAATAAAGCGACTCAGAAGTCTTAAAATACCTAAAGAAATTCTAAAATTCCGGGGTGAATGATTATAGAGTTGGACATAATGAATAACTCCTAGCCTTATCAAGATCATGGCTAGCGAGATATTCTGTCTGAGTCTCTGATGTTGATTGGTATTGACGTTAATACTTTACGCTCCAGAGAACCACATATGCTAATGTCGCTCTATTGGATCAGGAAAGTATAGATCCTCAAAGTGACGAGCAAGTCTCACTCTGCTTTCTCGGGTTGTAACAGAGTTGATGAGATTTTTGAATGCAAAGGCGATCATATCCTGACTCTGGGAGAATCCAGGAATGCTAGACAGATTTGGGGTATCCATCTAAAAATCTAGTTCAATTTATGAGTTTTCAATTTATGAAGTTCATTTCAAACATAATCTTAACAAGTGAAAACATTATTTCCCAGATTTACTTTAAAATTTTAAGCAATTTCTGCTGCTGTTTCGTAAGTTTACAATAGTGCTCTGATACCAACTGTGAGACCCCTCAGCCCCCTCCGCGCACCGGATTCTTGGTTGCTAGCAGCAGCAGAGCGGAAGGAGCTTCCTCTTGCGTGAGGCAAGGTTTCCCACTCGGGGCCTCGCCCTCGAATGTCCGGACACGAGACTAAACTGGTGGTCATTCCGAAACCGAAACTGGGAAAATTTCCCAGTGCCCGGAAAATGGGGGCAATTCCACCTTTTTTATTTTCTTAAATGAATTTTCTAACGGGGTCAAGAGACTAAACTATCCTTCACCTGATTAAACCAGATAGAAGAAAAACTATCACTGACTTAATTTGAAGAAATCAATGCTTTTTCCTAACCGAAATCAGGCCCAGCCGTTGATCTAATCATTTGAGAAAATCAACCGAAATAAGGCACAGCCGTTGATATACTCATTTGAGAAATTCTTTAGGTTTTTATTTAACTACTCGAATTCTAAGCGTATTCCTATTATTTCAATTGAATTATTAAACTCCACTAATTCCAGCCTAACCCCATCCAGCCCATGGGTTAGCCACCACCCAACCACTAGAATTGGTAGAACGAGACAATTACTCACCCACCCATAATTGAATGCCTTTCTTAACTTTTGCTTTCGAATACAAATATGCACACACTTCTCTTTAAAACTTTAACTTATAAAACAATCCATTGACAAATAGTTATTGGTTACAGATGTCATAACTCAAAAATTTCATCCAGTCCCTTGTTTCTCAAAAAACAGTATCACTCTGGACTCTTCGTTGAGACCAACTGGTCAACGAGATCCAGTAATAGATTACAATAATCATTTCGTCCATTATACAATCTTCCACGACATATGCATGGGTGTCCTAAGCACTGCGAGCCCGTGCATCGCCTGGTCAAAACCCTCCAAGATCCTCCTTAGGTGTCTTGGCACTTCACTTAGGGACCGCTTCATCGGCCCTCGACCATCGTACCGGAAGCGTACCATTTTCAACCATACCGAGACTGGCTTTGCCCCGCGTGAGCCTTCCTTTAAACACTCCCCATCAGTTGTTGCAACTGAACTTCCCTTAGAAAAACATATACCAAATGCTCCCTCCAGCATTCTGGCGTGAGACAGTCCTTTAAGAAAATAGGGTTTCTATGCAAGTTTTCAATTTGATTTTCTTTTGAATATACAAGGAGTATCTCTTGAATCAGCATCCCCACCAAAACTTCTTGATCGGAATTCTAAATTTCATACCAGAATTCCTGGAATTCTATAACCTTGATCCATAGATCAATTCGAAGGGTCTCAAACTTAGTTTCAGATTTAGCGGAAGATTTGAGAGTATTTTTTTCTAAAGTGGTCACACCTTCTTTCCTCGAAACTGACAAAAGAGTTTGTCTTAGTCATAGTCTGATTCACGGTTCGAGTCGGATAAGATTTTTCTTGAACTATCTTTCTCGAAAAGGTTTGATAATTCAGTTACTATTTGATTGAATTTCTTTCTTTAAATACTCAATTAACTGATTTCTAAATTAGTTACAAATTCCAATGAGGAATAAATTAATCATTTATCTAAATATTTCAATCTCGATAGATTTCTTGAATCTTCTTTTTACAATCCATGTGAATATAAAACGATAGAAATTTCTCTCTTAGAGTTTTTAATTATTCATTTATCAAATACTCATAGAATTTAAGAGAATTCTAATTTTGATATATAAATTCTTTATGCATCTATTTATGCATAAAAATCAACTTCAATGGGAATAACACTTTTATAAATTAAAAAATAGAATTTTTTTATGCATAAAAAATTAATTTTTATAAGAGTAACGCTTTTATAATTAAAAAAATTCCTTTATGCATCTTTTTATGCATAAAATCTAATTTAATAAGAATAACACTTTTGTAATAAAAAATTTTCTTTATGCATCTTTCTATGCATAAAAATAAAATTTAATGAGAATAAGACTTTTATAATTAAAAAATTTCTTTATGCATCGTTCTATTATGCATTAAAATCAAGTTTAATGAGGATAACACTTTTATAATAATAAAAATTCCTTTATGCATCTTTCTATGCATAAAAATAAAATTTAATGAGAATAACACTTTTATAATAATAAAAATTCCTTTATGCATCTTTCTATTATGCATTAAAATCAAGTTCAATGAGGATAACACTTTTATAATAATAAAAATTCCTTTATGCATCTTTCTATACATAAAAATAAAATTTAATGAGAATAACACTTTTATAATAATAAAAATTCCTTTATGCATCTTTCTATGCATAAAAATCAAATTTAATAAAAATAACACTTTTATAATTTAAAAAAAATTCCTTTATGCATCTTTCTATGCATAAAAATCAAATTTAATGAGAATAACACTTTTATAATTAAAAAAAATCCTTTATACATCTTTCTATGCATAAAAATCAAATTTAATGAGAATAACACTTTTATAATTAAAAAATTTTCTTTATGCATCTTTCTATGCATAAACTTTTATAATAAAAAAATTTCCATTATGCATATTTCTATGCATAGAAATTAATTTTAATAATTAATATCAGTGATATGTACATGGAGTAATTAGAATATTTCTTTTAGATGTAAAAATGGTGGGATTTACTCTTTTGGAATAACATAAAAACAAACTTTCTTTTCCACAAAATTCTGGAAAATTTTGCCATTACCTCCTTTGTATGGCTGACCATTTCTCATTTTTATCATTCTATTTTTAACTTAAATTAACCCAAATTAGATTCATAGAACTCTAATCTACACAATTTTCTAAATTCAAGAGAGTAAACAATAAGAAGAGTTTAATTAATCCGTTAGTTAATCTCTCTAGGATTAAAAAAGGCTGGAGTGTAAAGAAGAGAAGGGGGGTGGCCTTTTCCTCAAAGGCATAGCATTTGAATTTAATACAATCAAATGTAAAACATAAAAATCAAGAAAACCATAGATTTAAATTTTGTAAATAAGTAAGAAAATTAGCTTACATGAAGCCTGTAAGGTCTCCTTTGGCTTGAGGGATTGAGGGTTCTACTCTTGTTTGAAGCAAGAGTGGCCACCAATTCACTTTGGAGAGGATTAGGCCAAAAACAATTGAATTATTAAGAAATTCAATGTAGATGGCTCAGGACAGGAGTAGAGTAATAGTGCATAAACACCATTAAGCTTTTACAAAAGGGGAGGCTTTTATTTATAGGAAAAAGTGAGCATCTAACCAAGCAAACTGATTCTAGAATTTTCCAAATCAGTTTGGTCAATTTTTTACCATTTTGGGTCAGTTCAGCTTACTTTTTGGATCTAGTTTTGAAATAGGAGAGAGGAGAGATGAATTATCTCATTTTATTGATTAAAAATTGGGGTAATGAGATGAGAAAAAAGGCACCTACTTCATGAGGGGAGATCCCCACTCTGAGGTGTCAAAATTTAAATTTTTTACTCTTTTCTTGGTCCTTAGTCCACTCTTCATCTTATGTGAGCATTTACTCATTTTTGGGGGGTTTTTCTTTTATTCTTCAATTTATCTCCTCCCTACATTTGGATTAATCTTATTGGTCCATAAGAACCTTAATCCAAAATTTTCAGAAAATCTAGACCCTTATGCTAAGGTCTTTTGGCTAAGGTCTTTTGTGCACATTATAATTTATTTCTAATGCACCTTAGGAATTTCTTTTTAAACTTCTGTTTCAAGGGAATTTATTTTAATAAGAAGAGATATTTTTCCATCCAAAGATATCTAAAAACTAAATTATCTCTCTCTAGAATATTTTCTCTCTCTAGGCCAAAATAGGTAGAAACAAGATCTTTTATTATTCTGAAAAGGGGGATTGATTACAGGGGAAGAAACTGGACATCTTGACGGGCTGGGGAGGAATCTTATAGCCGTAGTTCCAAGCTATATTCTCTTACAAGGGTCACTCTTTCCACGCACATGGAGAGATGGGCCCAAGGGTCGTTCTACCATGCAATCTTGAGAGAATGGTCCTAGGGAACACAAGAAGCTACCATAGAGAAGAGTCTAGCTTGGGCTTATGGAAAAACTACCATTAGTAAATCTACATCATCTTTGGTAGTATCTTGCATGAGTTTGGCCCTAGGGCTAAACTACCATCACCAGACCAACACCATCTTTGGTAGTATCTTGCATTGAGATTGGCCCTAGGGCCAATCTCAACAATGACCAAAGATGGTGTTGGTCTGGTGATGGTAGTTTGGCCCTAGGGCCAAGCTAGATTGTCCTGCAAACGGTCACACTAGATTATTTTGAGTTCCCTAGGATCATTCTAAAGTACACCAAGATACAAGGGTAGAGAATGGCCGTAGGGAACACAAGATAATCTAGCTTTCAAGCTACCATGAGCAAATCTACATCATCTTTGTTGGTAACTTGGCCCTAGGGCCAATTTACCACCAAAGATGGTGTTTCTTTATTTATGATAGGTCTACCAACAAAGAGGATGTATATTTGTTCATGGAAGCTTGACCCAAGTTAGAATCTCTTGGAAGCGTAACTCTTGCCATGCACATGCATAGATGGACCTAAGCGCCATTATACCATGCAATCTTGAGAGAATGGCTCTAGGAAACACAAGAGAATCTAGATTGGCCCTAGGACCAAGATACCATGAACAAATCTACGAGCAAAGATAGTACTTCTTTGTTGATAGTAGGTAGCTTAGCCCTAGGGCCAATGTACCAGCAAAGATGATGTAGACTTGTTAATTGTAGCTGGGCCCTAGGGCAAAGCTAGATTCTCCTGCAAGGGTAACTCTTGCCATGCACATGCATAGATGGGCCCAACGGCCATCATACCATGCAACCTTGAGAGAATGGCACTAGGGAACATAAGATAATCTAGCTAGCACACACAAGAGAATGTAGCTTGGCCATAGGGACAAGCTATGACGATGAACAAATCTACCATGCAATCTTGAGAGAATGGCTCTAGGGAACACAAGTGAATCTAGCTTGGACCTAGTGTCAAGCTACCATGAACAAATCTATGAAAGATGGTGTTACTTTGTTGATGGTAGGTAGCTTAGCCATAGGGCCAATGTACCAGCAAAGATGATGTAGATTTGTTAATGGTAGCTTGGCCCTAGGGCCAAGCTAGATTCTCTTAAAAGGGTCACTCTTGCCATGCACATTTAGATATGGGACCAAGGGCCATCATACCATCCAATCTTGAGAGATGTAAGGTCCCTCCTAAGCCATGTATGTGTCTCTTTTAATATAGATTTCAAGAAGAAAAGAGAGAGTGCACTTAGAGAAGAGTGAGACAATAAGGCTAGAAACATTAGGAAAGTGATATAGATTTCAAGAAGAAAAGAGAGAGTGCACTTAGAGAAGAGTGAGACAATAAGGCTAGAAACATTAGAAAAGTGATAGAGAGAGTGCACTTAGAGAAGAGTGAGACAATAAGGCATGTATGTGTCTCTTTTAATATAGATTTCAAGAAGAAAAGAGAGAGTGCACTTAGATAAGAGTGAGACAATAAGGCTAGAAACATTAGGAAAGTGATAGAGTAAAAATATTAGCTCCAAAAATCCTAAAAGAAATAAGAAGACAAGAATAGTTCTATTAAGAGATAAGTATCTCCAAAATACGAAATTTGAATTAAGGTGATCGGAGATCATATTTAGAGTACTTTTACATATTTAGAGTCCATGCACACTAAAAATATGAAAAAGCAACTCATTTCTAAAGATGGCACGTTTGCGACTATATACAGACATTTTTACCTATTCTACCCGCACTTTCTTGTAGACTAGATGCCTTGCGACTCTTTTGAGTGGTTACATGAGAATATTCTGAGTTTTTATCAGAGAGTTATGGCCAAAACAATTTGTTGGTTCTATCAAGGTCTCTACACAGGGAAACTGTAAGAATGCAGCTACTAGCCACCCACAAGGTGATTCTAGACCTTGAGATGCATATATCCCTTCATTCTTATCTAATCTCTTGGAAAAGAAAGATAGCTTGCTATGACCTTTATGAGGAAGAGACTTCTACTCCATAGCTTTTCTTTTAAAGAAAGAATAGTATGCCGCAGCCCTACAAGAGAAGGTTACTTTGCCATAGACCTTTGAAAGAGAGAAAAGTCAGAGTACGAGTAAGAGGAGATAAAGCTTTGGGATGATCGGATAATTTCAATTGTAAGAGAAGGTATTAGAAGACTCTCTATCCTCATATATCAAGTTTTGAAACTCTTATTAACGAGAGCAAAGACAACGATAAACAATAAATTTCTGTAAGGTATATATATATTTTATTTTTCAATTATATATCATTCTTAGGGGTTGAGGTATGGTCCCGGCTTCTCTATTAATTGTTAATAGTGATCTATTTGATTGATTTACTAATTAAAGTTTTTATTCTTTTAAACAACAGCATATGCCTTAATAAAGAATGTCTTATCACAATCTCAAGTTGAAATACTAAAATATTTGTGAAGGGTTGTTTTCTTAAGAAGGTAACGTGGATTCTAGTCCTATGGTTTAGTTGAGTAAATGGATTGTTATCTTGGTTAAAATTAAGGTACTGGTAGAACTTCTCCCTGCCTTGAGGCTGCCCCGTTCTTGTGCTTGTGTAGCTGAAGACACAACCCATGGTATCCCTCATACCATTGGGAGAATGAGGTTCACCGATTGAGGCGAGTGATTATGATGCTGTCTAGTTCTGAGGGCCCAGGCTAGTGTGGTGATGAATAAGCCCACCCTAGCGCGTATACATCCCTCTAATGGACGGGAGGATCGAGCGACAGTCCTGAGGGGGCGACAGGCCGACTTGCCAGCGGGCCAACGATAAGGTGTATGGTCCCGTAGGGTGTTTCCCAGCATGTAGAGGCTAGAAGGCTAAATTCTAGATCATCGACAGTATAAAGGAAAAGAATAAGAGAGTCGGTTTGGCTTGTATGGAATTGATTCTTGTATAAACTTTTTTTTTTCTATAAATCTTGTCTTTGGCATTATTATATTATGGAAAAGGGCTGTTTTAATGAACCTCGTGAAAGGGCCTTAATTAAGAAACATGTTTATTTATGTCAAACAGTGTGGTAGGATTAATAAGAAAATAAATTGAAGCGTGAGTAGGGTGGAAAGTGGGAGGATGGAATGCCCCGATAGGACCATCCTACGGATGGGTGGACCCAATTAGTCGGGTAGCTTTCCAACAGATTAAGTGAAAGCCCTACGTTAGATAAATAGGTTCTCGGGCAACTCTATTCTAGAAGACTAGGCCAACGGCTGTGCCTTGCATGGATGAGGAAAAAAGCATTGTCTCTAGGAATCAAGATTAGCAGTTGCCCAAATTATGATTAATTACCCTATGGGTAATTTGAATTTTAGAAGACCACGCTCCCCCTATGGGATAGGACTAGGTCTTACCTACAAATCGTATCCTTGAATCTTTACATGGTCAAGGTGTTAACGATCGAGTAGGAAATTTTCTCCAAGCTAAGACTTAGTAGACTATCCTAAGTTCTTCCCCCAGTTTGGAAGGGGGGAACATACAATTGGTATCAGAGCAAAGGCTAACTATCAAGGGATTAAAATAAGTGATTGTTTGTCATATGGGGATGAATCAATCATCTCTACTGGCCATAGAAGTGGTTTGAATTTTCTCACATGTTGAGACAATTATCCTATGAAATTGTGCTTGTATCTTGGGGGTGCACACACAAGAGATATTTGTACAATAAATTTGAGAAATAAGATTGGGGAGGAAACCTTTTGAGAAAAAACATAGGGTGATCAAATTAAGAAACTAGTGAGAGACTGAATGACTAGAAGGATAGATCGAAACTTTGTTTAGAGAAATTTTCAGGATATATCTCATTAATTTTCATATTATAAATTATTAAGATTATAACTCCATTAAGGTTTGAATATTTGACATGTGAATATCATCCATTGGATGCTTTACACTAGGACAATCATCCAAGATCTTGAACCCATCTCAGACAAACATGGGTCTAACTTTGGATGTGTAATTTTTAGAAAACTAATCATCTCAAATCTGTTAATCCTGATAATCTTTGGATGTGTCAATCCCAAGGCACTAGATGTGTAATTCTCAAAAAATAAAGATCTTAGATGTATTAATCCTGAGTGCCTTTAGATGTGGTGCTATGATAAGTATTTGATAGTTTTGAACTTTTCATGGATACAATGAAAGAAGCAAGTTCACCCTTGCTTGTCTAAAAATCGTAAGAAATGCCAAATTAGTTGGAAGCACTGTTGTCAATCCAACCACTATAACCAGAATCAGTTATGGGATGCCATGAAAGTACATCTTCGTGAAAGGTTTTGTCCTCTAGGATTTCAAGAGGATAAAATGAATGAATTTTTGGAGCTAACCCCAAGAAGGGTAGACCCTAAAAGAATACCACCAAAATCTTGCTAAACTCCTCTGATTAGCTCCAGAGATGGATGAGGTAACTCTTCTCCATCGATTCATTTGGAAGCTTAATCTACTTTTGAATAACCTCGTTAAGAATACAAAACCATCCTCTATTTCAGAAGCCATAATTATAGCCAGAGACTATGTGTAAGATTCCTCCCCAGCCTCTCAGGATGTCCAGTATCTTCCCCTGTAATCAAATCCCCCCTCAGAAATATAAAAGATCTTGTTTCTACCAGTTTTGGCCTAGAGAGAGAAAATTTTCTAGAGAGTGATAATTTAATTTTTAAATATTTTTGGATAGAAAAATATCTCATCTTATTAAAATAAGTTCCCCTGAAACAGAAGTTTAAAAAGGTTTCCAGAAGGTGCATTAGACCCTCATTTTGAAAGAATGTATATTTTAATATATTTAAACTTACTATTATAATAGTAAACAAATGAGCCGCATCATCTTGTGTTAATACAAGGATGCTTAGGGCATGCATGCTTGTGCTACTTAACTATGGATAGTTTCTTTAAGAGGCATTTTTCTGAGGGTCAAGATTTTTTCGACATTTTAAATTAAGGTTCCTATGGACCAATAAGATTCATCCAAATGTAGGGAGGAGATAAATGAAGAAATAAAAGGAAAATCCTCCAAAAATGAGTAAATACTCACATAAGATGAAGAGTTTACTAAGGACAAGGTTAATAGTTAAAAAAGAGAGATATTTAGAAGTAATGATGCATTTTTGACACCTCAATGGGGGAACTCCCCACATGAAGGAGGCACCTATTTCACATGCTTGAATGAGTTTTAAACTCCCAAATAATAAGATATTTTTATCTCTCCTCTCTCCTGTTTCAACTAGATCCAAAAAGTGAGCAAAACTGACCTAAAAAAATTGACCAAACTGATCCGAAAAATTCTAGAATCAGTTTGCTTGGTTATAAGCTCACTTTTTCCTATAAATAGAAGCCTTCCCCTTTGTTGAAACTCAATAGTATTTTATGCACTGTTACTCTACTCCTCCCAAGTCAAGAACTGCGAATTTATTAATAATTCACTAGTTTTTACATTTTTCTCTTCCAAAGATTGGTGTGGCCACTCTTGTTACAAACAAAAGTTGAACCCTCAAACCATCAAGCCAAAGGAAAGCTCCAAGAAATTATGTAAGTAGAGATTCTTGTAATTTTCTTTATTGATTTTATGTTTTTCTAATGTTTATGATTGTTTGAAGTGAGAAATGGATGCTATGCCTTGATCAAAAGGCTTTTCTAGAATCAACCCTTCTTTATCCTAGTTAAGTGATAATTGTTGAAATTAAACTTTTTATAATATTTTCTCTTTTATAAGTGAATTTTGATTAGTATAGATAACTTTAAATCAATTAGAGTTAATTTTTAAGACAAATTAAGTAGAAAAATTTAAAAAATGGTCAGCCATACAAAGGAGGTTATGGCGAAAAATTTTGAAAATAAGTATTGTCTTTTCTTATGCTAAAAGAGTATTCCCTATCATTTCTATACTCTAAAAGTGTCATTTTCATGCATAGAAGATGCATATTGATTATTATTATTTTTTATGCATAAAAGAATAATCTTTTTATTATGAAAGTGTTACTTTCATCAAAATAGATTTTTATGTATAAAGGAATAATTTTCTTTTTATTATGAAAGTGTTACTTTCATCAAAATAGATTTTTATGCATAAAGGAATAATTTTCTTTTTATTATGAAAGTGTTACTTTCATCAAAATAGATTTTATGCATAAAGTAATAATTTTCTTTTTATTATGAAAGTGTTACTTTCATCAAAACAGATTTTTATGCATAAAGGAATAATTTTCTTTTTATTATGAAAATGTTACTTTCATCAAAATAGATTTTATGCATAAAGGAATAGTTTTTTTATTATTATGAAAGTGTTACTTTCATCAAAATAGATTTGTATGCATAAAGGAATAATTTTCTTTTATTATGAAAGTGTTACTTTCATCAAAATGGATTTTTGTGCATAAAAGAAATTTTTTTAATTATAAAAGTGTTACTTTTATCATAATTGATTTTCATGCATAAAAGTATGCATAAAAGATATTTTTTAATTAAAAGTGTGATTTTCATCATAAATGGATTTTATGCATAAATTAGATGCATAAGAGAAATTCTTTTATTCTAAAAGTGTAATTCCTACTAAATTGGATTTATGCATGGAAAGATGCATAAAGAATTTATTTTAATCCAAAAGTGTTATTTTCATCAATTTTGATTTTATGCATAAAGAATTTTATTTTTAAATCAAAAGAGTTATTTTCATCAATTTTGATTTTTGCATAGAAAGATGCATAAAGAATTTTATTTTTAATTCAAAGAGTTGTTTTCATCAATTTTTATTTTTGCATAGAAAGATGCATAAAGAATTTTATTTTTAATTCAAAAGAGTTGTTTTCATCAATTTTGATTTTTGTATAGAAAGATGCATAAAGAATTTTATTTTTAATTCAAAAGAGTTGTTTTCATCAATTTTGATTTTTGCATAGAAAGATGCATAAAGAATTTTATTTTTAATTCAAAAGAGTTATTTCCATCAATTTTGATTTTTTTTGCATAGAAAGATGCATAAAAAATTTTATTTTTAATTCAAAAGAGTTATTCTTATCAATATTGATTTTATGCATAGAAAGATGCATAAAAGATTTATTTTTATTTTGAAAGTATTATTTGTGGATGTGGATGTGGATGTATGAATGTGGATGTGGATGTGGATGTGAATGTATGAATGTGGATGTGAAAATGGATGTATGGATGTAGATGTGAATGTGGATGTGTATATGGAATAATGAATGCGAATATGTATGTGAATGGATATAAAGCCGATATGAGCGAATGGATGAGATGAGATGTCATGTGAATCAGAATGTGAATGAATAATATAAGATGTGAACGAATGAGATGTAATGAGAAATGGATGATGATGAAGTTAGTAGAAGAAGGGGGAGTTTCAGAGAAAGAGAAGAATCTAATCAAGGGATACTCCACTCATGAAGGAAGCCTCTACTTCAATCACAAGCTATGTATCCCTAAGGATCCTGCTTTAAAGAAACTAATCCTCCATGAAGCTCATGATAGTCCTACTGCAGGACACCCAGGCTATGCAAAAATATTAAATGTCGTAAAGAAGGAGCTTTCATTGGGCAGGCTTGAAAAATGATGTCCTTCGGTACTTGAAGCAATGTCTCTCATGCCAAAGGATCAAAGCTGAAAGGGTCAAGATGCCTGGGAAACTTCAACCCTTGGTGGATATTCCCTGCAAATGAAGTGGGAGTGCATTAGTATGGATTTTGTCATAAGTCTCCCCACTGTTCAAGGAGGATATGACTCCATTCTGGTAGTAGTGGACTTACTTACCAAAGTGTCTCACCTTATACCAGCAAAGAAGACCTTCAAAGCTTCTGATGTTGCTCGAATAATCATCAAGAAAGTCCTCAAACTTCATGGTCTCCCAAAAAGGATAGTAAGTGACCGAGATTCTGACTTCACTTCAAAGTTCTGGGCAGTCCTTATTTCAAGCCCTGGGAACTCAACTCTGCTTTAGCACAGCTTATCATCCAGAGACCGATGGCCAGACTGAGAGTGTAATGAAGACATTCTCAGAGCATATTGTGGACGGGAACCAAGAAGGTGGATTCAATACCTTCCTCTGGTAGAATTTGCCTACAATGCATCTTATCATCAGAGCATAGGAATGTCACCATTCGAAGCACTCTATGGGCAAGAATGCTTGTCTCCTCTAAATTTCTTTAATCCGACCATAAGAGTTGAGGCATCCAGGAAAATGCTCGAAGAGATGGAGAAACAAACCAAAGCAATCCAAAAGGATATTAAAGCTGCCCAAGATCGACAAAAACATTATGCTGACACCAAGAGGTCTGAAAGGATCTTCAAGGAAGGAGATAAAGTTCTTCTATGAGTGCAACCCAAACAAAGTTCTCTATCACTTGGGAAATATAAGAAGCTCAGCCCGAGGTATTGTGGCCCCTACACAGTTATCAAGTGTCTAGGTAAAAGTGCCTATAAACTCCAACTCCCAACCCATATCAAAGTCCACAATGTATTTCATGTAAGTTCTTATATACCCAGTCTGGATCATATTCTTGATGATGAACAAGTTGTAATCCCTACTCAAGGAGTCCTTGAATTACAGCCCAGTAGCATCATAGATTCTAGGGAAAGGTACCTCCGAAATAGAACTCTTGTAGAATATCTAGTACAGTGGAAAGATTACCTTGAAGAGGATGCAACTTGGGAAAATGAAGCTACACTCTTAAAGGATTATCCCCAATTCATTGACGAGATGAGGACATCTTGATTTCTTTAAGGGGGGAAGGATGTAACATACGGGGGTGGTCAAAAAGCGAGCCAAGAGCAGCGAGCACAAAGCAATGAGTAGAGCTCATGTTCTTGTGAAAGTGAGCAGGTAGGGGCATGGTATGATGTTAAGCGAGCATGAAATGTTAAAGAGAAGAGTGGAACCACAGTGCAATTCTGTAGCAATTAAACAAAGAAGACATGAAATGTTCTAAAATGACCATTGCAATAATTTTTTTTTCGAACCAATGGTGCAGATACAAAAAATCACTATTAAACCCATATTGCTTGGCTCGCTAAAAAGATATTGAATCTATAGTATTCACAATGTTGGAGAGCCATTAGCAAACAAAAGACAATAGACAGGAAAATTTATAAATAACCAAAACATTTCCAAAACAAGTACTACGGTTCAGCTGGTATGACATGACCCCCATACATATTTCAACTAAAGTGGGTTGCAGGTTCCTAAAGCTATTGAGGATGACTTCTAATAGACTTAGTTAGCATGTCTTTTACAATTCTCTTAGAAATACAAACTTGATGAATATGCATATTGTTGTTCACATCCTGTCCAAGAATCATTAAGAACACAAAGTATATGTGCTTGCATGCAAGATATGGTCTTTTCTTGGCCACTCTATCTCTGAACTCCACACATGAACACATTGGATTCTTCTGAATAGTGACCTCTATCAGAGATGTGTCTTGGCTCCCATTGGTCAATGGATTAATACTAAATGTTTCCTTTACCCCTTTTATATGTATATGGCTGCCTACAACTTCTGCATGCATATCTAAGGCTGCAGTGATTTGACCAAATGCAGCCTTTGAAATTCCTCGTCGATATGGAAATTGTTTTACCTCCTTGTTTGTCTCGCTAGTGCCTTTTGCAAGCTCCTTTTCTAGAAAAAACTCAAGAGGAATACCAATGTCATATCCTGCTCTAATAAGCTTGCAGGCTTCTTTCACTTGTAACTTGGTACCTTTAGCAATGGGCCAAACACAAGGGACATCCTCTGGTGGATGTAATATTGTCTTTGTAATTTTCCAAGTGTGCCTAACATCTGTATTACAAAAATAGCAATACTTCTCCTTTTTCCAGGAGGATAGTTGACAATCACTCCAAAAACAAGGACTGACATCACCCCCTCGCAACCTTGAGCTACACTTTTTCCCTGATGCCCAGTGGTTGCACTCAACTCGATTCACTGTTGGTATCCTCCGCAAGGCCCACTTTGTATCATGCACATCACTTTCAAGGCTCTCTAAAACTTTGCATTGCTCATCGACCTCTATTGCAGGCTCTAACCTCTCTCTTGTCACATAGTTATACTCAGGCCTATGGCTAGAGTTGCCAAAGTTTTCTTCTGTTGAGTCGTGTAGTGGCCTTTTGGCTCGAATAGTTTTATTCTCACCCTTGAATTTTACCCTATTTGAAAACATAGGGGTCCCCGCCACTGCATCATCCACTGCTCGTGAGGTAGCTATTGGGGATGGACTTGCTTTCTATCGAGAAAGAGCTCTCTCAACCAAAAGCTCCAATGTAGGCCCACAACCTGTGTATTTTCCTTCCAAGAAAGCCAGTTGTCTAGCACATTGGAAGTAAGCATTGATTAGATCTGTCACACAAGCATCATAAAGACTAATCTTTTGCCTATACCCCTCCCCTGCCAACCAGCTTGCATGCTTGGTCTCTGACATATTTGTCCTTGGGACAAGAGCATTGACAATAGGCTCTCCATCCTACAAGAGAGTGGTAGAAATTGATTAAAAACAATGTAGTGCACATAAGTAGGAGGCACACAATAATACAATGAATAATCTCTTACAAACATTACCTTTAAAATGAAATGACCCCATCGACTAACCCTATAGTGCCACCAACTCAACCAGCTAAGAAGCTTAGGGATGTTTCTATCAGCTGCCTTGCCAGTTGCCCACCATGCTCGTATCCTGCGAAATTGCTGAAGGGCACTTTCTTTGTTTGGGGCAGTCCTCCACTTCTCACACATCTCCCTGTGCTTTTCTTGATGTGGGCTATAGATGTACCTCTGCGTGTGGACACGAAGGTTGTCTTCCCAATGCCATAAACATGACCTTTCCCTTTCAATCATCTCCTTTCCGTCGTTGAAGACACGTCTCACTGCATTCCAGTTAGCGCCAGCCTCATCCGCCACCCAAAAAAATTTGCTACCTTCCCTGTGTGCTCCACCATTACCAAATTCATATTTTCCCAAAACATGACTTGAGCATCCTCATCCTCTTCTCTAAATTCACAAGTTGCTATTGTCAATAGCTCACCAATCCTGCATGCCACAAATGGAAACAGAGTTATATTAAAGACACAAATTAAGCAATGCTCTCTACCGCTTGTAACTTACATGTGGTCATAAACATGTGCTCCCATTGTATGCCATCCAGTATCCACTCGATGCACATGATCAAAGCAGACCCATGCTTGATTAAGATCCCCATTACCATCCTTGTCCATTCGCCGAACAATGTCAATCCCAGAACCAGGTCCAGTAGTAGACATCTTAAAGATAAAGCAACGCTCAGTAGTAGTGGTGGCTTGCAATGGAAATCGAGAACCATGGAAGAACTCAAAATGGCATGTTCTTTTTAGATTAAGAATGGCTTCATATCCTTCACCCAGAGGCCGTGTTGTTTTTCGTGTTTGCATTACCATCTGCTTCACCCTGCATTCATAAAGCATACTTAGTGTATTAAAGATGATAATTGCATACTATTCTTTGCTAAATTGCACTTCCTACGTACTTTTTGACATTTATCAAACTTTGCAACTCTTGCGACATCTCCTGTAGCTCCCTCTCTGTCATGAATTCTCCCTGTGCCTTGTCATCATCAGTGAATGCTCTTAGAACCACCTCCCTTGCCATAATCATTTGTACCTTTCTGGGCCCAGCGTTGTGGTCGATGCCCACTGCACGTGCTACAAAGGCCTTGATATTTCGTATCGATGCTCGGCACATTCCCTTGGAAACCATGTGTGTATGTTTGCCATAATGAATAAATAGTCTGCTATGCATTGATTCTTTTGGCATAAAATAATAGACACAGGCAGGACATTCTTTAAGACACATTGGCACATGCTTGCAGAAAAAACACTCAAGGTTCCCAAAGCTCCCAATTGCTAAATTCCCATATTTTGGAGATTTTATCAGCTGCCCATTCCAATGGAGTTTGTTTGGTTGATTCATACGTGTCCTAAAGGAGCAGTGCTCATTCATGCACTGGAAGGTTCCCCCGCAGAAGCTCTTCCTAAGAACAAAAGTTTTATTGGCCCTAGTTTGCGTTTGTGGCTTTGTCCAAATGTTGCCCTCGTATTTTTGCTCCATCCCTTCCATACCTTTCCCACCTTCAAGCTCATATGTACTGAACTCTGGGTACACCTTGGGAAGCTCTTTTACCTTGCCTTTGTAATCACAATCATGGATTAAAGTGTGCAAGACATCAGTAGGAGGTAACATGCGGATTATTTGAAAGCAAGAGACCGCAGTATCAAACTGAACATCTTCCTCTTCCAAATGTTGAAAGCACTTTTCCACAGGAGAGACCTCTATCTCCTCTTGCAATGACCCATGTGCTTGGACATTGATTTCTTCTATCTCTTCAGTGTCCAAGTCACTGTAAAGCACAATGCTCTCTAATTCAATGCGCAATGCAAAACAGAAAATGTCAAAGTCAAAGTTAATGCCACTTACATTGGAGTACTCTTTCGAGAACCGGGAGGAAATATAGTTGAGGGGCCTTGTTCTGGGGTCTCAAAATAATTCTCTGATTTGGCAATATATACAGAGGACAATGAATGCTCCAAGATAAAATATGCCTCGTCTCCAATCCCTGCATACAAGTGTAAAGGACAAATGGGCTCATACTCTCCTCCAATTTCAAGTAAGGCCTCCACATTTATCCCACCAATAGTTCCAAGCTTCCCTCGGATCATGTTGATTGACACAAGACATTTGCCATTCAAGAAGGGGACTCGGATGCATGCACCCATTGTAGAATGGAGGAAAACACGAGCCTCCCTGCATAATGCAATCACAATAACAATTAAAGAATTTACATTGAATATTAGCCAAAAATATTTTAATACTAGATGTTCTTGCTCTAATCAATAGCATATACTAGCCATAATACAATTTTACCAGGCTCATTTTAAGACTATGGGTAGAAGCAAATAAAAATATTTATTGCAAAAATAGTCATAATGAAGGGTATCAAAAAGAGTACATGTATATATGTATATATGTTTGTGTGTACACGTGTGTGTATGTATACACACACACACGCACACACACACACACACATATTTGCTTTGTGTTAGTTCTTGCGCTTTTTCATAATCTCCTGTTAGATTTCAAAAACTCTACCAGTTGGATGCCATAGCATAACTGTGCTATAGATTTAAATAAATCGGAAAAATATTGACCAAACCCTTAAATTTTAGTGTTGAAATTCATTAGTGTTAGGATAAAAAAATTTGTCCAGTGCCTAACTTAGGGTTTTTAGTAGTCGGCTACTTCTTATGAAGTAATTACTTAACGCTTTTAGTCGTCCTCCACACAGAAGCATCTTCCCTCGAACACACACACAGAGAAGCGATCATGAAGCATCATACGTCTCCCCAGCAAAGAAACGCTGATCTCATGCGCAGGGCCCTCTCCCCACTCCAATCTTTCTCCCCAACAAAGAGACACAGAAAGGTATCATCATCCATGAATTTGTGCTATTTTGCCTGAATGAATTTGTGCGCTCAGCGCACAAAATAATAGGATGTTTTGCTGCCGCCACACTCCACACACAGTAGTATGAGATGTGCGTCGTTTCAAGCTTCTTGCTATTTTTCTTGAATGAATTTGTGCGCTCAGCGCACAAAATAATAGGATGTTTTGCTGCTACCACACTCCACACACAGTAAGAGATGTGCGGCGTTACCTCTTGCTATTTTTCTTGAATTAATTTGTGCGCTCAGCGCACAAAATAATAGGATGTTTTGTTGCCGAGCATTGACAAAATCATCACGATTTTGAGTTCGTTTCAAGCTTCGGGGGCGCAGAAATTTGGAGAGAGTAGTGTAAGAACATGCTATCTATATGGTGCTGTCTCAAACACATTGCATAGACTGTCTCTCTTACTACTGTCTATATTATGCAGACTGTGTATACAAGAAGCTCAAAAAACTCACATTTGATGTCTTCTTGGTTGAGAAACGGCTCACACAGTCGAGAGAGGAGACCAGCAAACATGTGCATCTAAAGAACAATAGCATAAAAAGAAAAAAGTTTGTCCTTAAAAAAGTGTTGGATTGCGAAATATCACTTCTAAAGTTTATTAGTACTCAATATTGAATGCCTTCAGATTTGGGCTACCGAATCTTTATATATTTTCCAATAAATTTGAATGCCTTGAATTGAACACCTGAAAAGGGCTCCGTAAATATTTTCCAATGGAGATTTTTTTAAAATATTCAATACGGCTTTGAATGCCTTGGAATTTGGGCCAAAGCACTCCATATGATAATCTCAAAGATATTCTGTTCGTTATAATGAGTTGGCCGTTTTGTTGGATAGTGAATGTGCCACCTTTGTTTGATGATTGTGTTGCAGTACTGAATTTAATCTCTTTAGTGAATGTGCCACCTTTTCTTTAAGTTTGTGTCGTATTACTGAATTTGCTGTTAAAATAATCAATTAATTATACAATACGAGTACAATACTATTTGAAGATTTGTTCTTGTATTTTTGCATGGCTATCTGGTTTTCAAATGAGTTCGAGTCATTTCACTAGAGCATCTTGCTTGAAAGGTTCTTGTTGTGCAAAAATGGATGAGTTACCGCTTGCTAAGCGGAAAAAGAGTGTGCAGGTTGGCCCAGGTGAGAGCTCATCGAGACACACAAGGAGGCAAGCTGATTTTTCTAGCACTTTGGAGCAAGCCGCCTCCTCATACCCTACTACTACAGAGCATGCGGTACATATCATAGATGACACTAACCTGGAGGTGGATATGGATAGGCAGCATCTACATAGTGATGAAAGAAATGAGGAGGATGGACAAAATGTAGTGGGGGCAATTGAGGAAAATAAAGGTGATCAAAATGAGGGTGAGAATACTCAAGGTGGTGATAATGAGGATGAAGGTGAGAATACTGAGGATACTGGGAGAGAGATAGAGGGGGAAGAGAACACACATCCACTAGAGGATCAAGAAGAAACAGTTGTCACAACCCAAACTGAAGGAAGCAAGCAAAAAAAAATAAGGTTGATATTTTTGGGAAGATTCTAGAGACATCTACTCCACAAGCCTTTTTAGATAGGATAGGAGTCAAATTTAGTTCTCCACCTCCACGTGTTCCTCTCTGTAGGATGATCCAGACGGAGGCAATCCGAAAGGTTTCTCCCTCAACAGATAAATCTCTTACTCGAAGCTTCAAAAAACTAGGTGGGTACATTGAGAGCATGGGAGCTTTCACAATATCAATTATGGACTTGGAAGGGGAGGAGACACCATTGACACAAGAGAGGGAGGAATCTTGGGATGAGCATTGGAGGACTGTGAATCAACAATTTGAGGAAACTCTTGCACTTGACCCCGAGTGGGGTCCGTACTTGAGCCAAAAAATGGTGCATATTCTTGATGGTAATAATCGACACAATGCTTGGATGGACTGCATTTCTACAGGTGAGTTCTCATTGGGATGTTATAGTTTCTTATGCTTCTTTGTCCTTCCTAATTTTGTGTTTTATTACAGGGTTTCAAGGGGATTTGTCCATGCATTGTTGTGTTCTCTGTAAATTTTATGTGTTCGAGCGGAGGGATGTGGGTGAGCTTTTGTTTTCATTGTCCAGGTTGAACAAGTAAGTTAATTTGTTATCAGAGTCTCCTTCTATGTCAAGTAAGTTGTTTGTACTCAAGAATATTAACATATTTCTTCTTTGTTTTGTAGGACGCATGATTATGCATTTGTGCCAACCACATTTGGTGATCGTCTATTTCAACTAAGAAGATTGGGAGAGTCCGACCTAACAACTCTCATGGCACATTTGGACAATGAGGACAAGCTATGGGTTGAGAGAGAGATGCAGAGTGCATCTGCCAGAGGAAGGCCTAGTTGGCTTCATTTGCCAATCCAGATTATGACTTGGCTCTTGTTCAAGGATGAGATGGAGCAAAAAATTGATGAGGCATCAAATGGACCACTTGCCGAGTCTGCTAGGGAGAATGTGACTCGAAAGGTAGAAGTTCTCTACAGAGGAAAAACATCAAAATATGCAAGGATTGCTGATCCCTCCAATGGTGAGGCCTTTTGGTGTGCAGTGCTCTCCCTCCCATGGCACGCGTCAAGCAATCATGTGGCCACAGAGGAAAAGCTCAATATGATAGGTTCTGCTTGCATCAGAGACACAGATAAGGCTCACATTGTCAAGCTATTGGACAACTCTCAGGCTGCAGTGCGATCACTTGAGGGTATGCCAAATGATAAGACAAAGGTTAGGGAATGGCTGCACATGTACTCCTACTGGCTTCAGATCACGGAGCTGGGTTTGAGAATCCAAAATGATATTAAAAATGCCGATCGAGTCAGGTTGCCAGGTGAGAGCCGATTCACCTCTTTTGTTGTTCTATGCAGAAGAAAGTACTTCAAAAGGGCTTTCAAAGTGCACGAAGGAGGCATAAAATTTAGCCATGATATTGACCATCAACCAGGCCTACAAAGTGCTGCACGGCGAGTCGTTTATAGGTTTTCCTCCAACATAACCCAGATATTCCTTGTTAAAAAACATGCATGCTTCTTTCTGTGTGTTGTTTTATCATTTGTGCTTTGGCTTGCAGATGGTTGCTTTCTGAAATTGAGGAGCACCAATTGGATATTTTACCCCCTCTCGCTAGTGTGTGGCTTTGTGTTGACAATCAATCTTATATGTATGCCGATTTGAAGCTTGGAAGAGTAAGTGATTGAATTTGTCATTTTGAATCCATGATTGAGAAACATGTTCATATTGAGGGTGAGTTGTGTTTACCCATGTTTGTCATTGAACAGGCCATGTCAAGCATAGAGTCTCGTTTCTGCCCGTGGTGGTTGGACCTTGAAAGAAACCATGTGCCTGAGGAGGAGCTTGATCTGTATCGCCAACATAAGTCTATATTGGAGCTTCGTAGCCAGCAAATTGATCATAATGAGGCCACATCCACATCACATGCAACATCGATTGCATCGGCTTCTTTTCGTAAGTCATTGCCAGTGAATTTAGGGAGGGAAATAGTGAATCGTGCATTGGAGGTGAATCGAGCAATGGAAGCAAATAGGGAGCAGAGTCAACAACAGACATCCAATAGTAGTGCAGGCGGGATACAACCAACTGACATCATAACCAAGACATTGCAAGCTCCAGGTATGTGAGCTTCCTACCTCATCTCTATCGTGATCCGATTGTTTTGACTTGAGACTATGTGTGTTAAATGTCAAAAACCTGTCTATAGGAACCATTTATGCCTTCAATGTCAGTATTGAGGACCTTGCAGCTACTTTTGTGAACATGGAGGATGCATCCTCATTGGGAAAGCAAGTGCTTGATGCCATGAATGTTATTTGCACAGTGGGGAATGTCAAGAGTAGAGGGTCCGATTACTGTGTGGAGTTGATATTTGCAGACTTCCCCTCAAATATCATCATTGGAGGTTGTGTTGCAAACAAGGTTCCATATTGGAATAAGATTGGGGATGGCATGTATGACGCTACTTTTAAAGTTGTTGATTCTTGTCTCTCGGATCGAGGCTTCTTTACATGCCTTTACACTATGGAAGAAGGAGTGACCATTGAGCAGGTTGCACAGAGCGTTGGGTTTGGCATTTATCATAGACAGGTTGTGAGGTGTACTCCACCTATTGGGAAGAAGATGGGGCAAATGATTACTACCCAGGTATTGGTGTTGTTCTCTTTGGGGCTGTCATTTGTGCAAATCTTCTTTGTCCCATTTAAGGTGAAAATGCATGAACAACCAATGTGTCTTTGCTTGTAGGTCACTTGTCTAATATTGGCTGTTTTTGTTCGCTCAACATCTCCTGCTACAAGCTTTGTGATGCATGGGGATCAACTAAGGGATTTGGCACTAGGTGATGATCTTGATGTAGGGCAAGATCTTATCTTTGACATGTATGTATGCATTCAAATCAAGATAGAATTTAAAATGATTTTCGGTGATCTTTATGGCATATGGTTAATGGTTTGTGTGCATTTTCAAGAGTGCCATCGGAGGATCTGGTGAAGAGAAAGGGTAGACCATGGCGGGGCGGTTGTCAGAGAGGTCAGCGGCTTAGCAAATACATCGTCTCCGTCTTCAGTCGTCCTGGGGACACGATTTTGGATTTGTTTGCTGGCACTGGAACTCTTGGGCTAGTGGCAGCATTTATGGATCGCAATGTCATAATGTTAGACAAGGATGAGCGGATCTATGATCACCTGTTAGAACCATACTCAGCAAAGGTATGCATGTTGAAAAGATAAATATGTTAGTAGAGAATAATTTTGTATTGATAAAGCTTATTTTCTTTTCTTTGTGTCTCTTGCAGTTATGAGGATCACATGTCTACATCAGAATGCCATTAGAGATAGTCTTTTTTTTAATTGAGACAATCATTTTTTTGGGACTATTGGAAGTGATGTTTTGATGGATGTTATGCTTCTGAATGTTTTTTACAATAGCATGTAGCTGATTGTTGGACAATTTTTATTTGGATTATAAAATTTTTAAATCCTATGGTTATGGTTTCTAAAGAGTATTATATTGTTGTGTCAGTGGTATGGCTATTAAAATTGGTGTGCATCTTAATGGCTTGATTTCTATGCTCTCTGGTCGCTGTGGTTTCCATGTGGTTGCAAACAATAGTTTGTTTCTATTAGTAGCTCAATGACCAATTCGTCTTTTTAGCGAGCCAAGTAGTATGAGTTTTGTAGTGATTTTTTATATCCGCACCATTCATTTGAAAATGCTTTATTTGCAATAGTCATTTTTAAACTTTTTTAGTCTTCTTTGTTCTGTTCATTATAGAGTTGCACTATGGTTTCACTCTTCTCTTTAACATTACATGCTCGCTTAACATCATACCATGCCCCTACTTGCTCACTTTCACAAGGACTTTATTTCTACTCACTGCTCTGTGCTCACTGCTCTTGGCTCGCTAAATAGACGCACCCATAACATACCCATCTTCACTAATAAAGAAATGTCCATGTAATAGATAAATTTATGAGTTTTTATGGTATAAAAATCAATGATTTTATTAAATGAGTCATTTCTACCTAGAATCTTCAAATTATGAGCCCAAATTTGGAATCTAAGTCCAATTTTACCCTAATATAGGATTTTATAGCATCCAAAACGGACACTAGATCGAGCTTATATGTAAATTTCAGTCATTTTTAGTTAAAATGTCCATGTAATAGATAAATTTATGAGTTTTTATGGTATAAAAATCAATGATTTTATTAAATGAGTCATTTCCACTTAGAATCTTCAAATTAGGAGCCCAAATTTGGAATCTACATGCGATTTTACCCTAATATAGGGTTTTACAGTATCCAAAACGGACACCGGATCAAGCTTATACGCAAATTTGAGTCATTTTTAGTTAAAAATGACGACCTTTAAACCTTAATAAATGCACGACCGGGCATCCGATTGATGAATGGTCTGCACCCCAAACGACCAAGAGAACCTCCCGAATTTTTTTAAACAAAATCACCTCCCAGGACGGTCTAGCACGCAAATCGAGGCAAGAGTCCCAAATTTTGGGACCTCGCCCCAAAATTTAGACCGTACACACTTACCACGGTGCCCGTATGATGGCCGCACAAGAACCAAAGGACAAGCGCCCACTGTGTGGTCCACACGTACCGCTACTTGGACACCCATGCTGCCCTTGGCCAGATAAGGTACATGCGTACCACTCCTTTCCCTGTTAACCGACACCGTATCTTTCCTCTAGACCCATGCAAGCCATTGATCTACAACCTTTGCTGGTACACCATCCTTTCGTCCTTGCTTTGCGCAGCACCCGTACCCGTACCCCACAGTTATATAAACCCCCGAGGTGCTCCATGGGCAACACGCATTTTTGCGTAGCTTATGCTCTGTTGTGTCGCCGTCTCTGTACCGTCGTCCCTCCCTGTGCAGTGTACTTGCTGTAGTACAGCCGCCCCTTGCTGCCACCCCTCTCACACCCTCTCATTTGCCACTTCTCAGGTAAGGCAATTTTCCTCTATCCCCCTCTTGCTATAGGAGGCAGTGACCTTAACTCTTCTTCTACCCCCTCCCTCCCCCCCCCCCCCCCCCCCCCCGGTGTGAAGAGACTTACAGCAGCCCTCAGCCCTTCTCCCCTTTAGCATAACGTTTTTGTGTTGACATCTCACAAACCCCCCCCCCATTTGCGTGGACTTTAGTAACAGGTTTTAGCCATAAGAGAGGGTTCGTGCGCTGTGGTCTTTTGCTCATACGGTGAGAAAATGATCTCAGAATTGAGATCTGCTGACTGGAGCGTTTTGACCGCGATAGCGAACCCTACAAGACGACATCCAAGATAGCCCCTTTCCAAAAACGTTAGAATATTACCTCGGGAGGAGCGCGCAACAACGAGATTAGAGAAGATGCTCCCAATGCGGCTCCGACCCTCCCTTTACAAGCTCCTCAAGGAAATGGTGGCCAGGTTAGTTTGGTTATCTTTTAAAGAAGAGTTTTTTTTATATTAGTGTTAATAAATGTGTATCTTTTCCTTTTAAAACAATGACAAAATTGTATGAAGTTACGAATTGTGTGATGCTGTATTCAATAAATTGCATTGAAATTATTATCTTTAAAGAGTGCAAGTTTTTCCTGGCTTCGACGCTAACTCCGTTCCGTACTTGTTTTGTGTAGCCGGGCGGCGTCGTTGGCAAAGCCTAGGAATGGCCCAAGGTATCCCTCATACCATTGGGAGAATAAGGTTCGCCGATTGAGGCGAGAGATTATGATGCTGCCTAGTTCAGAGGACTGAGGCTAGTACGGTGAATAAGCCCACCCTAGTGTGCAGACATCCCTCTAGGGGGCAGGAGGATCGAGCGATGGAGCCTGAGAGAGCAACAAGCCCGGCTCGAGTCTTCGCCAGCGAGGACGGCCGAGGACTCGCCAGTGGAGGTGTATGGTCCCGTAGGGTTTTGTGCCCAGCATGTAGAGGCTGGAAGGCAGAATTCTAGATCATCTCGGCAGTATAAAGGAAAAGAATAAGAGAGCCAGTTTGGCTTGTATGGAATTGATTCATGTATAAATATTTTTTTATAAATCTTGTTTTTGGCATTATTGTATTGTGGAAAAAGACTGTTTTAACAAACCTTGTGATGAAAAGGGCCTTAATTAAAGAACATGTTTATTTATGTCAAATAGTGTGGTAGGATTAATTAGAAAACAAATTGACGCGTGAGTAGGGTGGAAAGTGGGAGGATGGAATACCCCGATGACACCATCCTATGGACGGGTGGACCTGATTAGTCGGGTAGCTTTCCAACAGATTAAGTGAAAGCCCTATGCGAGATAAATAGGTTCTTGGGCAACTCTATTCCAGAAGACTAGGCCAGCGGGCTGTGCCTTGCATGGATGAGGAAAAAAGCGTTGCCTCTAGGAATCAAGTCTAGTAGTTGCCCAATTTATGATCAATTACCCTATGGGTGATTTGCTTTTTAGAAGATCACGCCCCCCTGTGGGATAGGACTAGGTCTTACCTATGAATCGTATCCTTGAATCTCTACATGGTCAAGGTGTCGATGAATAGGAAATTTTCTCCAAGTTAAGACTTAGTGGACTATCTTAAGTGTTTCCCCTATTTTAGAAGGGGGGGAACCTTACACCTTGAGATGCATATGTCTCTTCATTCTTATCTAATCTCTTGGAAAAGAAAGCTACTATGACCTTTATGAGGAAGAGACTACTACTCTTTAGCTTTTCTTTTAAAGAAAGAATAGTATGCCATAGCCTTGTAAGAAAGGGCTACTTTGCCATAGACCTTCAAAAGAGAGAAAAGTCAGAGTATGAGTAAGAGGAGATAAAGCTTTGGGATGCTCGGATGATTTCAATTGTAAGAGAAGGTACTATCCTCATATATCAAGTTTTGAAACTCTTATTAACGAGACGAGCAAAGACAATGATAAACGATAAATTTCTTTAAGGTATATATATATTTTTTATTTTTTAATTATATATCATTCTTAGGGGTTGAGGTATGGCCCCGGATTCTCTATTAATTGTTAATAGTGATCTATTTGATTGATTTACTAGTTAAAGTTTTTATTCTTTTAAACATCATATGCCTTAACAAAGAATGTCTTATCTCCCAATCTCAAGTTGAAATGCTAAAATCTTTGTGAAAGGGTTGTTTTCTTAAGAAGATAACGCGGATTCTAGTCCTATGGTTTAGTTGAGTAAATGGATTGTTATCTTGGTTAAATTCAGGTACAGGTACAACTTCTCCCTGCCTTGACGCTGCCCCGTTCTTGTGCTTATGTAGCCGAACGGTGGATACGTTAGTAAGGCTTGGAGTCAACCCATGGTATCCCTCATACCATTGAGAGAATGAGATTCACCAATTGAGGCGAGCCATTATGATGCTATCTAGTTCTGAGGGCCCAGGCTAGTGCGGTGAATAAGCCCACCCTAGTGGTAGACATCCCTCTGAGGGGCGGGAGGACCGAGCGACGAAGCGTGAGAGGGAAACAGGTCGGCTTGAGTCCTCTTCGCCAAGTACTGACAACGAGGTGTATGGTCCCATAGGGTTTTTCCTAGCATGTAGAGGCTGGAAGGCCAAATTCTAGATCATCGGTAGTATAAAGGAAAAGAATAAGAGAGCCGGTTTGGCTTGTATAGAATTGATTCTTATATAAACTTTTTTTTCTATAAATCTTATCTTTGGAATTATTATATTGTGGAAAGAGATTGTTTTAACGAACCTTGTGAAAGGGCCTTAATTAAGAAAAACATGTTTATTTATGCCAAATAGTGTGATAGGAGGTAGGATTAATTAGAAAATAAATTGACGCGTGAGTAGGGTGGAAAGTGGGAGGATGGAATGCCCCAACAACACCATCCTACGGGCAGGTGGACCCGATTTGTCAAGTAGCTTTCCAACAGATTAAGTGAAAGCGCTACGCTAGATAAAGAGGTTCTCGGGCAACTCTATTCTAGAAGACTAGGCCAGCGGCGGCTGTGCCTACATGGATGAGGAAAAATGTGTTGTCTCTAGGAATCAAGATTAGAAGTTGCTCAAATTATGATCAATTACCCTATGGGTAATTTGACTTTTAGAAGACCACGCTCCCCCTGCGGGATAGGACTAGGTCTTATACCTACAAATTGTATCCTTGAATCTTTACATGGTCAAGGTGTCGACGAGTAGGAAATTTTCTCCAAGCTAAGACTTAGTAGACTATCTTAAGTGTTTTTTCTATTTTGGAAGGGGGAACAATACAAGAGAATGGCACTAAGGAACATAATATAATCTAGCTAGCACACACAAGGAATCTAGCTTGGCCATAGGGACATGCTACGATGAACAAATCAACATCATCTTTGCTGGCAGCTTGCCTAGCCGATCTACCTGGAAAGATGGTGTTGCTCTAATGCTAGCTCAGCACTAGGACCAAGCTACCAGCAAAGAGGATGCTGATTTGTTGTTGGTAGCTTGGCCCTAGGACCAAGTTAGATTCTCTTGCAAGGATCACTCTAGATTATCTTGTGTCACCTACGGCCATTCTAAAGTATATCAAGATACAAGGGAGTAGAGACTGGCCATGGGAGCACACCATAGTCTAGCTTGGACCTAGGGCCAAGCTACCATGAGCAAATCTACATCATCTTTACTAGCAACATTGCCCTAGGACAAATCTACTAGAAAATATTGTATTGCTTTGTTGATGTGGTAGCTCTATCAGCAAAGAGGATGTAGATTTGTTCATGGAAGCTTGGACCTAGGGCCAATCTAGATTCTCTTGCAAGGGTAACTCTTGCCATGCACATGCATAGATGGGCGGGCTATTCTACCATGCAATCTTGAGAGAATGGCAGTAGGGAACACAAGAGAATCTAGCTACCACACACAAGAGAATCTAGCTTGGCCCTAGGGCCAAGCTAGATTCCCTTGCAAGGTAGCTTGGCCCTAGGGACAAGCTAGATTCCCTTGTTACAAGGGTCACTCTTGCCATGCACATGCATAGATGGACCTAAGGGCCATTCTACTCTAAAATTTTCAGAGAATGGCTCTAGAGAACATAGGAAAATCTAGCTACCACGCACAAGAGAATCTAGCTTAGCCCTAGGGCCAAGCTACCATGAACAAAGCTACATCATCTTTGCTGGCCCTAGGGCCAAGGTAGATTCTCTTGCAAGGTATCTTAGACTTAGGGCAAAGATATCAGCAGATTTATTCTTGGTAGCTTGGCCTTAGGGCCAAGCTAGATTCTCTTGTAGGAGTGCACATGCATAGATGGGACCAAGGGCCATTCTACCATGTAATCTTGAGAGAATGGCTCTAGGGAACACAAGAGAATATAGCTACCACACACAAGAGAATATAGCTACCACACACAAGAGAATCTAGCTTGGACCTAGGACCAAGCTTCCATAAACAAAGCAAACCATCTCTGCTAGTAGATTGGCCAATCTACCAGCAAAGAGGATGTAGATGTGTTCATGGTAGCTTGGCCCTAGGGCCAAGCTAGATTCTCTTACAAGGTTCACTCTTGCCATGCACATGCATAGATGGGCCCAAGGACCATTCTACCATTCAATCTTGAGAGAATGGCTCTAGGTAACATAGGAGAAGCTACCATGAGGAAATCTACATCATTTTTGTTGTGGCAACTTGGCCCGAGGGCCAAGGTACTAACAAAGAGGATGTTGATTTGTTCTTGGTAGCTTGGCCCTAGGGCCAAGCTACCATGAACAAATCTACATCATGTTTGCTCATAGCTTGGCCCTAGGGCCAATCTACCAGCAAGATGGTGTTGCTCTAGTGATGGTAGCTTGGCCCTAGGGCCAAGCTACCAGCAAAGAGGGTGTAGCTTGGACCTAGGACCAAGCTAGATTCATGGTGGAATGGCCCTATGGCCATTCTTACCATGCACACGGAGACATTGGCCATAGGACCAATCTAAAATTCACCCGTTTTGTTGACACAAGAGTTGACACAAGAGGTAGAATGGCCCTAAGGCCATTCCACCATGCATAATGTGCTTGAAAGGATAGCCCTAGGGAAATTCTAGAGAACATAATTCATGGTAGAATGGAACTAGGGCTTTCTCTCAAGAGATTGACCCAAGGACCATTCTAAAATTTACCAACAGTTGATTCAAAGGAGTGGAGAATGGCCCAAGGGCCATTCTACCATGCAAATTCTTGATATTTATGCATGTAGATGTAGAGATTGGCCCTAGGGCCACCATCCTAAAATTCCACATCATGGATTCTTGAATGGACTTAGGTCCAATATTTCAAGAAAAGTATGCATGATATAATGGCCCTAGGGCCATTCTAAAGGACATTGTGCATGTAGAATGGCCCGAGGGCCAAGCTAGATGGCCATGCGACCATAGGACCATTCTAAAATTTACCCATTGGGTTGACACAAGAGGTACAATGGCCCCATGGCCAATCTCAATCACAATGTGTAGGTGGAATGCCGCTCTAAAGCACATTGTGCCTGTGCAAGAATGGCCCAAGGGTCATTCTACCATGCACAATATTGATATTATAGGTAGGTAGAATGGAGAGATTTACCCAAGGGCCTCCCTAAAATTCACCATCATGAATGGTAGAATGTACCTAGGTCCAATCTTTCAAGAGCGATGTATTATGCATGCATGTGTAGAGATTGACCCTATGGCCATTCTTCCATGGACAATCTTGATGTATTTCTCATGCATATGTAGAGATTGGCCATAGGGAGATGATAGAAGGTGAAAGATCCCTGCCCCCTCCGCGCAATGGATTCGGGGGTGCTGGCAGCGGAAGTAGCACTTCTTGCACATGGGGTAGGATCCCTCACTCGCCCCCACGGATATCCGGACAAGAGACTAATCCCTTGGTTCTTAAAAAACCAAACCCGGAAAAACTCCCCCATACTGGAAAGCACGGGCGATTCCTCCAGGATATTTGTACTCTAGCGTAGTCAGGGTCATTACTGACCAAACTGATCCGACCGAGCCTGTGAGTCACTTGGTCAAATCAAGGAAGAAACTTGCACTTGGATCATAGAAACCAACACTTTTTTTTCCATCGAGAGGCACAGCTCTTGATTCTTTTTCCATAGAACAATTACTATGCGGGATTTACTTCATCTATCGTACAATAATAGAATTGAGTCTCATTTTACGGATCCATCACTCCAGCCTAACCCCCACTCCAGCCTAAGCCTATCCAGTCCCATGGGTTAGCCAACCACCCAACCCCTCTAGTGATGGGATCCAATTAGGAATTTTAGGTTTTGTCCCGGGTACCAGGAAAAAGAGTTCCCAAGCCCCCTAGCCGGATATTCATGTAAATTTAACGCCAGTCACACCACTTACACACCTAATATGAAATTGCCTTTTTCACAGATTCAGCTGTGAAAAATAATCATTTAATGAAACCATAGTGTCACTAATCATAATCCTCCCCAAAATATCCGGTTGAATCCTAATTTCCAATCATTCCTTCATCAGTGTATCTATGGCATCATTGGCAACCAGAACGCTCACCACCTGTCTACTCAAGGGCCTTTTTTGATAGTTCCTAGCTCATAATACCCGGCAATATATTCACTTATAAAAATCAAGATGGAATGAAATCTTTGTTGAAGATCAGCAAGATCAACAAACAGATCCATATAAAAGAGCCATGGACTCATCCGTTGAGAACCAGCAAGGTCAATCAACCAGATCCATGCCCGGTTTCAGAAAACAACTCTTACTCCCTTGTTCCAATATCTTCCACGACGCACATGTGGGTATCTTCGGCAACCCAAAGCCCGAGCACCGTATGGTCAGCACCCTCTAGGATCCTTTGCAGCGCTTCACTCATAGGCCGCTTCCTTGGTCCCTCATCCACTGTACCGGAAGCTCACCATTTTAATCGAACCAAGGCTGGTCAAGACTTCGGCTGACCTTGCTACGCGAGACGTCCTCAGTTGACTCTCCGTGAGCTGTTGCAACTTTATCAGTTAGGTCTCCACGACCTCATTCACAAGACAGTCAAAATGCTTCCCGAGCATTATTGACATAAAACAGTCATTTTAAAGCAGGTCAAAAATACAGTTTCTATAATTATGAACTCTCGTCTTTCCACATTGTTCCACATCAATCCACATTACTTAATCCATATCCAATTCATATGTATTCCTATTCTCATCCAATCACATCATTTTTCATCTCATCACATCTTTCCTCATTTATCTCATCACATCTCATCCACTCGCGTAGTCACCCATATTCACATCCCATCACACCTCATTCATTTACATCACATATCATTCATTCACATCTATCTCAATTTACATCACATTCATTTCACATCTCATCTCATTCATTCTTATCCCGATTCACATCACATCACATCTCATCCATTCACATCCCATATCATTCATTTACATCCGATTCACATGACATCACATCTCATTCATTCACATCCTGATTCACATCACATTACATCTCATCCATTCATTCACATCGACTTCACATCCTTTCACATACACATCCACATCCATTCTTTCACATACACATCCACATCCATTCTTCCACATACACATCCACATCCATTCTTTCACATACACATCCACATCCATTCTTTCTCATACACATCTACATCCATTCTTTCACATACACATCCACATCCATTCTTTCACATACACATCCACAACCATTCTTCCACATACACATCCACATCCATTTCCATTACATCACATCCATTCTTTCACATACACATCCACATCCATTATTTCACATACACATCCACATCCATTTCCATTACATCACATCTTTTTTTCATCTTATCACATCCATTCACATCTCATACACATCTTATCGCATCCCATTTACATCTTATCACATTCTATTTTCATCTTATTACATCCATTCACATCTTATCGCATCCTATTTACATCTTACCACATGCTATTCCCATTTAGTAGCTTTTTCTAGTTTGATTCCAATAATGGGACTTTTTCTAAATTTCTACCTGGCCTAATTAAAGGTTCCTTTTCTCAAACGACTATTTCTATATTCCTTCTCAAATCCTCAATTGAATTATATTCAATATTCCTCTTTTGAATAAAAGAACTCATGGGATTTATAGAAATCAATTCTATCCATATTTTCACTTTTGATAAATAATCATAAATTGAATTATACTAAAAATTCCTCTTCTTTCCATTTAATTTCTTGGATCTCAAATACCATGGGAATTTCTCTTTTTTGCATTTAATTATTTGCATTCCAATGTCATGGGAATTTCTCTTTTATCATCAAATATTTCTCATAAAATAAATTCATCTAAAATAAAATATCTATTATTTCAATATGCTAGGAATTTCTCTTTTCCCATCTAAATGATGGAATTCCAAATGTCATAGGAATTCCTCTTTTAACATTTAAATATTTTTCATAGATAAAATAAATTTATCTAAAATAAAATATCCATTATTTCAACATGCTAGGAATTTCTCTTTTCCCATCTAAATGATGGAATTCCAAATGTTATAGGAATTCCTCTTTTAACATTTAAATATTTCTCATAGATAAAATAAATTTAAATTCCAAATTTTATAAGAATTCCTCTTTTAACATTTAAATATTTCTCATAGATAAAATAAATTTATCTAAAATAAAATATCCATTATTTCAATATGCTAGGAATTTCTCTTTTCCCATCTAAATGATGGAATTCCAAATGTCATAGGAATTTGTCTTTTAATGTTTAAATATTTCTCATGGATAAAATAAATTTATCTAAAATAAAATATCCATTATTTCAATATGCTAGGAATTTCTCTTTTTCCATCTAAATGATGGAATTCCAACTGTCAGAGGAATTCCTCTTTTAACGTTTAAATATTTCTCATAGATAAAATAAATTTTTCTAAAATTTTATCTTTGAATTTAAATAAAATACTCATTAATTCCAATATGCTAGGAATTTCTCTTTTCCCATCTAAATGATGGAATTCCAAATGTCATAGGAATTTCTCTTTTAACATTAAAAATTAAATTACTAGAAATTTCTTTTTTTTCTAATTAACTATTTATGCATAAACATAAAAATTAAAATTTCCATGATTATAATGAGAATCATTCAATTAATCTAGGACGATTAATCCTAGAATATGGTAGCAAGTCCTCTTTTCATATTATGAATGAAAATGATTTATGTGTTAATTTTTTTAAAAATTTTACCATAGCTCCGCTACTATTACTGATAATTCTCAATAATTTTGAAAGCATAAAGTTTAGTAATATCATATGATAGAATAACCATTAATTAGATCACTATCCAATTATGGACTTGATTCCTAATTTTTCCATGAATTAAATAGCATAAAAGCATTAAAAAGCCACTTCTTTGGCCTCTAATTTGTCAAACATAGAAATTACTTTTAGATTAGAGAATTGCTTCATGAGAGAAGCATCATTTGAATATAGAATAGGTCATAGGAATGACCATTCTTTGGGGGGGGAGAGAGAGAGAGAGACATGCTTAAAAAAAACATTTAATTTAGCATAAATGAAAATTTATGTGTTTTATCACTACAATTCATTAAAGAACTTCAATTATATTAAAATGCCATTCAATTGAATGCTTCTCAAGCTTGAGAGGGGTTGAAAAGAGAGAAACATTTGGAGATTTTTATTAAAAAAAAGACCATAAACCACACTTTACCTCCTAGATTGCATGATTCTTTAATCAATGTAGAGGCCCCCAACCAATCAACTGGTTTGGTATGTTGATGAAGACTCCAAGGAAGATTGAAGAGAGAGAGAAGCTCCAATCTCTTCAATTTGTATAGGATTTTTAAAGGATAATAGAAAATATCATTACTTAAGTATAATACTGGTATGGTATAGTTCTCATATTTTTTTACAAAGGGCTAAGGATCTATTTATAGGTGAGGGAGGCCTCTAACCAAGTCCAACTAGTTTCTAGAATTTTCCAGGTTTAATTTGGCTAAATTTGGACAAGATTTAGACCTAGTTTGGCTCCCTTTTGATTTGGTTTGATCCAGGAGAGAGGAGAGATAAAAATATCACAATGTTTTTGAGTTTAAAACTCCACCACACATGTGAAATAGGTGCCTCCTTGAAGATCCCCCTTCTCCTTACCAAGGTGTCAAAATTGAATCATTATACTCAAAATATCTCATTTTTTTAGTAATATTCATAGTTTTTTACTAATAAACCTTGTCCTTAGTCAACTCTTCATCTTATGTGAGCATTTACTCATTTTTGGGGGTTTTTCTTTTATAAATTGGATTTATCTCCTCCACACACTTGGATTGATCCTATTGGCCCATAGGAACCTTAATTGGACCATAATCCAAAAAATTCTGAAAATCTAGATCCTTAGGCTAAGCTCCTTTATACTTATTTTCAATTAATTCCAAATGCACATTGGAAAGTTCCTTTTGAATTTCGATTTCAAGGGAAACCATTTTAGACACTAGGAGCATTTTTATATCCAAAAATATCTCAATTTTGGATTATCTCTCTCTAGATATTTTCTCTCTCTAGGTCAAAAAAAGGTAAAACAGAATCTTTCTTTTATTTCAAAGAGGGGAATAATTACAAGATTAGAAGGGGAGGCTCTTACACCTGTACACCTTAAAAGCCTAGGGCCAATCTACGAGCAAAGATGGAGTTGCTCTAGTGATGGTAGCTTGGCCCTAGGGCCAAGCTAGATTCATGGTAGAATGGCCCTATGGCCATTCTGCCATGCACATGGAGAGATTGGCCATAGGACCATTCTAAAATTTACCAATTGTTGACACAAGAGGTAGAATGGCCATTGTAAGACTCCTCCCCAGTCCCTCAAGATGTCCAATTTCTCTCCCTGTAATCAATTCCCTTTTCAGAATAATAACAGATCTTGTTTCTATCTATTTTGGCCTAGAGAGAGAATCTTGATTTTCTTATTTTATAATTGATTGAAGTAAATTCTAATGCTAAGGCCACCCCCTTCTCTTCTTTACAATTTGGCCTTTCTTTATTCTAGAATGATTAACAAAAAGATTAATTACACTTTTCTTATTGTTTACTATCTTGATTTTTGAAAATTGAGTAGATTAGAGTCCTATACATCTAGATTGGGTTAATTTAAGTTGAAATTAGAACGATAAAAATCAAAAATGGTCAGCCATACAAAGAAAATTATGGTAAAATTTTTTAGAATTTTGTGGAAAAGAAAGTTTATTTTTATGTTATTCCAAAAGAGTAATTTCTAATGTTTGTGCATTCTAAAAGAAGTATTCTAATTTACTCCATGTACATATTCACCTATGAATATGCATGGATATCACTGATATTAATTATTAAAATTAATTTCTATGCATAGAAAGATGCATGATGGAAATTATTTTATTTTAAAAGGGTTATTTTCATTGAATTTAATTTCTATGCATAGAAATATGCATAATGGAAATTTTTTTATTATAAAAGTATTATTTTCATTAAAATTAATTTCTATGCATAGAAAGACGCATAATGGATTCTTTTTAATTTCAAAAGTTTTATTCTCATTAAATTTGATTTTATGCATAGAAAGACGCATAAAGGATTTATTTTTTTTCCAAAAGTGTTATTCTCATTAAATTTGATTTTATGCATAGAAAGACGCATAAAGGATTTATTTTTTTTCAAAAGTGTTATTCTCATTAAATTTGATTTTATGCATAAAAAAATGCATAAAGGATTTATTTTTATTTCAAATGTATTATTCTTATTAAATTCAATTTTATTCATACAAAGACGCATAAAGGATTTATTTTTATTTCAAAAGTGTTATTCTCATTAAATTTGATTTTATGCATAGAAAGACGCATAAAGGATTTATTTTTATTTCAAAAGTGTTATTCTCATTAAATTTGATTTTATGCATAGAAAGACGCATAAAGGATTTGTTTTTATTTCACAAGTGTTATTCTCATTAAATTTGATTTTATGCATATAAGGTTTGATAATTCAGTTACTATTTTATTGAATTTATGTCCTTGAATATTCACTTAACTGATTTCTATATTAGTTACGAATTCCAATGAGGAATAAATTAATCATTTATCTAAATATTTTGATCTCGATAGATTTCTTGAATTTTATTTTTACAATCCGTCTGAATATAAATAGATAGATATTTCTCTCTTAGAGTATTTAATTATTCATTTATCAAATACTCATAGAATTTAAACATAGAATTTAAAAGAATTCTAATTTTGATATAAATATTCTTTATGCATTAAAATCAACTTCAATGGGAATAACACTTTTAGTTTTTAAAATCAACTTCAATGGGAATAACACTTTTAGTTTTTAAAAATCCTTTTATAATGGGAATAACACTTTTAGTTTTTAAAAATCCTTTTATGCATAAAATCAATTTTAATAAGAATACCACTTTTGAAATAAAAAGAACTTCTTTATGCATCTATTTATGCATAAAAATCAACTTCAATGGGAATAACACTTTTATAATAAAAAAATTTCCTCTATGCATAAAAATCAAATTTGATAAGAGTAACACTTTTGTATAATAAAAAAAACTCCTTTATGCATCTTACTATGCATAAAAATCAATTTTAATAAGAATAACGCTTTTGTAGTTTTAAAAAATTCCTTTATGCATCTTTCTATGCATAAAAATCAAATTTAATAAGAATAACACTTTTGCAATAAAAAAATTCCTTTGTGCATCTTTCTATGCATAAAAATCAATTTTAATAGGAATAACACTTTTGTAATAAAAAAAATCCCTTTATGCATCTTTCTATGCATAAAAATCAATTTTAATAAGAATAACACTTTTGTAATAAAACAAATTCCTTTATGCGTCTTTCTATTCATAAAAATCAATTTAAATAAGAATAACACTTTTATAATAAAAAATTTTCTTTATTCAATTATTTATGCATAAAAATCAATTTTAATAAGGATAACACTTTTGTAATTAAAAAAATTCCTTTATGCATCTTTCTATGCATAAAAATCAATTTTAATAAGAATAACACTTTTGTAATAAAAAATTTCTTTTATGCATCTTTCTATGCATAAAAATCAATTTTAATAAGAATAAAACTTTTGTAATAAAACAAATTCCTTTATGCATCTTTCTATGCATAAAAATCAAATTTAATAAGAATAACACTTTTATAATAAAAAAATTTCCATTATGCATCTTTCTATGCATAGAAATCAATTTTAATAAGATTAACACTTTTATAATAAAAAGAATTCCATTATGCATCGTTCTATGCATAGAAATCAATTTTAATAAGAATAATACTTTTATAATAAAAAAATTTCCATTATGCATCTTTCTATGCATATAAATCAAATTTAATAAATAATATCAGTGATATCCATGCATATTCATAGGTGAATATGTACATGGAGTAATTAGAATATTTCTTTAAAATGTGAAAATGTTGGCAATTACTCTTTTGGAATAACATAAAAACAAACTTTCTTTTTTCACAAAATTCTAGAAAATTTTGCCATAACCTCCTTTGTATGGCTGACCATTTCTCATTTTTTTATCTATCTACACTTAACTTAATTGACCCAATTTAGAATTATAGAACTCTAATCTACATAATTTTCTAAATTCAAGAGAGTAAACAATAAGAAGAGTTTTATTAATCCATTAGTTAATCTTTCTAGGATTAAGAAAGGCTGGAATGCAAAGAAGAGAAGGGGGTGGCCTTTTCATCAAAGGCATAACATTTAATTTTATATAAATCAATTGCAAAACATAAAAATCAAGAAAACCATAGATTTTTCATTAAAATTTATAAATAAAGTAAGAAAATTAGCTTACATGGAGCTTGTAAGCTCTCCTTTAGCTTGAGGGATTGAGGGTTCTACTCTTGTTTGAAGCAAGAGTGGCCACCAATTCACTTTGGAGAGGATTAGGCCAAAAACAGTTGAATTATTAAAAAATTCAATGTAGATGAAGTGAGCCTCTAACCAAGCAAACTGACTCTAGAATTTTTCAGATCAGTTTGGTTAATTTTTACCATTTTTGGGTCAGTTCAGCTTACTTTTTGGATCTATTTTTGAAATAGGAGAGATGAAAATATCTCATTTTATTGATTAAAAATTGGGGATAATGATGAGAAAAAGGCGCCTACTTCATGAGGGGAGATCCCCACTCTGAGGTGTCGAAATTGAGTTTTTTAATTCTTTTCTTTGGTCCTTAGTCCACTCTTCATCTTATGTGAGAATTTACTCATTTTTGGGGGGGTTTTCTTTTATTCTTCAATTTATCTCCTCCCTAAATTTGGATTAATCTTATTGGTCCATAGGAACTTAATTGGACCATAATCCAAAATTTTCAGAAAATCTTGACCCTTAGGCTAAGGTTTTTTGTGCACATTATAATTTATTTCTAATGCACCTTAGGAATTTCTTTTTAAACTTCTGTTTTGGGAGAATTTATTTTAATAAGAAGGGATATTTATTTCTAATGCACCTTAGGAATTTCTTTTTAAACTTGTGTTTTGGGAGAATTTATTTTAATAAGAAGGGATATTTTTCCATCCAAAGATATCTAAAAACTAAATTATCTCTCTCTAGAATATTTTCTCTCTCTAGGGCCAAAATAGGTAGAAACAATATGTTTTATTATTTTAAAAATGGGATTTGTTAGAGGGGAAGAAACTGGACATCTTGAGGGGCTCGGGAGGAATCTTACATTATCTCCTATTTTAAAAATGCTAGATGTCCTCATCTCGCAAACTGGGGGTAATCTCCCATCAGTTCGGCTTCTTTCTCTCAGGTGGCGTCTTCAAAAGAATAGAACTTTCATTTGACTAATAATTTTCTCAGAATTCTGCTCCTATGAGAACCATCTCTCGAACATCAAGGATTTCTTCAGGTTGGAGCTCCATCCTCCCTTGGGTTGAAGAAGTTAAGAGTTCATTATTAAGCACATGATTCGGGCTCGGTACATACTTCTTAAGTAGGCTGACATGAAATATATTATGTACTTTTAGATGAGGAGGCAGAAGAAGTTCATAAGCTAAGTCACCTACTTTCTTTGTAATCAGATATGGCCTACAATATCTGGGGGATAACTTCTTGTACTTTCCAAGAGATAGAGAACTTCTTTTGGGGCGTACTCAAATGAAGACCATATCTGCTTCTTCATATTTTCTGTCTGACCTCTTCTTATCTGTATACTACTTCTGTCTATCCTGGGTAGCTTTTATATCCTTGTGGATTGATTGCATCTGCTGCTCCATGTCGTCAAGCATCTGTTTAGACATCTCGACCCTAACAATGGGTCGGACCAAGTTAATGGTGTTAGGCAATCTTGTCCATATAGAGCTTTGAAAGGGCTTATCTCGATACTTCGGTGATAAGAAGCATTGTAGGCGAATTTGACTAGGTGCAGATAGCTTAGCCACTTCTTGGGTTCCCTGCCCCCCATACAGCATGACAAAAGTATATCTTCGATTACCTGGTTCACCCTTTGTGTTTGACCATCGGTCTCGGGGTGGTAAGCTGTGCTGAGATCTAAGAAAGTTCCTACTGCTTCAAAGAATGCAGTCCAGAATCTTGACGTGAATTTGGGATCTCGATCACTTACTATTCTTCTGGTAGGCCATGCAATCTAAAGATTTCCTTGAGAAGCACTCTGGCCACATCCACTGCAGTGTAGGTTTCTTTTACTAGAATCAGATGGGCAACTTTGGTTAGTCTTTCAACTACCACGAAGATGGAGTTGTAACCTGAAGGTAGTCCAGTAATAAAACCCATACTGATACATTCCAACTTCATATGGGGGATGTCTAAGGGATGTAACTTCTTAAGCATTTTTACTCTCTCTGCTTTGACTTTATGACATATCATGCATTGATATACATGATTAAGTACATCCTTTTTTAGTCCAGGACAAAAGAAGCTTTTCTTTACAGACATGTAGGTCTTGATGAAACCTGGATTTCCTGTTATAAGGCTATCATGGGCTTCATTCAAAATTTGACCCTTAGTTCCCTCATCATTGTGGGAATGCATAGCCTGCTATTATAATATATAATTCCTTCATCCAGGCTATACCCTTCATCTCCATTCAACTCCTGAGGAGTTTTGCTTTCTTGTATAAGTAGGGTAGTAATAGGACCAAAGAATCTATCCTGCATGATCTTCTCTCTTGCTTCATTAATCAATGGATTTGACACCATTGTGATTGCAAGCAAGGAGTCTTTTCTGTTGAGGGCATCTGCTACCACATTTTCTTTACCTGGGTGGTACTTGATTTCAGAATCAAATTCCTATAGGGTCTGCATCCACCTTCTTTGGTGCATGTTGAGATCCTTCTGAGTGAAGATCCACTTTAAGATCCATCAAAGTGAATCTTTGACCCAGTAGGTAATGTCTCCCACAACTTCAGGGCATAGACTACTGAAAATAGCTCCAAGTCGTGGTGGACAGCATAATTTCTCTCATGCGTTGTTCTGAGTTTTTGGGATTCATAGGCCACTGCATGACCTTCCTGCATGAGTGCGCCTCCCAGGGCAAAACCACTGGCATCAATTTACTACCTCAAAGTGTAGAGAGAAATTTGGCAACTTCAAAACGGGATTGGTTACCAAGGCGGTCTTCAGCATATCAAAAGCACTCTGATACCTGGCAGACCATTGAAACGGGGTATTCTTCTTGAGAATATTATAGTTAGGGGGGAAGATATGAGAGCATACTTCGGTATAAAAATTCTATACCAACCAGTTAATCCCAAGAATCCCTTGACTTCTTTCACTATCTTTGGTTCAGGCCAATCTATGACTGCTTGGACTTTTGCGGAATCTGGAGAAATTCCCTTTTTGGATACCAGAAAGCCCAAGTATTCAACATGGTCGACAAAGAAAGTGCATTTGCTCTTTTTTGCAAAGAGTTGGTGCTTCCTTAGAATCTCAAGAACTTTACGGATGTGAGCTTCATGGTCAGTTGCATTCTTTGAGTAAATCAGAATATCATCAAATAAAACAAGAACAAAATCATCCAAGTATTCTCTGAAAATGTCCCTGCATTAGGTGATTGAATGTTGCTGGGGCATTTGTCAATCCAAATGGCATGACTGTAAATTCATAGTGCCCATAGCGAGTAATGATGGTTGTCTTTGGGATATCTTGATCATTAATCCTGATCTGGTAATACCTTGATTTGAGATCTATCTTTGTGAAGATCTGGGCTCCATTTAGCCTGTCCAAAAGCTCATCAATTCTGGGGATAGGATACTTATTCTTAACTATGACTGATTGAGACTTCTGTAATCCACACATAGTCTTAACGTTCAATCCTTCTTTTTTTGAAAGAGAACTAGCATTCCCCAAGGTGAAACACTAGGTCTTACAAACCCTTGTTCTTCTAAGAGCTGCCTAAGCTGTTCCTTGAGTTCAATGGCTTGAACTTTGTTCCCGTGAAGGTCACGAAAGGAAATGGTTCCATTGTGACAGTGAATGTAAGCTTGATTTTTGTGGAGACAATCCATTCCAAGGATTCTGTCAAAAACTCCCAAAGGTAAGATTCTGAACTGGCAGTTACATTCCCATCTAGATTAAACTGAATACGATCTGTCTCATAGTGCGTGAAAAGAATCTTCCCACTCGCCAATTCAACTTGCATAGGTTTCCATGATTTCTATTCTAAGACTAGCTTACGCAAGCATCCTGGGGAAATAAATAAATGAGTACTGCCTGAATCAATCAAAAGCTTGAATAGCTTACCCTTATACTCAGTTGGAGCATGGATGACAGAGAATTGACGATTTGGCCCTTGGTTTTCAATCGTGGCATAAATCTGACCTCTTTCCTCTTCCACTACTTCTGCTTTGTAACTGCTCTGGTTACTGTAGATTGGGGCGAAACTCTTTCTCTTTGGTTAACCCAATTTTGGGAGGGAGTTCTGAGACTACTCTGAATAGAGGCAAATGGTTGAGTTGGAGTCCTCTTGGGATTGCCCTAATTTTGGCGAGACAGACCTTGATTTTATTGATACGAAGGGGCTGGTCTCTGCACTCTGGGTCCTTAACTTCCCTGTCCTCTTGACATGGCAGGAGGCGGGCAGACCCTGATTTGATTGATACGAAGGGGCTGGTCTCTGCACTCTCGATCCTTAACTTCCCTGTCCTCTTGACATGGCAGGAGGTGGGCAGTCTTTAAGCTAGTGACCAAAACCCTCACACCCAAAACACCTGTTCTCACTTCTAAGTTCATCCCTCTGAATCCTTGAAAAGGTGGGGCTTCTGAGGGAAGGGTCTTCCTTCACTTCTGAATTTCCCAGCATCTTGATTCTGATTAGGGCCTTGCTGCCTCGTTGGGGGTGAAAAGTTTGAAGCACTTCCCGAGATTTGGAACCTTTTAAAGTTTGAGGGTGCAGCTTCGGCAAGACCTTAACAACAAATGCTTGAGGGTGCAAGCTTCGGCGAGACCTTAACAACAAATGCTTTGGCAAAGTCCTTTGCCATTCCGACACATTCTGCCATTGAGACTGGTTTGGCATTTTTCACTAAAGTATCCAATGGCTCATTCACCCTCAAATGAATCTGGCCATTAGCTACTCTTCATCCAAAAGTGGAGAATATTTGAGGAGAAGGACAAATGCCTGATGGTATTCTTCAATCATCCGGCTATCCTGCTTCAGTTCGAAGAACTCGTTCATTTTGGTTTCCAGGAAGCCCGAAGGACAGAACCTCTTCCTGTGAGGTAAGCTTTAAGATCTGACCGGGTCTGGGTATTTCGGTCGAGACGGTTTGTCTTGCAATGGTTCCTCCATGCGACCCTGGCCGTTTCCACAATTTTCAATCTGGCGAGAGCCATCTTGCTCTTCTCATTATAATCGGTTACATCAAAATAGTCTTCCATTGCCTCCATCCATTATAACAGTTACATCAAAATAGTCTTCCATTGCCTCGATCCATTTTTCCACTACTTCTCCTAAATGTTCCCCTTCATCCTTGAAGGGACCAGGTTGGGATCAATGAAGGGCTTTACGAACGTCCGAATCTAACTCTTCATTGCTAAGAGGATCAGGCTACCTACCACGGCCCGCGCGCCTCGTGATTCTGACAAAACGATATTTTTGTCAACTTAATTTTATCATCAGATTTATGACTATTTAATTTTTGAGATTTATTTCTTAAACAAATAAATATTCCATCATAATTCTTGAAAACAAGTTTCACTCTGATGATTTTATTACCCAATATTCATAACCACGAAAACAATTTGGAATCTTTTGCAAAACATCATTTAGTATCAAAAGTTCTTGATATATACATAGAGCATCTTGGCTCCAGAAGTCACTGCCTCAATCGCGTACACATAATAAGGCGATACTCCGATGGAGACATGCTATGATATACACAACTCATCATCACTGATAATGGTGCTGTAATTCTTCTCCTAGGAATAAAGCGGCAAGAAATTTTACAATTCAAGGGTGAGTGATTATAGAGTTATACATAATGAACAACTCCTAGCCTTATCAAAATCATGGTTAGCGAGATATTTTGTCCGAGTCTAAGAAGTCTAAAAATATGGCAAGAAATTTTACAATTCAAGGGTGAGTGATTATAGAGTTGTACATAATGAACAACTCCTAGCCTTATCAAAATCATGGTTAGCGAGATATTTTGTCCGAGTCTGTGTCGTTGATTGGTATCGACGCGAATACTTTGCCCTCCAGAGAACCACATATGCTGATGTCGCTCTACTGGATCAAGAAGTTATAGATCCTCAAAGTGAGGAGCGAGTCTCACTCTCCTTTCTCGGGTTGTAGCAGAGTTGATGAGATTTTTGAAGGCAAAGGAGATCATATCCTAACTCTCGGAGAGTCCAGGAATGATTTCGGGTACCCATCTAAAAATCCAGTTCAATTTATGAGTTTTTAATTTATGAAGTTCATTTCAAACATAATCTTAACAAGTGAACATTTTATTTCCCAGATTTACTTTAAAATTTTAGGTAATTTCTACTGCTTTTTTTCGTAAGCTTACAATAGCGTTTTGATACCAGCTGTGAGACCCCTCTGCGTCGCCCACGTACTAGATTCTCGGTTGCTATAGCAGCAGTGGAAGTAGCTTCCTCTTATGTGCGGGGTAGGGTGTCCCACTCGGGGCCTCACCCTCAAATGTCCGAACACGAGATTAATTTGGTGGTCATTCTCCGAAACCGAAACCGAGAAAATTTTCCTTGCTCGAAAAATGGAGACGATTCCACCTTGTTGATTTTCTTAATGAATTTTCTAATAGGGTCAAGAGACTAAGCTATCCTTCACCTAATTAAACCAGATAGAAGGAAAACTATCACTGACTTAGTTTGAAGAAATCAACACTTTTTTTCCTAACCAAAATCAAGCACAACCGTTGATCTAATCATTTGAGAAAATTCTTTAGGTTTTTATTATACTACTCGAATTCTAAGCGTATTCCTATCATTTTAATTTAATTATTAAAACTCCACTAATTCCGGCCTACCCCATCCGGCCCATGGGTTAGCCACCACCCAACCACTGGAATCGATAGAACCAGACAATTACTCACCCACCCATAATTGAATGCCTTTCTTAACTTTTGCTTTCGAATACAGATACGCACACACTCCTCTTTAAAACTTTAACATATAAAATAATCCATTGACAAATAGTTATTGGTTACAGATGTCATAACTCAAAAATTCCATCCAATCCCTTGTTTCTCAAAAAACAGTATCACTCTGGACTCTCCGTTGAGACCAAAATTGGTCACCAAACCAACGAGATCCAATTACAGATTACAATAATCATTTCGTCCATCATACATATCTTCCACGACATACGCATGGGTGTCCTAGGCACTGCAAGCCTATGCATCGCCTGGTCATAACCCTCCAGGATCCTCCTTAGGTGTCCTGGCACTTCACTCAGGGAGGACCACTTCGTCAGCCCTCGTCCATCGTACCGGAAGAAGTGCACCATTTTTCAACCATACCGAGGCCGGTCAAGAGGCTTTGCTGCATGAGCTGTCCTTTGAACACTCCCTGCCATCTCTTGCAACTAAACTTCCTTAGGAAAACAAGGAGTATTTCTTGAATCAGTATCCCCCTTCTTTCCTCGAAACTGACGAAAGAGTTTGGTCTTGGTCATAGTTTGATTCAAGGTTCGAGTCAGATAAGATTTTTCCTGAACTATCTTTCTCGAAAATTTTTATAATTCCCAGAAAAAACTTCCCTCGCCCCCCCCAGAAAGCATAGGTGATTCCTCCAGGAAAATCTTCTAACGTAGTCAAGGGCCTTATCTATCCTTTGTATTCCGAGACCGAACCCATGGGTCACAGGGCCGAATCAAGGAGGAACTTGCACTTGGTTTATAGAAATCATCGCTTTTTTTCCCTTAAAGCGAGGCACAGTCATTGATTCTTTCCCATAGAACAAGAATCTTCCTCGGACTTACTTTAACTATTGTAACTATTGTAACAAGAATCTTCCTCGGACTTACTTTAACTATTGTAACTTCAACCTAACTGAATTTTGTTATAAGAATCCACCGATCGAGCCTAACCCCAACAAGCCCATGGGTTAGCCAACCGCCCAACCACTGTATTGGTGGGATCCCTTTTTATAAAAATCAAGTTGTGTTTGTCCCCGGTACCAGAGGGAAAAGAGTTCCCAGGCCCCCTAGCCAGCACTCATACAATTTTATTATACAGACACACCACTTCCGCACCCAATAAGAAATTGCCTTTTCTTCAGATTCAACTATCTTCAAGACAGAATTGCAATAAAACTATAGTGTTTCCATCATGATTCTCAAAGTTCCAGTTCCATTTTTCATCCAGACTCTCCATTGTGAAGACCAGCTAGTCAACCAACGAGATCCAATTTCATAGTTTTACAGTTCGCTTAAATAATTATCTTACCATATTCACCATGAATATCTTCCTCAACATATGCATGGTTATCCTAGCAACCCGTGCATCGCGTGGTCAGAACCCTCTAGGATCCTCCTTAGATGTCCTGGTACTTCACTCTCAGAGACCGCTTCGTCGACCCTCACCCATCGTACTGGAAACGTACCATTTCAACCATACTGAGGCTGGTTAAGACTGTGGGGCTGGCTTTGCCCACGGGAGACATCCTTCGATGGCTCCCAGCCGCTGTTCAACATAACTCTCCTTATATTAAACCATAAGCCAAATGCTTCCTCCATCATTCTAGTGTAAGATAGTCCTTTAAAAAAAACAGAGTTTCTATGCAAGTAATAATTTCCCATTGAGTTTGGTTTCACGAGACTCCCTTATTTTCAACCCAAGCTTTCTCAATGAAAATCACAAATCTCGTATCTCGATGATCCACCCATCAATTTCAATGAATTTCTAACTTATTTCTCGACGATTTCGAGTCTTAGGGAAAACTTCTTAATCCGTGGTTATCCATTCTTCATACCTGAAGAAATGGGAATGGTCACAACACTTAGTTTAATTTTTGATTCAAGAGATGGGCATGCATCTTACTGACCTACCTTTCTCATGCGTGAACAGTCTAAGTCTGAATTACTCGGATTTAATTCTAGATTTGTTTCCTAAAGATTTTTCTCCTATTTACCTGATAAAATAATAGTGATTTCCAATCGTAATGGTAGAAATCCAAAATTATGAAAATTCATTCTTTCTTAGATATAATAGAATTATAAATAATTTTATTTATAAATAATAGAATTTAACAAGAATATTTCTTTTTCCAATGATCCTTTTTGTGAATATGTATACATCATTTATTTAAAATGTTCATATAGAATTATACTAAAATTTTCTTTTCTCTATTTGAACCTCGGCATTGACATGCCCTAAATTATCTACATAAAATATGGTGAAACCTTCTCTTTTGTAACCAATTTTAATTTATGCATTTTTCTAATTAAAAGTACGATAAAAATTCCTCTTTTTGATAAATTAATAAAAATACTCATGTATATACATACCATGAATATACTTATTTTGAAATATGATAGTTATTCCTCTTTTGATATTTAAAATATTTATACATAGAATATCGTGAAAATTCCTCTTTTTGCATTTGAATTTTTATGCATGCACATACAAAAATAATTATAACAAAAAATCCTCTTTTCTCCATCTAAATATTTATGCATAAATACTATAAATGTAACAAAAATTCTTCTTTTAGCATTAAAATGCTTATACATAGAATATGATGAGAATTCCTCTTTTTGCATTATCAAATTTATGCATAGAATTAAATTCATTTTTTAAAAAATTACCATAGCTGCACTACATTTTCTACGAATTCTCAAAATTTCTACTTTTAATATTTACTCCTAATTATCTAAAATATGGTGGGATTTCCTCTTTTAATCTAAAAATTCATTATGCATACCCAAGCATAATTACATTTAAACCTCTTATTTATTTTTAAAAATATCCCATTATCATTCCCATACAAAAATAACTACAAACTGCTAGCATAAACTCTCTTTCAACTTAAAATGAATAGTTTTGAATTTTCTAATCATAAAACAAGCTTGAATGAGTTAATGCTTGTTTTAATTATAGAATAAGAATCACTAAAATTCTTAATCTCTATCTGTATCTTGTTAAGCCTAGAAATTTGATTAAGAAAAATGAGATTAATACTAAGATCCATCCCTCCAAGAAGGATTCAACCATAAAGATGAGTAATCTTTCTAAAAGAGAGATTTACTAATAAAAAATATTATATTTAAGCATAAAACATTAGAATTTAACCATTTAAACAATATGAATCACTAGAAGCTTGGTTTTAAGAATAAACCATTGATTAAAATGCTTCCCAAGCATTAGAGAGATTGGAAAGAAGATTACCATTGAAAAAGATAGAAAAACACCATTGATTTAGGCTTACCCTTGGTTTTTGGCTTGATTATTTAGAGAGAAGTGAAGCCCACAAGAGAAAGCTTGTCCACCAAGATGAAGAGGGTAATCTCCAAGAGAGGATGAAGATTAGTGAAGCTCCAACAAAGATTCCCAAGAAGAGGCAAAATAGAGGGATAATAAAATTACACTAATTTGAAGATTATAATGGTATGTAGGAACACAAAGATAAAAATACAAAGTAATGAGGGTCTAATTATAGGTGAGGGAGGCCACAAACCAAGTCCAATTGGGATCTAGAGGCTTCCAGCTTCAGTCTGATCCATTTTGGTGGACAAGTTTTGGACCAGTTTGGTTCACTTTTTGATCCAGTTTGAAAAAGGAGAGAGGAGAGATGAAATATCTCAATTTTTTTGAATTAAAAACTTAAAGTAATGATGTGAAATAGGCACCTCCTTCATGAGCCCCCTCCCTCCATATTGAGGTGTCAAATTTTCATTTTTTAACTAATAAATCTTATTTTTTAACTAATAAACCTCAGTTTTTAACTAATAAACCCAATACTTAGTCAACTCTTCATCTTATGTGAGAATTTACTCATTTTTGGGGGATTTTCTTTTACTCTTTGCAATTTTCTTATTGAAACACTTGGATTAATCCTATTGGCCCTTTAGAACACTCTGAGATACGTGATTCGTGACAAAACACAACCAAATTTTTTTAAAAAGGAATCCCACCATTATAGTGGCTAGGCGGTTGGTTAACCCATAGAAAAGAATCAACGGTTGTGCCTCGCTTAAGGGGCAAAAAGCATTGATTTCTATGAACCAAGTGCAAGTTTCTCCTTAATTCGGCCATGTGACCCACGGGTTCAATCGAAATACAAAGGATAGATAAGGCCCTTGACTACGTTAGAAGAATTTCTTGGAGGAATCGCCTATGCTTTCTGGGCGAGGAAAGTTCTTTTTCCAGGTTTGGTTTTGGAAGAATTGCCGGATTAGTCTCTTGTCCAAACATTTGTGGGCGAGGCCTAAGTGGGAAGCTCTGCCTTGCGTGCAAGGTTGCTACTTCCGCTACACTCTAGAGTTCGATGTGCAAAGGGGACAGGGGTCTCATAGCGGGTATGAGAGCTTTGTTGAAAGCTCAAGAATCAAAGATGAATTTTATCTAAATTTTATATTTAAAAAAGCTAGAAAGATGCATTCACATGCTATATTTTCATTTACATTAAGCTTTATTGATGAAGACTTTTAATTGATGAATTGGATTTTATAGATGGATGCCCCGTATTTATCTGGTATCCCCAATCTTACTCAAACTCAGGATATGACTACTTTTACTTTAACAATTTTGAAAAAAAAAATCCTTTATGCATCTCTCTATGCATAAAATCAATGTTAATGAAAATAACACTTTCAAAATAAAAATAAATCCTTTATGCATCAAAAAAAGAAAAAATCAATTTTATGAAAATAACACTTTCGAAATAAAAATAAATCCTTTATGCATCTTTTTGTGCATAAAATCAAATTTAATGAAAATAACACTTTCGAAATAAAAATAAATCCTTTATGCATCTTTCTATGCATAAAATCAAATTTAATGAAAATAACACTTTTGAAATAAAAATAAATCCTTTATGTATCTTTCTATGCATAAAATCAATTTTAATGAAAATAACACTTTTGAAACAAAAATAAATCTTTTATGCATCTTCTATGCATAGAAATAAAATTCAATGAAAACAACACTTTTATAATAAAAATTTCCATTATGCATCTTTCTATGCATAGAAATTAATTTTAATAATTAATATCAGTGATATCCATGCATATTCATAGGTGAATATGTACATGGAGTAAATTAAAATATTTCTTTTAGAATTCACAAACAATGGGAATTACTCTTTTGGAATAATATAAAAAAAACTTTCTTTTGCACAAAATTCTAGAAAATTTTGCCATAACCTCCTTTGTATGGCTGACCATTTCTCATTTTTTAACATTCTATTTTTAATTTAAATTAACCCCAATTAGATGTAAAGAATTCTAATCTACATAATTTTTAATTTTCAAGAGAGTAAACATTAAGAAAAGTTTATTTAATCTTTTGTTAAACATTTTAGGATAAAGAACGACTGAATTGTAAAGAAAAAAAGGGGGAGGCCTTTTAATCAAGGTATAGCATTAGAATTTGCTTTAATCAACTATAAAACAAGAAAATCAAGAAAACCATAGATTTGAAATTAAAAAGTAAGAAAAATTTAGCTTACATGGAGTTGTATTGGCTTGAGGGATTAACAGTTAGTTCTACTCTTGTCTGAAGTAAGAGTGGCCAATTACTTTGGAGAGGATTAAGCCAAAAACAATTGAATTATCAAGAAAATTCAATGTAATTGGCTCTGAGTAGGCGTAGAGTAACATTGCATAAATAATATTAACCTTTTACAAAGAGGGAGGCTTCTATTTATAGGAAAAAGTGAGCCTCTAACCAAGAAAATTGATTCTAGAATTTTTCAGATCAGTTTGGTCAATTTTTGACCATTTTTGGGTCAATTTAGCTTACTTTTTGAATCTAGTTGAAACAAGAGAGATGAAAATATCTCATTATTTTTTAGTTTAAAACTCTTCCACACATGTGAAATATGTTGAGATATCGAGCTCATCTAGTGAGGCGGTGAACATTGATGACCCGCCTAGGGGATAGGCCCCACACTTACACCACTAGCATGGTTGGTGAGATCATGGGTGATATGTGGCCAGTGGGATGACAAGCTATGTGATAGCTATTCTAGAGACTGGCATGGTTATAGCGCTAGCTCATTTAGTTGGGTTCACACTATAGAGAACCCTAGTATGTATTTGGTTGAGTACCTTTTCATATTGTGTGTACTCTTATCTTTGTATATGGTGTGTTGAATGTTGTGTGAAGAAGAAGAAGATTTTCAGCCTCTCACCTTGTGTGTTACAGATGTGAAAGAGTTCAAGGATTGGAACCAAGGAGCCAGAAAAGTTATGTATTGACTCTCTATCAGTATACATGACACCATGATTGGGCACATACAGGATGCCACGTCCCCCAAGGAGGCATGGGACACCTTGGTAAAACTCTATGAAACGAATACCAAGGCACGAAAGATACAATTGAAGAATGAACTTCATACTGTGGAGAAAAAGAGTATGTCTGTGAATGACTATGCATTGAAGATCAAGGGTATTGTGGAATCCCTTGCATCTATTGGTGTTTCAGTAGATGATGATGATAAGGTGGAAGTCTGTCTACGTGGTCTCGGACCACAATACAAGGCATTCAAGACGTCTATTCAAACTTGGGAAAACATTTCTAATTTCACAGATTTGGTGTCTATGTTGATTATCGAAGAGAAGAGCTTGGGTGAAGACCAACAGTCTTCACAAAACAAAAACAGTTTAGAGCAACAAGCCTTCCACACAAGTTCAGGAAGAGGACGAAGTAGAGGAGGCCGTGGACACGGCCAAGAAGGTGGCCGAACAGGTAATCAGAATTATGGCCACAGCACCAGCAGCAATAACAACAGTCCCACAATTCACAACAACAACACGCAGGTGGAAGAGGCCAATTCAGAGACAGGGGGAGTCAAAGAGGTCGTGGAAATTAGCAAAGGCAATATAATGATACACGTGGATGTTTTTATTGTGGTAAGCCTGGACATGTGCAGACAGATTGTTATAAGAAACAGGTTGACATGCAAAATGGAAAATTGCAGCAAAACAACTATGCATCCTCGAGCAGAAACAATGAGGATAATGAAAGGTTGTTTGTTATGCAGCATGTCGTTAATGCCATGTCTGAAAATGTTGAAGCAGCACATAAAGATGATGTATGGTACACTGATTCAGGTGCTTCAAACCACATGACAAGTCATGGGGAGTGGTTCAAGGAGATGAAAAACCTTGAAAGACCAGGTTTTGTGGAAACAGGGGATGACACTACTCATCCAATTGCCCATGTTGGAGATGTGCCATTGTCTATGCAGGATGGCAAAGTGAAGTGCCTTGCAGATATACTTCATGTTCCGAACATAACAAAAAGAATCTCATTTTAGTTGGCCAGATGATTGAGCAGGGTTTGCAGGTTTGGTTTAACCCTGATGGCTATGTTGAAGACTTTAAAGACAAGAGTAGGTTGGTTGAAAAAGGAAACAGAGTGGGCAAAATGTTTACATTGAATGTAAACATGCCTGAAGTGAGTGCTGCAATGTTTGCAAATGATCTAGGAATTGTTATTACAGACACAGACATTTGCCATAAAAGAACTGGACATGTGAATATGCAGAGAATGAAGTCTATGCAGACTAAAGGAATTGTGACAGGGCTGCCAAAGTTTAAAGTTGAAGGTATGCAGAAAATATATGAAGCATGCCAATTTGGAAAGCAAACAAAGCATGTATTTCCACGTGATAGAAATGTGAGCAAAAATGCACTAGATGTTGTGCATTTTAGATGTATGGGGTCCTACTACGAAGACCATGTCTATGGGAGGCTGCAGGTATTATGTGACATTTATTGATGGCCACACAAGGAAAGTGTGGGTATACTTCATGAAGGAGAAGAGTGAGATGTTCACTCATTTTCAGAATTTCAGAGTTATGGTTGAAAAGCAAACAGGGAAACATGTAAAGTGCCTAAGGTCAGATGGAGGGGGACAGTACTCCAATGAGTTCTCTGAATTTTTACAGAAGAATAGTATTTAGAGACAGTTTACATGCAAATACACTCCGCAACAAAATGGAGTTACCGAGCGAAAAAAACAGGCACATTGCTAAGATTGTGCGAGCATTGATGGAAGAGAAGAATATGCTGAATAGCTATTGGGCTGAGGCGGTTTCTACAGCAGTCTACATCATGAACAGGACTCCAACTGCAGCCATACATGATGTAACTCCAGAGGAGAGGTTTACTGGCAAAAAACTTGATGTCTCATCTAAAAGTCTTTGGATGCATTGCATATGTGCATGTGCCAGATGAGTTGAGAACTAAGCTGGATCCAAAAGCTGAAAAATGTGTGTTTATTAGGTATTCCCTTGAGCAAAAGGGATACAAGTGTTATAACCCTGCAACACGTGAGTTGAGGGTAATCAGGGATGTTTTTGATGAGATGAGCAGCTGGTATGCTACTGAGAACAAGAAGCTGTTGGGACTGATGTGAGTGGAAATGTGGTTGCACAGAATACAAGTCAGCAATCACAGTCTTTGAGTGGACTAGGAGAGTCCTCATCTAGTGGTTCAGTTGATAGACCATGGAGTGGTAGGCTGCATCATAATACCAGTCCTGCAAATGTGATTAGTACATCACATAAAGGCAAAGAGAAAGTGGTTGAGCCCCTTAGTATGCTTGACATTTTTGCAGGGCATTCTCATGTTGATGGTGGAGAGTCTAGTGGCTCAGAGATGAGCCTTGATGAGGATCTTGGGATACCAGCTACTATGAGAACACCTGGTGTAAAGAAGGCTATGGAAGCCATGAGTGCAAAGCTACAAAGATCTGGGAGAGTGAAGAATCTTGTGGAGAGGTTTGCCTATGATGGTTATGTGGCACATCACTATGCATACATGGCAAAAGTTGTGCAGGTTGTAGAGCCCACATGCATTGATGAGGCTATTGGAAATGTGTGTTGGGAGAAAGCTATGGATGAGGAGATGGATGCACTATATGGAAATGAGACTTGGGATTTAGTGCAATTGCCTGAAGGCAAGAAAGCCATTGGATGCAAGTGGGTGTACAAAGTAAAACATAACAGTGATGGAAGCATAAGCAGGTACAAGGCTAGATTGGTAGTAGCCAAAGGATATCCGCAGACATATGGCATTGATTATGAGGAAACTTTCAGCCCAGTTGCCAAGATGGCAACAATGAGAGTTGTGATAGCAATGGCTGTGTCAAAGCAATGGTCTTTACATCAGATGGATGTAAAGAATGCATTCTTGCATGGGGATTTGCAGGAAGAGGTGTATATGTTGCAGCCACCTAGTTATGAGGATGTGAGTCACCCCAAGCATGTTTGTAGGTTGAAGAAAGCCTTGTATGGCTTAAAACAAGCACCAAGAGCATGGTCTGACAAGATTTTGTGAATATCTTGTCACTATTGTCTTTCATGTCACCAATGTAGATTTCTCGTTGTATGTGAGACACAGTGATAGAGGGGTTGTGCTTGTTGTCATCTATGTGACCCGATCATTACGGGGGACCATGATGCAAAGATCTTTGATGTGAAGATCTTGCTCAGACAGAAATTTGAGATGAAGGATCTGGGGGAGCTCAGATATTTCTTGGGCATTGAGGTGATTAGGTCACCACATGGTATTGGATTACTGCAGAGACAGTATGGCTTGGACATGTTGTCCAAGTATGGTATGACAGGCTATAAGCCTATCTCAGTGCCATTAGAGCAGAATGGCAAGTTGAGTGCAGATTCAGGAGAGATTTTGGAGGATCCCACTATGTATAGGCGCATAGTAGGAAGCTTGATCTACATGACGATCACCAGGCTAGATTTGAGCTATGCTGTTGGGTTGGTGAGTCAGTTTATGCAAGTTCCTCGGAAGCCCCATTTGGATGCATTGAGACGCATACTGAGGTATGTGTGGTCTACTTTGCATATTGTGGACTATTTTATGAAACTGGGACAGAGATATGTGTACATGGGTACACAGATGCTGATTGGGCTGGTAGTATCTTAGATAGAAGATGTACTAGTGGCTTCATGTTTTCTTTGGGGAGTGCTACTGTGACTTGGAGCAGCACAAGAAGTAGCCTACGATTGCTCTATCCAGTACAGAGGTGCTGCTATGGCAGCATGTGAGGTAGCTTGGTTGAGAAAGATACCTGCAGATTTGGGTCTAGCCAAGTACAGAGCTGCTGCTATGGCATCATGTGAGGTAGCTTGGTTGAGAAAGATACCTATAGATTTGGGTCTATCAGGGGACAAGTTGTCATTTTCTGTGACAACATTAGCAGTATACAGTTTGGCCCCCAGGAACCCAGTTTTTCATGCTTGCACGAAGCATATAGAGGTCCACTACCATTTGGTCAAAGAGAAGGTTTTGGCAAGAGACATTGACCTTGTTTTTGTCAGCACATAGGATCAGGTCGCTGACTTCTTCACCAAAGCATTGGGTATAGAGAAGCTCTGCAGATTCAGGGCTTCGCTTGGTGTACATGAGATGGAGTTGAGCTCAAGGGGGAGTGTTAAGATATCGAGCTCATCTAGTGAGGTGGTGGACACTGATGACCCGCCTGGGGGATAGGCCCCACACTTACACCACTGGCATGGTTGGTGAGATCATGGGTGATATGCGGCCAGTGGGATGACAGGCTGTGTGACAGCCATTCTAGAGACTGGCATAGTTACAGCGTGAGCTCATTTAGTTGGGTTCACACTATAGAGAACCCTAGTATGTATTTGGTTGAGTACCTTTTTATATCGTGTGTACTCTTATCTTTGTATATGGTGTGTTGAATGTTGTGTGAAGAAGAAGAAGATTTTCAGCCTCTCACCTTGTGTGTTCTCTTTTAGGGTTTTGTGAGTGTATGTGTGCTTGCAAGAGCTCAAGCTCTCTTCTCCCCTGCATCTTTTCAAAATAGGCGCCTCCTTCATGAGGGAGATCCCCACACTGAAGTGTCAAAAATGCATCATTTCTTCTAAATATCCCTTCTTTTTTAACTAATAAACCTTGTCCTTAGTCAACTCTTCATCTAATGTGAGCATTTACTAATTTTTGAGGAATTTTCTTTTATTCTTTAATTTATCTCCTCCCTACATTTGGAATAATCTTATTGGTCCATAGGAACCTTAATTGGAGCATAATTCAAAAATTTGTGAAAATCTGGACCCTTAGGTCCTTTATACCTATTTTTAATTAATTCCAATTGCACATTGGAAAGTTCTTTTTGAATTTCTATTTCAGGGAAAATCAATTTAGACACTAGGAGGATTTTTATATCCAAAAATATCTCAATTTTGAATTACCTCCCTCTAGACATTTTCTCTCTGCAGAGGCCAAAATAGATAGAAACAAGATCTGTTATTATTCTGAAAATGTGAGATCCCTTTCCCCACCGCGCAACGAATTCAGGGGTGCTAGCAGCGGAAGTAGCACTTCTTGCATGGCAGGGCAAGGTCCCACACTCGGGGCCTCGCCCACCACACACAGATATCTGGACAAGAGACTAATCCATCGGTTCTTCCAAAACCGAACTCGAAAAAATTTCCCTTGCTCGGAAAGCACGGGCGATTCCTCCAGGATAATTTTCTCTAACGTAGTCAAAAGCCTTAACTAGCTGAACTGATCTGAACGATCCCGTAAGTCCCATAGTCAGATCAGGGAAAAGATTACACTTGGATCATAGAGACCAATGCTTTTTTCCTCATTGAGAGGCACAGCCGTTGATTCTTTTCCATAGAACAATTTTTGTTCGGAATTTACTTCATCTATTGTACTAGAACAGAATTGAGTCTCAATTTAGGGATCCATCACTCCAGCCTAACCCCATCCAATCCCATGGGTTAGCCAACCACTGTAGTGATGGGATCCAATTAGGAATTTGGTTAGATTTTTTCCCCGGCACGAGGGAAATGAGTTCCCAGACCCCCTAGCCAGATATTCATGCAAACTTAAACTAGTCACACCACTTACACACCCAATATGAAATTGCCTTTTTCACAGAATTAGCTATCTTTAAAAACAATGATTTATTGAAACCATGGTGTCACTGATCATAATCCTCAAAATCTCCGGTTAAATCCTTATTTCCAATCATTCCTTCATCGGTGTACTTATGGCATCATTGGCAACCAGAACGTTCACCACTTGTCCACTCAGGGGCCTTTTCGATAGTTCCTAGCTCATAGTAACCGACAATATATTCATATATCAAAATGGAATCTCCGTTGAAGGTCAACAAGATCAACCAACGGATCCATATAAAAGAGCCATGGACTCATCTATTGAAGACTAGCAAGGTCAATCAACCAGATCCATGCCCAAATTCAGAAAACAACTCTTACTCCTTATTCAATATCTTCCCCGATGTACTTGTGGGTATCTTCAGCGACGCAGAGCCTGAGCACCGTATAGTCAGCACCCTCTAGGATCCTTCGCAAGTCACCTAGTGCTTCACTCATAGGCCGCTTCCTTGGTCCCTCATCCACCATACTGGAAGCTTGCCATTTAAATCAAACCGAGGCTGGTCAAGACCTCAGCTGACCTTGCTATGCGAGACGTCCTCCATTGGCTCTCCGTCAGCTATTGCAACTTTATCAGCTCTCAGTCTCCATGACCTCATTCACAAGATGGTCAAAATGCTTCCCCAGCATTCTTGACATAAATTAGTGTAATGTCCCTCCCAAGCCATGTATGTATGTGTCTCTTTTAATATAGATTTCAATAAGGAAAGAGAGTGTAATTAGAGAAGAGTGAGACAATAAGGCTAGAAACATTAGAAAAGTGTTAGAATAAAAATATTAGCTCCAAAAATCCTAAAAGAAATAAGAACATAAGAATAGTTCTATTAAGAGATAAGTATTCCCAAAAATAGAATTTCGAGTTTAGGTACTAAGAGGTCATATTTAGAGTACTTTTACACCTTTAGAGTCCATGCATACTAAAAATGTGAAAAAATAACGCGTTTCTAAAGATGGTGCATTTGTGGCTATATACAGACGTTTTTGCCTATTCTGCCCGCGATGACTTATAGACCAAATGCCTTCCCATTCTTTTGACTGGTTATATAATTATATTCTGAGTTTTTATCAGAGAGTTATGGCCGAAACAATTTGTTGTTTCTGTCAGGGTCTTTACATAGAGAAAACTGTGAGAAGACAGTAAGTAGCCTCAAGGTAATCCTAGAGTTTGAGATGCATATATCCCTTCATTCTTATCTAATATCTCAGAAAAGAAGCTTAGATTGCTATAGTCTTTCAGAGAAAGAGACCAAAACTCCATAGCTTTTCTTTTAGAGAAAGAATAGTATCCCGTAGCCCTGTAAGAGAAGAAGGCTATTTTGCCATAGACTTTAGAAAGAGAGAAGAGTCACAGTATGAGTAAGAGGAGATAAAGCTTGGAGATTATTGGATGATTTCAATCAAAAGACAAGGTATTAGAAGACTCTATTCTCATACGTCAAGTTCTAAAGCTCTTGTTAATACGAGCAAAGACAACGATAGACGATAAATTTCTATAAGGTATATACATATTTTGTTTTTCAATTATTTATCATTCTTAGGGGTTGAGGTATGGCCCCGGCTTCTCTATTGATTGTTACAATGATCTATTTGATTGATTTACTATTTAAAGTTTGTATTCTTTTAAGCAGTAGCATATGCCTTAATAAAGAATGTCTTATCGCAATCTCAAGTTGAAATGCTAAAATCTTTGTGAAAAAGATTGTTTTCTTAAAGAAGGTGACATGGATCCTAGTCATATGGTTTAGTGAGTAAATGGATTGTTATCTTGGTTAAATTAAGGTACAGGCCCTGCCTTGACGCTGCCCCGTTCTTGTGCTTGTGTAGCTGGACGGCGGAGACGTTAGTAAGGCCCGGAGTTGACCCATGGTATCCCTCATACCATTGGAAGAATGAGGTTTGCCGATTGAGGCAAGTGATTGTGATGATGCTGCCTAGTTCTGAGGGCCCAGGCTAGTGCAGTGAATTAGCCCACCCTAGTGCGCAGACATCCCTTTGAGGGGCGGGAGGATCGAGCGATGGAGCCTGAGAGGGCGACAGGCCGGCTTGAGTCCTTGCCAGCGACCGACGATGAGGTGTATGGTCCCGTAGGGTTTTGCCCAGCATGTAGAGGCTGGAAGGCCGAATTCTAGATCATCGGCGGTATAAAGAAAAAGATTAAGAGAGCCGGTTTGGCTTGTATGGAATTGATTCATGTATGAACCTTTTTTATATATATCTTTTCTTTGGCATGATTGTATTGTGTAAAAAGGCTGTTTTAACAGACCTTGTGAAAAGGGCCTTAATTAAGGAACATGTTTGTATATGTCAAACAGTGTAGTAGGATTAATTAGAAAACAAATTGACGCGTGAGTAGGGTGGAAAGTGGGAGGATGGAATGCCCCGACGGCACCATCCTACGGACGGAATCGGGTGGACCCGATTAGTCGAGTAGCTTTCCAATAGATTAAGTGAAAGCCCTATGCTAGATAAACTGGTTCCAGGGCAACTCTATTCTAGAAGACTAGGCCAGCGGCTGTGCCTTACATAAGATGAGGAAAAAAGCGTTGCCTTTAGAAATCAAGTCTAGTAGTTGCCCAATTTATGATCAATTGTCCTATGGGTGATTTGATGTTTAGAAGATCACGCTTCCCCTGCGGGATAGAACTAGGTCTTACCTATGAATCGTATCCTTAAATCTCTGCATGGTCAAGGTGTCGATGAATAGGAAATTTTCTCCAAGATAAGACTTAGTGGACTATCTCAAGTGTTTCCCCTATTTTTGGAAAGGGGGAACCTTACAAGTGGTATCAGAGCCGATCTTAGTTCCTAGGATTTGTTTTTCAAAGGTTAACTATCAAGGGATTAAAACAAGTGATTGTTTATCATATGAGGACGAATCAATCATCTCTACTGGCCATAGAAGTGATTTGAATATCCTCACATGTTGAGACAATCATCCTATGAAATTGTGCTTGTATCTTGGGGGTGCACACGCAAGATATTTGTACAATAAATTTGAGAAATAAGATTGGGGAGAAAACCTTTTGTGAGGAAAAATATAGGGTGATCAAATTAAGAAACTAGTGAGAGACTGAATGACTAGAAGGATAGACCGAAACTTGTTTAGAGAAATTTTCAGGATATATCTCATTAACTTGCATATTATAAATTATTAAGATTATAATTCCATTAAGGTTTGAATAGTTGACGTGTGAATGCCATCCATTGGATGCTTTACACTAGGACAATCATCTAAGATTTTAAACCCATCTCAGACAAACATGGGTCTCGGATGTGTAATTCCTAGAGGATCATGCTCTTAGATGCGTTAATCCCAAGATACTAGATGTGTAATTTTCAGAAAACCAATCATCTTAGATGTGTCAATCTTGATAATCTTTGGATGTGTCAATCCCAAGGCACCAGATGTGTAATTCTCAAAAAAATGAAGAGCTCACATATATTAATCCAGAGTGCCTTTAGATGTGGTGCTATGATAAGTATTTGATAGTTTTGAACTTTTCATGGATATAATGAAAGAAGCAAGTTCACCCTTGCTCATCTAAAAATCGTAAGAAATGCCAAATTAGTTGGAAGCATTGTTGTCAATCTAACCATTGGAGCTAAAAAGTTAGAAGCATTGTTGTCAATCTAACCACTGGAGCTAGAATCAGTTATGAGATACCATGAAAGTACACCTTCGTGAAAGGTTTTGTCCTCTAGGATTTAATGAACGAATTTTTGGAGCTAACCCAAGAAGGAAAGACCCTAAAAGAATACCACCAAACTTTTGTTACACTTCTTCGATTTACTCCAGAGATGGATGAGGTAACTCTTCTCCATCGATTCATTTGGAAGCTTAATCTACCTTTGAATAACCTCATCATAAGAATGTAAAACTATCCTCTATTTTAGAAGCCATAATTATAGCCAGAGACTGTGATAAAGTTTTTTATATAGAAAGTATCGAGAAGGATATGAATCCTTCCATGTTAATCAAGAAGAGGTCTCCTAATTCAAGAGGAACGTCAAGCCCACCCCTGGCTACAAGGAATCATGAGCTAGAGCAAAAATTAGGTCAAGAAATAGGGATAGCAGGGTTAAAATAATCGAATTCAACAAGTATTTCTATGAGTAAATAGAAGAGGATTGGTGCAAGATTTATGTGAAGTAATGTGCATGATGAATAGAGGTATTCTACAAGACGATACTAAGATTATGAAGTTGCTATCATAGGTTAGATTGCGTAAAGGATTGATTCCCTTACGTTTTTCCATGATAATTTATTAAGTACCATATTACATGGGGGTATAGAATAAGGAATTCGAAGGTTCATAGCATTTGAGAGGTATATGGATGCATGAATTTAGGATAATAAGGCCAATTAACTTTAGAATAATAAAGACCTTTTGGAGACACAACAAAATGAGCCAAGCACATGAAATAAATGAATCTTTAAGAACAATGTTTAGATAAAAGAAGATTTTTACCTAGTGGTGGGGATACCAATTTAAAAGAGACAGGAAGATTTACTTAGATACTACCCCAGCTCGCGAGATGAGGACATCTCGAATCTTTTAAGTGGGGGAGATTGTAATGTCCCTCCCAAGCCATGTATATATGTGTCTCTTTTAATATAGATTTCAATAAGGAAAGAGAGTGTAATTAGAGAAGAGTGAGACAATAAGGCTAGAAACATTAGAAAAGTGTTAGAATAAAAATATTAGCTCCAAAAATCCTAAAAGAAATAAGAACATAAGAATAGTTCTATTAAGAGATAAGTATTCCCAAAAATAGAATTTTGAGTTTAGGTGATAAGAGGTCATATTTAGAGTACTTTTATACCTTTAGAGTCCATGCATACTAAAAATGTGGAAAAATAACGCGTTTCTAAAGATGGTGCATTTGTGGCTATATACAGACGTTTTTGCCTATTCTGCCCGCGTTGACTTATAGACCAAATGCCTTCCCGTTCTTTTGACTGGTTATATAATCATATTCTGAGTTTTTATCAGAGAGTTATGGCCGAAACAATTTGTTGTTTCTGTCAGGGTCTTTACATAGAGAAAATTGTGAGAAGACAGCAAGTAGCCTCAAGGTAATCCTAGAGTTTGAGATGCATATATCCCTTCATTCTTATCTAATATCTCAGAAAAGAAGCTTAGATTGCTATAGTCTTTCAGAGGAAGAGACCAAAACTCCATAGCTTTTCTTTTAGAGAAAGAATAGTATCCCGTAGCCCTGTACATGACATCACATCCATTCACATCCCATACCATTCATTCTCATATGGATTCACGTGCCATCACATTCATTCACATCCCTTATCATTCATTCACATCCTAATTCACAGGCTATCACATTCATTCACATCCTGGACTCACATGTCATCACATTCATTCACATCCCACATCATTCATTCACATCCCTTATCATTCATATTATCTATCCAATTTACATCACATCTCATCGCCTCTATTCTCTTTCATATTCATCACATTCACATCCACATATATTCTTCCACATACATCCACATCCATACTTATGACATACACATCCACATCCATACTTATGACATACACATCCACATATATTCTTCCACATACATCCACATCTATCCTTTCACCTACATCTACATCCATCCTTTCACATACATACATCCACATCCATTCTTTCACATACATCCACTTCCATCCTTTCACATACATACATCCACATCCATTCTTTCACATACATCCACTTCCATCCTTTCACATACATACACATCCATTATTTCACATACATCCACTTCCATCCTTTCACATACATACATCCTTTCACATACATACATCCACATCCATTCTTTCACATACATCCACTTCCATCCTTTCACATACATCCACATCCATCCTATATCCTTCATTTACATCCTGATTCACATGATATCTCATCACTTCTATTCACATCACATCTATCCATCCATTCATTTACATTTATCTGATTCACATCACATCCATCCATCCATTCATTCACATTTATCTAATTCACATCACATTTATCTGATTCACATCACATCTATTTTAGTAAATTAAGAATAGAAAAATTTTAAAAATGGTCAACCATACAAAGGAGGTTATGGTGAAATTTCTTAAATTTTGTGAAATAAGTATTACCTTTTATTATTCAAAAAGAGTAATCCCCATCGTTTGTGTATTCTAAAAGTGTTATTTTCATTCTATGCATAGAAAAATGCATAGTAGAAATATTTTTATTACAAAAGTGTTATTTCTATTAGATTTAAATCCATTGTCATGGGGGGATTACTCTTTTTAACATAAAAATGGATTACTAGAAATTTCTCTTCCTAGGACCAAGAGGAAAGGGGCTGCCAGCCAAAGCCTGAGAAGTAGCTTCTGAAGAATGAAAGTCCACCTGGAAGAAGCCTCGACCAAGCAAACGAGTATCCTGAAAGTGCACAATCAGCTCCGAAGAGAGAGCTGCTAGAAGCCATTCACGGGCTTGCGAACGAGAGGGGTGGGAACCATAAACTCTTGCAACAAGGGTGGTCTGGACCTCAAGGTCAATGTCATGCTGAAGAGAGGTGAGCTCGTCTTGTGAGAAATTGATGATTCTCTCGGCCAGTGGGGGTGACGCGAGGGATTGGCTGTTGTAGAAGAAGCCAAAAGACCAATCAAGAAAAGGGGAGGATGGCACAACTGCCATTCTCAAGGCCTTCCATACCATGCTTAAGACCTCCCATCACCTTGAAGAGGGGAGAATGACACCACTCCCATTCTCCCCTACATTCAAGAAAGAATGGTAGTGGTGCCTACCCACACGTACGTCGGGGAAGATATTGGAACAAGGAGTAAGGGTTGTTTTCTGAATTCGGGCATGGATCTAGTTGATTGACCTTGCTGGTCCTCAATGGATGAGTCCATGGCTCTTTTATACGGATGTGTTGGTTGATCTTGTTGATCTTCAACGTTCACTCCATTTTTTGTTAAAGTGAATACTTGCCGGTTACTATGAGCTAGGAACTATAGAAAAGGCCCCTGAGTGGACAGGGGGGTGAGCGTTCTGGTTGCCAATGATGCCATAGGTACACCGATGAAGGAATGTTTGGAAATAAGGATTCAACTGGATAATTAGAGGATTATGATCAGTGACACTATGATTTCATTAAATGATCGTTTTAAAGACTGTTGAATCTATGAAAAAGGCAATTTCATATTGGGTGTGTAAGTGGTGTGACTAGTTCTAAGTTTGTATGAATATCTGGCTAGAGGGCCTGGGAACTCTTTTCCCTGGTACCCGAGACAACCTAACCAAATTCTTAATTGGATTCCATCACTACAGTGGTTAGGCAGTTGGCTAACCCATGGGACTAGGCTGGATTGATGGATCCCTAAATTGAGACTCAATTCTAGCGGCCGGCTTGAATACAGATAAAATTGCTGCTGAATAAAGGCGAGAGCAAAGGAAGGGGGGCATAGGCTGGCGCTGAAGGGCGAGAGGAGCTGGGGAAGTAAGGGCAATGGGGCAGGCGGGGGCAGCAGAGAGGGGCAGGCGGGGACTGTAGATGGACAGGGGGCGACAGCAAAGGGGGCAGGTGGGGGCAGCAGATGGGGAGGCAGGGGCAGCAAAAGGGACTGGTGGGGGCTAAAGAGAGGCAGGCGGGGGCAGCAGAGGGGCTGGAGGGGGCAGCAGAAGGGTAGGCGGGGGCTGAAACAAATTACTTAATATATGTTGTCAGATTATAACTTAGCACGAGACCCACTCTTAGTTATAAGCCGTGACAATAATTCATGTGCCAGATCAAGGTTGACCCCCTAAAACTAGGCCATTAAGTCCAAAAATGATGTCCCCTCATTTTGCAATTGCCGTGATATGAGAGGGTCTATAACATATGTAATATTTTCTCTCTCTTCTGGTAGAAGAGAGAGACAATACTTGCAAGCAACAATGAATAGAAAATAGAATTAGGATTTGTGAGAAAATAGAAATAGGATTTGCAAAAAATAGAATTAGAAAATAGAATATAGCACAATCATTTCAACATACCATAGTGATACATGCACGAATGTGTTTGTGACTTCTAGTACTACTGTACTCTAGCCTATTTGCTCATCTCTATTATTTTGAGCAAGCCCATTTTCATTGATCATTGGGTTGCATCAAAAACACGCCTAATGTAAGCAAGGAAATAAATGTATTTAAATATAGCAACGTCTAGTCTATACATTCTTAATATGATATAGTTCAAGCATGTCAAACTGTGGGTCAAATAGAAGCTCGGAGGTGTTTTGCTCTAGGCACTTGAACTGGGTAGTTGGCACATAGTAGTGGACTTTGACATTTTAAAGACACGCCTGAAAAAAGTAGGAGTAAAACCACACTCAAATTGGGTGGTCTTCCGCATATGGATAGCCCTCTGCCATTTCTACAAGCTACTATATATAAACACATGCTAGGGTTCTGGCTTGGAATTATGGTGGGTGTGAAAACCCCGGATCAATGGTTAAAGCAATATAGGAGATAGCCAACTTATTTTGAGAAGGCTCTTGGAAATGAAAAATGGGAAGCTACCATGGATGAGAAGATGGTAGCATTAGATACAAATCGACATGGGAATTAGTGCCTTTGCCTAAGGATAAAAAGAAAATTGGATGTAAGTGGGTATACAAGGTCAAGCATAACTTAGATGGATCTATGAGGCAAGACTGGGTACCAAGGGTTATGCATAGACATATAGCATTGACTATGTGGAGACATTCAGCTTGGTTGTGAGAATAGCAACCATGATAGCTGTCATTATTATGGCTGCAGTGAAGGGTTGGTCTTTACATTAGATGGATGTAAAGAATGCATTCTTACATGGTGACTTGCAAGAAGAAGTTTATATGATGCAGCCACCAAGTTATGAGAGCGATGCACATATAGAGTGTAATTTTATTATCCCTCTATTTTGCCTCTTCTTGGGAAGCTTTGGAGCTTCACTAATCTTCATCCAAGCGCACCATTTTAACCATACCGAGGGGGCTGGTCAAGACCTCGATAGGTTTTGCCGTGAGCAATGTCCCTCAACGACTCTCGCGAGCTGTTGCAACGAGTCTCTCCTTAGTTAAACACATACCAAATGCTTCCTCCAGCATTTTGGCGTAAAACGGTCCTTCAAAGGTTCTATATGCAAGTAGAATTCCTGGTTCGAGATTGGTTCCACAAAACCCTTTTTCCTTGATCCATATTTTCTTAATGAGAATCATTGATCCCTCATCAGGGTAATCTACCCATCATTTGACTGAATTTTCAACTAGATTCTTGGTGATTTCGGCTAAGGAAAAACTATGCTAATTCAAACGGTAGTCTATTCTTTGTGTCAAGAATTGAAATTGATCACGAGATTTTTGCTTGATTCAGATTCGAGAGATGGACGAGTAGTTTACTGGCCGCCCCTCTCACAGTTATGGTCGAACCAAAATTATTCGGTTTGCTTCTAACTTTGATTCCTAAAGAATTTTCTTTAGATAAAAATCTACTGAGCTTTTAACCGTAAGGAAAATTTCAACTTTATGAATTTCATTCCTTCCTAACCATAATAGATTAAGATATGATTTTATATGAGAATATTAGATTTTTATAAAAATACTCTTCTTCTATTAATCTAATTTTGGTTAAATATCAATTTGGTGATTTATCCACATAAAATATCTAAGAATATTCTTTCTATCAATTTAATTATCAACCCTAATTTTTTAGGTAAAATTATGGTAAAAATTCCTCTTTTGTCACCAAAATTTAACTAAACCTTTCTCTACTTAAAATACCATAAAAATTCTTCTTTTAATTAAATACAAATATCTCTTTTTTTGAATATGCTTAAAATCTCTCTTTTTGCATTTAAATGATTGAATTTTAAATATCATGAAAATTTCTCTTTTATCATTTAATGCATAATAATTTTATCTAAAATCTCTTTTTTAAATTAAATAAAAATATCTATTATTTTAAATATGCCAAAATTTTCTCTTTTATTATTTAATTACTTGGATCTTAATCATTATGAGAATTTCTCTTTTCGCATAAAAATAAATTTATCAAAAATTTCTTTCTTTTAATTAAATATTTATGCATAAATACTAAAATTTATTTTATATGAATATGATGAAAATCATTCTTTTTGCATAGGATGTCCAATCCTAGAATATGGTAGGAAGTCCTCTTTTAGTATTATGCATAAAATAAGATGTTATTTTTTAAAAAAATTGCCATAGCTTCGCTACTATTACTGATAATTTTTAATTTTTTCTTAAAAGAATAAAACATTGTAATGCAAATATGATAGAAGATCTATTCTTAAGCTTAAATCTAAACTATAAATTTAAATCATAATTTTAACCATAATCATAAACTTAATTATGATTATTCTACTAGATTAAGCTATTTTTATTTTTTCTCTTTTTCCAAATTGATAAGATTATCTCTTTCTCATTTAAAATCAATTAAAGTAGTTTTTAACTACTTATAAATAATCTAAAAGAATTAACCATTATTTTGTTAACATAAAAGCATAGAAATACCATTTTCTTATTCTCTAGTTTAACGAGCAAATCCATATCACAAAACACATGATCAGAGAAGCCCTCCACTTGCCACCTCCAACCGCAACACATCTCCACCACATTGATTAAATGCCTATAGAAGATATGCTGAAGAAAATATCCTACAATTCTAATGGGGCAGAGTACACCAACATAAAGGAAGAAGTGGATGAGAGCTTGCCATGCAATGTTAATGATTATGCAAATCAGGCCGGTGGTGGATAGATAAAGCCCAATTCTCCTTCGCAAGATAGCCCGTGTGCATGAGAAGAAAGAAGGTGATTAGGCTTGGTACATACACAAAGAGATGAAGCAGTGCCTAAGATCCCACCAACCCAAGGTCTGCAACCCCTATCTCCTCTCTAAAATTCTAAGCCATGCTCATAATGTTCCGATACCAAAGGCGCCTCAAGAACCAATTGCCTCCCCACAAGCCCAGTAAGAAATAACAGAATCTATACTCCAAACCCCCCCTCCCTTCTAGCTCGACGGCCTTAGTATTCAAAAACCTCTTGCCTCTCTGCATGATACGATACTCCCAGATCTTCCCCCATCAACTACTCAAAAGGAAGAGCAACCAAAAAAGGAGGAGCCGCCAAAGCCACAGAGAGATTTCATTAAAGAAATCAAGGAAGCCACATTAGCACCTCATGAGCCTGGTCTAGAGAAACAAGCGGAGGAAGCAAAAAAGCAAAAAAGGCAAGAAGAGAGTCCTAGACCCAACAAACGAAGGTGCCTCCAGGTGATTGCATTCGGCCTCACCTTAGATGGCAAAGCCAGGAAATGGTTTAGATTACTAAAGATTGAGGATAAGGCCACCTTCAAAGCCTTGAAAGAGGCCTTCAAGGCCAAATACTCCCACCAAGGAACTCGATGGAGCCTAGTCCAGCAACTACACAATGTAAAATAGAAGGATGGGAAAACCATCCGGGACCATATCAATCAGGTGAGATACCTCCATTCCTGTTGTGCGACAAAGACAAGTTCTGACATGAGAGGTTGATCGATAGGTTCCTTGAAGGCCTTAATGACGTACCCTTGCATAATCCCTTATACACTCTAGCCCACACTTCCTTTGAGCGATGTTGCAAGAGTGCTATGGACTTTCAGGATAATTTCCAGGAAACGTGTTCTCAAGAACTGCATGAGGACACATCCGAAGCTTCATTTAGAATTACTAGCACAAGATCTAACAGGAAGGGCAAGGAGTCCTCAAGACAATAGGTTAAATAGTTGGGCGACCTTGATGTAGCAAATGACCTAGCATTGGAGAACCGACCAAGGTCGGGATCAAGTTGTCCAACCCTATCTTTACCCAAAGAGAGAGTTAGTGTGGTGCGCAATTTGTCAAGATAACCATACTAGCACAGAGTGTCCACATTGGAGACCCCGTCCCACTCTCTACTGCACTTATTGCCAAAGATGGGGTAATCACAAATTCCAAATTGCAACCAGGAAAGAGCTACTCAAGCCTGAGTCCTACCGTAAGCCCTGCCGGCAAATCCTAGGCAACTGTTGGCCTTGCCAGCACCAACATTGCATAAGGCACCTATAGGGCTATCACCAATCCAGCAATTGTGGCTCGCCTGGAGCAGACCGAGTTCGACGGCCTGCCCACCTTGGAACCTCGGACCCGGACCTCCTCAATCGCTTGTACTTCACAGAGACTTATGATGCCAATGAGGCTAGAGGGTAGGTGCTGGACAACGGTCACACCCAGACAATCCACCTGAGTCTGTACCTTGTTTGGGAGGCACTCCACCTCCCACGCATGGAGCTACCGTACGTCCGCCCAACCAACGTAATGTGCCATGTCCACATCATTACCAAGGCTCCACCACCAAGGATGGGGTCATGGCAGAATAGAGTTTGTCATGGCCGCCTGCACCCTATCCTTCCTCCTCATCACCACCCGCAAGACCAATCGTTTCAATCGATGCCATCTCTCTACCCTCACCCGTGTCCACCAAGGAGTACAGGTCAATTGGACGGAGTACTTACACAGATCTCCACACAGTCTGCACGAACCCACAGGGCAACCAACGTTTTATATCATGCTGCAGGCTGGTCCGACCTCCCCGCCCCGTCCAACTTGCGAGTGCCACCTCCATTCCCACCCATCTGCCTCCACCTTGTCCCTCTCCAACCTCTCCAACCCCCAAACACCATCACCCCAACATGCCCATCACCAAACCAATGTTGGCACCGACATGGAGGCTCACCCCCTCCTCATGTATACTCTCCGCCCCCTCCTCCCTTCTCCAAAGCAGGCACTTCCTCCCCCACCTCCTCCTAGCGGAACACTGTGGACACGTTGCGATGGACCCATACCGACAACTTTCGCACCCAAGAAGCCTATTCATAGGGTATCACCCAAGTAGCCTATTCAGAGGGTATCCGCTCCACCCACGTCGCGGTGCCCAATTTTGCCCAAGGAGTCTCCAGCCTAGCCCGAGAGCTAATGAACTAGATGACAAATTACATGCATAGGTAGCCGGAGCTGCGGAACAAAACAGATGTTGATCACGAAAGCTAACTAGCAGCAGACCCAAGAGACCCTCCACGAGGCCGCGTTGGCCAATAACCACCTCCAAGCGGCCCTGGAGGACTGCGAATGTACCCTCGCCTCCCGCCCTGAGCTCCAGCACCAACTTCAAGCTGCCCGAGAAGCGGAGCAACAGGCCCTTCATGCCCTCTCCCTCACCCAAATAGAAGCCCATCAACTCCAACCTCCACCCACCCCTTCTGGCCTAGTCCGCAACGTTGTCGAATGGAAAGTCAACGCATTGATGGACACAGCCACTGAGCTCCCCAACCTCACCACCCCTCCCCAAATCCTTGACCTCAACTACCGAGACATTCCCCTAAACCTTCTCCACTACATCTTCCTCGACGAACCCATTTCCTCCGCCACATTTTCTTACATTCTCACCAAGATTCCCTCCGCCTTCATCTCCTTTCATGCCACCCTATTCTTCTAGAGCCACATCTCTCCCAGGAGACTCTTTCCAAGTGATGTGTTCTACCCTCACAGCTGCCCTTTTGTCCAATGGTTGCTCAACCATGTTGAAGTCTCCTCCAACAATCCAATGATTAACCTGGGACAATACTTCTATGGTGGTGCCCCAAAGAGCCACCCTCTCTCCCCGTACATTAGGTACATAGATATTCAAGATATCCAACTTCTGTCCCTCCTACATAACTATAATCCAATGTACTCTAGTAGGTATGATTACACCATGGCCAATAACATGTGGCAAAAGTGATGCTGACACTGAGATGCATACCGCACCTTTGGTCCCCTATGCACAAGACTAAAAAGTGTCTAGAAAGGATCTTACCAATTTTACCACTTTTAAGCATATCTAATTCGTGCTCCTCCATAAACAACACATCCATAGGTCCACCTATAGTTGTCCCTCTTGCATAACCATAATCCACTATACTCTAGTAGGTATGATAACATCATCGCCAATAACATGAGGCAAAAGTGATGCTAACGCTGAGATGCATACCCCACCTTTGGTCCCATGTGCACAGGACCAAAAAGTGTGCCCAGAAGCCGAGGCATAGCATCGGGATGTCACTTGGGGAGCACATTTGCGCTACCTCCTATGACTCCTAGCCCTAAGGCAATCCCACGCAAAAATGGCACATATGGTGATACACCGGCTATGATCAGTCTGCCTAACATATCCATACATTGCTTCGAGGGACCATTAGGTCCCAGAAACAACACAAAATCCTCGAAGGACTCACTATCATGAGCGAACAACATAACCCTTGGAATAGCATCAACCGAGGCAATGACTGCCTAAGCAAAAGTGGGACAAGCTTGGATGCTAGGACCAACCCAAAGGTTGCCCCAATGGCCTCCAACAATGGCCAATAAGCATGAGGAAGGACTCAAAGGAAAAGGACTGCCACTTCTGAGGTTGCCTCATCTTGCATCAAAGTCTACTTACAAGAATCCTCTCCCAAGTAGCCTTACATCTATAAAATGAAGCGTAAAGTGGGAAGACCATGCCGCCAACACCCAATCACGGGCCCAGATACGTGGGGGGTGAGAGCTACAGGTTCCTACAAGTGTCGTCTTGGAGTCTCGATTTTGGCGAAGACGGCCAAAAGCTAATCTTGAAGGAAATGGATAGTTCGCTTGATCGGAGGGCATTCATTGGCCATGATGCTAATCAAGAAAAACAAAAGCCAACATGAATCCTCATTAAGAGTAATCCGTACTTGAGCAAGGCGCAAGAAAAGGGCAGGGCAGGGGAGGGGACGAGGGGAGCACTGCAGATTGGGGAGCCTGTCGTGGAAACTTATGATTGGTATACTAGGCATAAGGGATGAATTCTTGTAAACTTGGGATTCATATTGCTAGCTATGAAAACATGTAAAACTAAAACTACTCATGCGCATGCATAGTGACAATGCTATGTACGAACTCTAAAATGAGATGTTTGTTACAAAAACGCATCTCAAATCTAATTAGCAGCTGCCCATGCCACATGGTCACTATTAAGCATTCAAGATTCATAGCATCCGATCTCAATGTCATGAGGTGAAGGTATCCCATGGTTAGCACTAAACACTGATAAATGTTCAGAACTTTGGAAAAGGAAGCTCACAAAAAATATAATGGTCTGTATAAATCTGCATTTGTTTAGTCTTCTCATTCAGAAAATACATTTTCCCATTTAGTTGTTATTATCCCATAGTGTGGGATGGTAGATTGTACTTCTGTCATACTAATCATCTCTCTCATATTACAATGTGCTCTTGGGATGGCTAAACAAGATACCTGAGCTACAATTTACACCTCTAATGACTGCTGTACGAGTTTAATGCAGACCACTCAACTCAGAACAAAATTTCTCATCTTTGTGGTCTTCCTTGGCTCCAAAACCATATGCAAAATGGGTAAGGTAGCGTTTTACAGTCATTTCAATCCAATTTGACATGTTGAAAATCGCACTTTAAGGACACCATGTTGAATCAAAACCTTGAAACCGGATCGAATATGATCAATCATCTCGACAGCCATGCACCAAGGTCCCCCAGGGCTTCATGCTCAATTTGAGGCACTAACCATTACTCCCTCTAAAGTACCATTCAAGACAACAAAAGGAATGCTAATACCAGCATAAGTATCAACTTAAAAGGGGGAGCAATGTAGTATCATGCAGACACCTTCAAGAGTCCATTGTGTCTTAAAAGTGCATCCGTGGATGGTTCTCTTCCGCGGAAATCCACAAACACCTGCATTTGCAATACAAGTCACAGAAGGCTACATCAGCATAGTACTGGAGGAAAATAATGACTAAACTGTGATTATTGTAGAGAGATTAAGCAAATTTATGAGAACCATGTATCTGTGACAAAGAGAGGAATAAGCAATAATGCACAAGCTGATTCCGTTTTCCATTCCCAAGCAAGGTTTGCGAACCCCAGAAAAGAGACTTCTATTAAGTAAAATAAAATCATACAAAGGGAGATCTCAACCAATCGGGGGAGCTATGCTGCCATAAAAGCCCCGTGGGTGTGGAGGACCAAATTTTGACTCTACTGCTAATACAAGGATAGAGAGAGAGAGAGAGAGAGAGAGAGAGAGAGAGAGAGACAGAAACAGAGACAGAGACAGATGCTCAGACCTTCAGTGGTGGTCTGCCTCCACCCAAAGCAAGGACAGTCTCCCGGAACCTACTTCCAGTCTCTTTCACAGCCTGTGAAAAACCATAATCCAGTATTACATGAAAAACCATGAGAGACAGTAAGACCCAAAGCAATGCTAAGGTAGCAATTTACCTGTTCATTATCTAGACCCATTTCCTCAAAAGCTGAAAATGCATCTGCCGATAAAACCTCTGCCCACTGCAATAACTAACTAAACAAATAAATTCCAGAGATCTGCTAGTCCTCGCATATCATTTCAGATTTTGTTTTTCTATTTATTTATAGACAGAAAAGCTTACTGGAAAATTACCTTGTAGCTGTAGTAACCTGCGGAATAACCTCCTGTTTCAAAGCAGACGGTAAGTCATTGTTTTAAGTAGTAAATGATACCTGTGTATGATTTCTTTAGATCTCAAAAAATGATTTAGATTTTATGAACGTTGTGCTTTTTATTGTTGAATTTTCTTTTTTTATAAATCACCTGCAAAAATGTGTTGAAAGCTGCAAAGAAATCTGTCCTCTGGTAACGGTGGTATAACTTGAGTCTTTTGAGCAACTCTCCTGTCCACGTCAAAGATGGACTCCTCGCCACCCGGTACATACTTGGAATGTAGCTCCAGGTCAACACTTGCAAAGTGTACCTGTGAAATACAATTCATGACACACCAGCAACTTTGATAACATTATCATAGGTACCCCTCTATTTCCTCCCAAGGCTTGTGAACACATGCGTGCGCACATGAGGAAGAAAGCAAGTTATATTTAACATCTCAAAAGACCCAATGGGTCTATGAGACCAAAAGTGATATACTAGTGTCCATGTAATCTCATCATGGTACAAAAGAAAACAAAGACTAGCGCTATGACTCATTAGCTGGGAATGTCAAATCCAATCCATATGATATGAAATGGGGGAGAGAAAAATATATTAAACATCTACTAAAGACCCGATGGGCCTATGAGACCAAATTGATACAATAATATCCATGGCATATCTCATCATGGAACCGAAAACAGAACAAAACTGTCTCACTAGAGTGATACAAAACTGTCCATGAAAATCTCATTATAAAAAACCAAGAACATGAAACAGAGAGGAGCATCAGCCCCGATTAAATGGTATGCCACTCTAATATCAAGCATGGGGCTAATGAGTATGGCCGACAGGTCTCCCTCAGCTATGTCAAGGGGAAAGGTAGCTCGATGGCGATGGAGCATGTCCTAGATCTAGAGCTCATGAGGGGATCGTGGCCGAGATCCAGGGGGCGAGGGCACCGGGAACGCTGGAATGCGGAGGCCCGGTCCGAGGTAACTCCTCTCCAGCGAGGTGGGTCCACAAGATCCACTGTATGGGTATCCTCCTCATTCTGTGTCCAAAAGAAGCTGGTGATGGTTGGCTAACGAGGGAAGGGTCGAGGTGGCTTGGGCCAAAGCACTCTCAAGAAAGTGTCCCTATATGTGCGGAGCTCAAGCAGGAAGAGCCCTAGGCAAAGCTTGTCCGGGATGTCAATGATCTTGCAAAGCGGGCCAAATCAGTCATGGCACAATATAATAGTATAATGGGCTGCAACATATCTAATGCTCCTCTACCTCAACCTCTGTGTGGCATAATTAGCAGATCCTCTTCTCCCTAGGTTTCCGTATGAGCTCCCTGGCTCTAAAGACGACCACAGCTCTTCCTCTCTCCACTCCGAGGTGGTGGGATAAAACCTGTATCTGGCCAATCGCAATCCGCATGGCATGGGACATGTGAACACTCAGGTACCTCGGCTCCTGGATGAATCCATTCTCGGTGAGCGTGAAAAAGTGATCTTTGTAATTTTCACTGGGTGCTGCTCCAAAGGTGTGATCCATGTTCAGTGATGTAGAGACTAAGACGATCTAACCAGATAATTGAGTTGGTGTCCTCACGAGAGAGCCAGAGAAAGGGGAGTCCAAACTGTCCTGGAGGGATGGGAGGTGGTCCATGTGGAGCCCATATCCTGAGAACCACGTGGAAACTTTGGCATACCATATTCCTGGGTGGCCTTCGAGTGCTAGCTGTCTCAAGGACTCCAAGGCAAGCCTCGGGTACATGGGGGGATCCATGTGACTGATGCGATAAAGGTATCTAACTATCTAGAATAGTCCATCCACTACCATCGCGGTTGCAACAAACTCTACCTAGATAATCTGATGTGGAACTAACGGTTTGTGTCACCAGCCTGGACATTTCCCAGTCTGAAAGGGGTTTGGTGGACTCCAGGATGTTTAAATATTTGGAAAGTACAAGCTTTGGGAATGGGGGATTATCCTAGAATACAAAGGACCACACTCCTAAAATTTAGGAGAGTTGCTATTTTTGGCCCGACTCCGATGGAAATTCTGTTCACGTCATTACATCTGGAATTGAGGAGATACCAAGAGTTGGCAAAGTGCCTATGACAGAATGTCTACCAATTGGGATATTTTTAGAGATAAAGTTTATGGAAGGACCCATCTCTTAGATTGGGACATGTGGCAAGAAAGTGGACCAAAGTGAGACAAGTGGCCTGACACTTGTTAGAAAGTGGATCAAAGTGAGACAAGTGGCCTCACACGTGTCACTTCAGCTATTGTGTGGCTCTCCACTTGTCATTGTAGCCTTCTCTTGCCATTTTAGCTCATGGGACGCCCAAATCTATAAATTGGAGCCCTCTCTCTTCATTAATAGAGGCTCTCTTGCTGCACACTAGCCTCTACCACCGTTACAAGCTGCCCTAATGATGGCTACTCTCTTTCTCCCTCTCTTGAAGGCTGCCCATGAAGAATACTGGCTGTTGGGGACTGTTTTGGAGGCTTCCATCGCAAAGAAATACTGAAGGCAAGGGTATTTAATCATTTATTATGATTTCTAGCCATTGTACTTGTTGTACCAGCATTTGTACTCGATGTACTTGCTGTACCAGTCCTTGTGCTGTACCAACCCTTGTACTGGCTGTACCAACTTCTGTACTTGTTGTACCACCCATTGTACTTGCTATACCAGCTTCTGTACTTGTTGTACCTGCTGTACCAACCACCGTACCGACTGTATCAGCCACTGTACCTGCTGTACCTGCCCTTGTACTGGCTGTACCAACCACTGTACTTGTTGTACTAGTCATTGTACCTGCTGTACCAGCATTTGTACTTGCTGTACCTGCTGCACCAGCCACTGTACCAGCCACTGTACCTGCTGTACCAGCCATTGTACCGGCTGTACCGGCTGAATGGAGAGTTGTACTTGCTGTACCCTTTCTATTGCATGAAGACCCGTGGTTTTTGGGGAAGAATCAGTACCCACACTGAGGTATATGGATTATATTGTTGGCTCGGCATTTCTACAGCCTATGTTCCGGCTTGGTTGCCTCGTGTTGGGCTGTGTTATGGCATTTGTATATGGATAATCCAGCATCTCCCGTGGGGAGAGTAAGGCCCTCAAAGCTTGTACATGATATTATTCTCCTATACTCCAAGGGGGGGGTCGGCCCATTCCGGCCTCTATGCGGTGTCACACGTGCAAGCTCTATTTTCAGCATTTGTGGATGTTTTGTTCAGCTTTATGTTTTATGCAAAGTGATAATGGATGTGTGTTAAGACTGTGGCCATGTTTAAATGTTTTAATATGCATTGATGGTATCAACAAGTGTGTCAAAGGCCCTAGTCCCCCGGGCACCCGCCGCGAGTTTCAGTTTGCTACGTATCATATAGGAGAGCATAATGACCTCAGGTCTCTCAACTCGCGGACAATCCTCATTGAATAAATCTGGGCCCCAGAAGGCTTCTTCATACATCAAGGCTGGTGTGACGAGGGTGTCAGCAATGCCGCTCAAGTAAGCTCAAGGCTGCATATCCCCGTGTTACTCTCGCATGTGCTGCGGGAAGCATGGCGAAGCGTGGACCACTGAAAGTGACACCAAGGTCGACATAGGATGAGACAATATCCAAAGGATCCCCTCTATATGCGAAGCTAAATCTAGATGTGAAGGGGCGGGAGGTATTGAAGACCATTACCTTGGTTTTACCAAGGTTAATAGCGAGGTCCCACTAAGTGCAACAAGTCTTGTAAGGCATCCAAATGTCTCTGAAGCCCGTCAACTGAATCTGAAAGGAGGACAATCTCATCTGCATAAAGTAGTAGGGGGATCAATTTGCTTGCCAATGTGGGACCAGCCCCCCTAATCTGTCAACGAACCTAGAGATCTCATCAAAGTAGAGGCCAAAAAGAGTGAGTGATATAGGGCAGCCCTGTTTTACCCCAACAGTGCTGGAAATCTCTTGCGATGTACCACAATGTACATCCTAGGGCTCTCACTCGACCGATGACAGACTCATAGAGGATGATGATGCTCCAAACCATGGCAAATGGAACTCCTATCTCCTGTGCCGTTGTAGGATGCGGGCTCGGCGTATAGTATCAAAAGCTTTGTGGAAATCCACAAAGCAATAGTAAATCCTCTGATGTCGACCTCTACTCTCCTCAATTTTTTATTTTTCTTCCATATCCTCCTCATCACCTTCCTTCCCTCTTCTCCTCCTATCTCCCTCCTTCCCTTTTCCATCTTCTACTACTTCTTTCACCTCTACTACTCCTTAATTCTCTTCTTCTTCCTTTCTCTTCTTTTCTCCTCCTCGTCTCCTTTTTTCTTCTTCTCCTCTCTTCTTTCCCCTTTTCTTCCTTCAATGTCTTAAATCTTTCCCAAATTCTACCTTCTCTTCTTGAATTTCTTAAGAGTCCTTGATTGAACCAAGTCTGGCATCTAATCAAACAAAATTGCCATAATGCCTCACCAAAATAAGAATGGTTCCCCGAGATGTGTGAGAAGAGACCATTTTTTCATCATTACACTATGTTTTTAGATGGCTACTATAAGTATTTTTACTTTATGAAATTATTGATTTTTCTTCGAAACCTTACATTTCTTAGCCGAGGGACAAAACCTTTCGAAACAAAGCCCCAAAAACCTCGAAACGAAAAAAACCTCGAAACGTTTCTTGTGACTATGGTGAAGATGTGGTCAAGGGTATAGCAACTCCTTCAAAAGCCTACATCTCCTGAGCCTCTACATACCTGTCTCTCTACGAATGAACTGAACTCCGCCTCTGGCACCGATCCATAGAGTTCGGCCAATCATAATCATCTTGTAATCATTAGGATCAAGTGGATCTCCGGATTTGAGGATGGGGGTGTTAGTACACCAAGAGGGTGGAAATCCTTCACAAAGGGGCTCTATTGAACATGTAGGGAAGTAGGGGCACTAGGGAATCATTGGCATGTGAGATGTACTCAGTAGTGAGTCCCTCCTAATCCTGGAACTGCCCATTACGTAGTCTACGGATGGCCTCGAGAACCATGCCCTTTGTGAAGAAGGTGGAGGTGATGGGGCAGGGATCTGGTGGTGGGGGTAGAGATGGCTGATGGGAGATGGGAGATGGGAGATGGGAGATGGAGGGAGTATGCATAAGAGCGCCATATGTCTGGGCAGGTGATAGGTGTGGGGGGGCGATGTTCTCGGAGTTTCCTCCGGGCCTCTTTGCAGTTCGGCCCTAAGAAGAGTCGGTATAATTCATCCTCTTTCGGGGAGAGAGAGAGAGAGAGAGAGAGAGTAATGCCAACATCTACAAAAGACCCAAGGGTCTATGAGACCAAAAGTAATACAATGAATCCATGTGAGTCGTAAGTCATGGAAAACAACTAAATTTAAAAAAACTAGCTAACAATCCTATGGAATCCAGATGGCTGATGCAATGTGTCACCATATGGGATGCATCTCAGCTAACAATGCCATCCTCCATCAACACAGATCTGAGAGCTTTAGTGATATCTCTTGCCTGAGATGGGAGCTCTCCATGTCATCATGGGAGAATATCCCAGATCTGCAGCTGGTGCCATGTAGGGGAACTAAAGGTGTCTATAGTACATCACCATACAACCTTGTGTAAATGAAACACATGGAAAACATTCTGTATCCTAAACAGGTCTGTCCAAAGTTTGAGTACATCATACCAAACACCCCATGTAGGAGAACTGAACGTGTCTGAAACAAAAACGGATCTTTATTCTAAACAGGTCTGTCCAGAAGCAGTGCCTAAAGCCTCTAGGGCCTCTGGTGTCTTTGGAAAAGGTCAGAAATTTGCAGCTGTTGTCCGTTAGCCTACTCCATGAATAAAACTCCTGGACAGTGTTGAAAAGTCTAGTCTGGTGCTAAGTAGTCTGGCGATCGGAGGCAAGTGGTGTCATCGCAGGATCTGATGTGAGAGAGTGGAGCTGTAAGTTGAGCTCCGAGTAATCCTGGTTAGGGTCCCAACTAGCACCCTTATGCCTCCTCAGTATGACTAAATTCTGTCTGCATCTTCCTAGGCCCGGGCCTGAATGGGACGACTGCTTGCTGGCCTATTTCTGTCCTCATACTGGTCTAATGTGTATGGAAGGCCGACTCAGGATCACATAAATTGTAGGCTCTGCTTCTCTGAAAAAGTCCATGCTTACCCTCATGATCCAGTGGACCTCGTGCGTGTCAGCAGGGACAGGAAAGATGCATCCAGAGAGTACTAACTTGGAAGGAGATGATCAATGGACATACCTCGTGTCCCAACTGAGTTAGTGTAGTGGTCAAGCTTGTGACTTGTAACCTCTAGGTTATGAGTTCAAGTCCCACTAGGCTCTCTCATGTTATAAAGGGACACCTATGCTCGCTTGATGTGTTTGGTTGCTCGGGCTCTTGCCCCTTGAACACTCGAGTGACTCCTCCTCCTCGGGTGGTGGATCACCCGAGATAGGAGGATCCATACGAGACCCCTCTGTTGTTCCAGCGCTCGACTCATCGCGGTGGTCATGGGGGATGCCTAATTCGTGGCTCTTGCCCGATGGTACGTGGCCCTTGCCCGACCATGATAATTGGCTAATTGTTGGAAGGGGAAATCGGCTCCACCCACTTGAGTGGGCCCCGGGTGTGTACGGAAAAAAAATGGACATACCTCGTGTCTGAAACCATATGGTGGCACAAAACTACCAACATGTTACATTAGCACGAGGCTCGGCACTCGCAGAGAACCTTGTCCACATCTTGCTTTGTAAAAACAATGTTTGACACAGCAGCAAGCCTCCAGAGACACCTGGAAGCATTGCAGGGGTTCAGTGATCTTTGGGACATGAAGGTCAATCTTGGCAAGACCAAGATTATGATATTCAAACGTGCATCTCTGGCATCATTCACATTTGTAGTTTGTCACCTCCTGTGTGTACCTAGGATGCATTTTTACAAGACCTGGGCTCAGCATGAAACTTGCAGCTCAAGTCTGATTAGCTAAAGGGCATCATTGGCAAGAATGGGGAGGCAGTGTTTCCAGGTGCACTTTGAGCATGTGCACACGAAATCTGTCCTCTTTGATTTAGTAGTCCAACAAAGCACTGTATGTGGGAGCCTTTGAAGGATAGATTACACGAGATCCGTTCGGACTGGATTTGAGAGGTTACAGGTCATGGTGCTCTCCATACGATGTGTGAAGATCAGCACACCACATGATGTCCTCCAGGCAGTGTTCGCAGCACTCCCTTGCACATGGATATCTCATTTCAGATCATCACACACCTTGATAGGGTCAAGGAGTACACTGTATATGACTGAGGGCAAGCATACAGTGATAACCATGGAAGGCCCTCTCATCCTCCATGCAGCTTGCCCTAGGATATCCAAAAAGGATGCCATCTCATCAATGTACAGACCAAAGAGAGAGGGGGCCCTGCTTCACACAGATGCTCATACTCTTGAGAGAGAGAGAGAGAGAGAGAGAGGCCACTCTTTTAGGGTGAAAAAAAGAGTTCAATGTCAGTCATTGAAGTAAACTAGCTTTTTGAGAACTAAAAAGAATGGTGAAAAGCCTTGCACGCAAAGAAGTCACCACAATTTGCCACTCAACTATTGAAAGGGGGCATGATAGTCCCTAGGAAAAAAGATTATCAGTGTGTCTAACTTTGCAAGATTCACCACTGCCTTTAGACAGAAAAGCTTGAAGCAAGATTACAGAAGCTGCTCATAAACACAGCAGGAAAACAGTAACATGTGAAAAGAGCACCCACACCGACAGCTTGCAGAACGCACAGATGAAATATGCAAGATTGAGTGCACCTAAACTTGAAGCAAGATTACAGACGCTGCTCATAAACACAGCAGCAAAACAGTAACGTGTGAAAAGAGCACGCACATCTGACAGCTTACAGAATGCACAGATGAAATCTGCAAGATTGAGTGCACCTGGACTTTTTATTTGTCTACAGATGGTCTAAAATTTTAACTTCTTATCCACCTTGAGCATGGTTCCAGGAATCAATGCAAACACATGGCGTTTACCTGTCGCAAGGTGAGTGAGGCTGCCCTGAATGTCCGTGCGGCTAAAAGTTTTTGATATATCTCCTCGGAGAGTGTTTCACCAGTTTCAAAATGCTTGGCTATTCCCAACAAAGTTGCTCTGCCACATAGAGATGGTGGCAAAACATGAGAAACACACATCAATGAGCTTGAAAAGTCGGACCCACAATAAAGCACCAACTTCAAAGGGAAAAAATGCATAATTTCTTTTCAACATTAAAAAAAGAAAGAGTAGGGTTAATCTGTCCAGTGCAAGCCACGTAACGGAAACCTTAAACTTACTCAAAAACACTCATAGAGACCTAAACGGAAATCTGTCCAGTGCAAGCCACGTAACGGAAACCTTAAACTTACTCAAAAACACTCATAGAGACCTAAACTACTGTATGTTCTATTATTGACGTAAGCTGCTCAATATGCAAGCCTGCCAAAGTGACTGCTGAAAATAACTGACATAAATCACTGAAGAACTCATCCCAACATCCAAATCAATTCCCACACCTCCTGTCTAAAGGATGAGCATTGGCTGAACTGAAGAAATTGATCCGTGCTGGTCTTTGCTGCATTTCCAAGCTAAACAAGGAAGACAGAAACTGGAGAGGTGTAGGCTGAAGTTCTATGCAGAAAAATGAGAAGGGAGGCTGAGGATGCTTTCTATGTTGGATATCAATGCTCCACCCTCATATTGCATTGTCCAGGCACCGTTTGTACGAACCCCATTATGAGAAGTAGCCATGGTTGAGTAGCCCAAGTGCCCGGCATCCCCGTTTTCACAAAGGATGGTGGCCTAGGAGGCTAGCTAGTTTAGAAACTGACTAGATCAGATTTGGCACACATGGGGTAGGTAGACTTTACTCTTAGACACCCTGTCCTGACATTGTAGGGAGCCCAGATTGCCATGGGAGGTACGAAGGCTCCGTAGTATTTTCTAGTAGTTCTTTATGGGCTAAGTCTAGAGCATGGACAGTGGCACGGACTATGACAACACACCTACGAAATCATGTCACGGTCATCCCATGTACACAAGCCTATATAGATACATAGCCAACCGCTTCTTCACAAGTAATCGTTGTGAGTTTACTTCCTAGCTCCTATTACCATATGCCGTCTATCTGAAGAGTTATAGATCAACCATCAAAGCTCCCTTTCAACATAGCACACGGGTGTGGAGCTTTGTCATCTATTATAGCAAAACAATCATACAATATTGTTCTCTATCTTAGTTATTCTGCAATTTGAGTTTAAAGTTTTGTATTGTGAGATTCTTGTGAGTGTTATCTGTATACACCACACATTGTATCCTCTTACATAGTATCATAGCTCTCGCTCAGTACAAACCTTCATTGCTAGTTGTTGTCTAGCAATGCTTTAAGAGAAATGGCATCTTCCACAAGACCCCACCCACTGCCATTCAATGGAGATGGAAAGATCAACACTACCAATTATCCTCTCTAGCGGTTCAACCTCGAGGAGTAACACATGTTGTCGACCTTGTCCAAGCTTAGAGATGAAGGGATGCCAATGCTCTCTATGCCATCGTCACTAGCATGGAAGATAGTACTCAAGTCTCCTCCAAGGAGTTTCATCTCGGGGGGAGGAGGCAATGCTACTTCAACCCAGGCGTGCCACCCGACTGGCTCTTCTGCAGCAGCTTCTTTCAACATCAACAAAACGCAGCTTCAAATCATCATCACATACTTTTTTAATTGGAGATCAGGTAATTTATACATCATATGAAGCACATGATCCCAAAGTTGGAAATCAAAAGGCAGATAAAACATAAGAAATCAAGAAGCTTTGAAACTTCCACTTGAGCATATGTCGATGAAGTCCTTTTATGTCGTCGTTTCCAAGCCAAAGAGACTTGGGGTCCAAGCATGGTTCTCGAGGTGATGGACATTTGAGTTTGGAGCTCAAGCGTGTGGATGTAGATGAAGCCAGTGAAGCAATCATCGATGAAGCACATGATCCCAAAGCTGAAGAGATTGGTGCTGCTAAGAAAGGCACTCTAGGAAAGGGGTTGCTGAGAAGCAGCAGCTATCAAACATAAAACGCAACCAAAGCTGATGTTGAGGAAAACACAACCTCCAGAAGACTCCGAGGAAGGCCAACAGGAGGCACAGTGGGAGGGTGGCTGGCGGAAGCAATAGAAGTCGTCGTGGAGCACCATATCAATGGCCGCTACAGAGGCACTATTGAAACCGGCCTCTGGTAGAAACCAAAGTGCGGTAGACTGCCAGTCACCCTTCCACTTGTAGTCCAGATATAAAACAAATGTGATTGGAGCTAGAGTGCCCCAAATCTGAAAATAGAACGACACCTGTTGGCCCCAAAGCTTGGCGCCCCTTGCGGTATTTCTTTATTCAATTTCAAGAATATGAAAGGCTGAGTACAACAAAACCAGCCAAGAGAATACACCTGTATGGCCAATCTGGCAGCCCACAATACCTCTTAGCACAGAGGATTAACACACACAGATCTGTGTCTCAAAGCAACACTCTGTGCTTCCCTCTGATCAGCCAAGACCATTCAACAGGACAGCCTTGAGCATACATCTCGCATATCTCATGCACATGATTCCACAACTCAACACAAACATACATTCACTGTCCCAATCTCTGTTTCCACCCTTTTCAATCTGCCATACCCCTCCTCTCACAAGGGGCCAGATAGCACAAATCTGCAGCAGACATAAGCCAATGGAAAGAAAGACAGATAAACAAGTTCAGAGCTTACCAAAATCAGCTCGTGGTTTTGCACCCGTGGAGCAGTTCGTACCAGTCTGCACTTGACGACGACTGTCTGTATTGTTTCCCCTGCAACCACGTGACTATCGCACCAACCAAGCTCTGGAAAAGCTCTGCCCTCAACTAGAAGTGCTGTACCTGTCTGTACAGTCCAGAAATTCAGCACTGTACTTATCCGTACAGGTCAGTAGAGCACTACTGTACCTGTCCGTACAGTTCCCACACGTGTCTGTCAGTACCTAACAGCAGCCGCCTGCTGACTGCACCTGTCAACACAGCCTGCACTCGTACTGTCCAGCGCTGCCTGCTCCAGACCTGTCCGTACACTGTACCAACAGTCGTACAGGACTGTACTTGCAGTCGTACCAGCCTGCGCTGCCTGAAAACTGCAGCTGCAGTCGCCTGCAACAGTCGCCGCCAGTACCTCTCTGCAACAGTACGGATTCCTGTCAGCGCCACCTATACCTACAGTCGTACAGTTGTACCTGCAGTCGTACAGCTCTGTACGACCTGTTTTGCACAGAAATCAGCAGCAAAACCAGTCGACTTGTTTCCTTCTGCTCTCCACGCTTGCAACATGCACGTTTGTTACACGCCTCCCAAAAGCAAGAGAGAGAGTGAAGTGAGAGAGGCATGCAACTCCCAAAAGTGGAGTTGCCCCCTCTCCAAACTTATCCTAGGGCCCCAACTTTAATAATAATTAAAGTTCCCTACGAGCCACTAAGGCCTAGGGGCAACCTTCAATAAAACATTAATGTTTTTGTCCCCTTTCACATCTGAAGTGTCCACACATCATTCTCCCAAATGCGAATATTTTAATATTTTTGCTCAGCAACCACCATGCCCACACTTGTGCTATTCCATTTTCACAGGGCCATGACATACCCCCCTCTTGAAAAATGGCTCGATTGCATTCTGGTGATACAGCAAAATATCCAAAGTGAAATATACAATATGGCAAGATCAGCGTCCCAATCTCTCTAAGCCATGCACATGTATCAACATTCACTGCAAACCAATGGCGTAGTAGTAGTCCAAGTTGTATACCACTCTGAACCATTCATAACCACAACATCCCATGTGACTAGTACACATATATCATAGAAGTCCCATAAACAAATGTACTGTCAGCCATCAGTACCTTCGGGTGAGATAAAAACTGCACCACGCAACCTCTAGATGTCATCTGAGCCTGTCTGTATCAAGGGAGTGGAGGTGCTACCCCCCTCTTGAGCATAAGGTAATGCTCCAGACCCATGCTCTCCTGAACCTGAATGAGCCACAACAAGAGTCGGCTCTAACTCAAAGGCATCGAGATAAAGGTGCAAAACCTGAGGTGAATCTGTTAAGTCACCTTCCTCCATCCACTTCGCATCCATCGGTTAATAGTTCTTGAACTTCACAAGATAGCGACGGGAAACTTTACCTCGTACCTTTCTTTCCTTATGTGCCAGTATCTGCTCTAGAATAAGAACCTCATCAAGTTCCGCAACTTTCGGCTGAGCCTCATCTGATACATCATCAAGCACTTTCCCACGGAAAGGTCTAAGGAGACTCACGTGAAAAGCATTGTGAATCCTCCAGTGATCTAGTAGCTTCAAACGATAGGCCACCTCACCAATCTTTTCCAATACCTGAAAAGGCCCATAATAACGCATGCTCAACTTAGGGAATAAGCGCTCTTTACCCTTCATCTTCTTGAGTCTAGCCTTTTCAAAGCGCAAAAGAACCCAATCACCCAATGCAAACTCTAAAACACGTCTGTGACGGTCTGCGGCTTTCTTTTGCTTCTGCTGAGTTTCTGGAGTGCCAACTTAACTCTCCGATAAGCTTCATCCATGTTTTCCACATACTGATCAGCCTCAAAGATCTTAGACTTTGTATGCAAAATGGGTGGTACCTTCTTCCCTCCTTCCACAATCTCAAAAGGCGCCTTGCCTGTCGAGGTATGTACAGTGTTGTTATATGCAAACTCCACCAAAGGAAGATACTTTTCCCATTGTTGCTTGTGCTTTGACACATAACACTTAAGAAGATCTAACACTGTAGAGTTAGCCTCTTCTGACTGACCATCTGTTTGTGGATGAAATGACCATGAAAGCTTGAGAGTTGTACCCATGTTGTCAAACAACCCTCTCCAGAACAAACTCGTCATCCATGGATCACGGTCACTAATGATAGACGTAGGCAAGCCATGATACTTGAAGATGTTCGCCATGAACAACTTCACCATATGATCCACTTTGATCGTCTTACGCACGGGAATGAAATGGGCCTGCTTACTGAACCTGCATATGATAGTCCAAATGCCATCATTGCCCGTTTGTGTCCGTGGAAGATCAAATATAAAATCCATGGCAATGCTCTCCCAAGGTCTATCTGGAATAGATAAAGGCTGTAATAACCCTGGTGTCTTTTGACGGTCAAACTTTACCTTTTGACATACGATGCATTGCCTCACAAAGGCATCAACATCTCTTCTCAAGGTTGGCCAATAAAAGAAAGTCTCCACTGCTTTTACCGTGGCGTCAATACCTCTATGACCTGCATACGGTGGAGCATGACTTTCAATCATAACCTTGAGTCGCAATGGCCTGGTAACACACAGTCTGCCATGCATCAATAAAAACCCATCTCTGAGAGTGTAATGCTCATGCCGCTGACCCTCAGACATCTGATCATACAACCTTTCAAAGTCCTCATCATGGGCATACTGCTCTTTCATTTCATCAAGCTCATGATAATAAGCAAGTAAAACTGCGGAGACCTGTGGCTTGCACGACAAAGCATCTGCCACTACATTCTTTTTGCCTTCCACATGCACAATCTGGAAGTGAAACATAGACAAAAAGTTTGCCCAACGCATATGCTTCTCTGAAAGCTTAGTCTGCGTGAGGAAATAACGCAAGGTCTGATGATCTGTCTGCACAGTGAAATCAGCCCCAAGCAAGTAGTGTTTCCATGTAGAAAGAGCGTGAATTACAGCCAACATCTCTTTCTCATAAACCTGTAAATGCTTCTCGGCATCTTGCAATATTCTACTCTCATAGGCTATCACATGTCCCTCTTGCATGAGAACTGCACCAATGCTACTTCCGCATGCATCACACTGGACAACAAAAGCCTTTCGGAGGTACGATAACACCAATACTGGATCCGAAGTAAGCTTTTCTTTGAGCTTTTTGAATGCTGTAATTTCCCGATCAGCCCATCTAAACGGAGTTGCCTTCTTTGTCAAGGCATGAAGAGGTGAAGCAATTTCAGCAAAATACTGTATGTACCGCCTGTAATAGGAACACAATCCTAGAAAGCTGCGTACATCATGCACGGTCCTCAAATCTGGCCAATTAAGAATTGCTTCCACCTTTGCTGGATCCATACGGACTCCATGCTTAGACACAATATGCCCCAAGAAATGTATCTCTTGCAAAAAGAACTCGCTCTTCTTGCCATTAACAACCAGCCTATGGTTCCTGAGTTCTGCAAACACAATGGCCAAATACCTTCTATGCTCTTCCTCAGTTTGTGAATGCACAATCATATCATCAAAGAATGTGCCCACAAACGCTCTATGGGGCCTGAAAAATCCTGTCCATCATTCTGTTAAATGTGGCAGGTGCATTTGTCAAACCAAAGGGCATAACCAAAAACTCATACAACCCAAACGTGGTTCGGAATGCTGTCTTATGCACATCCTCGAGTCTAATACGTATCTGATGGTACCCGCTTTTCAAGTCAATACGACTAAAGACAGTGGAGCCCTGTAAGCGGTCCAAAATGGCATCGATCCTCGGAATGGGGAATCGATTCTTGATGGTATTCTTGTTCAGCACCCTGTAATCAATACACATGCGCCAAGAACCATCCTTCTTTTGCACTAAGAGTACAGGTGAGCAAAAGGGTGATGAGCTAGGTTATATCAACCCTTTATTCAAAAGCTCCTGTACCTGACTCATAATCTCTTCCTGTTGGGCTGCACTAACACGGTACGACGGTCTATTTGGTGGAGTACTACCAGGAATTAGATCAATGGCATGATCTTCTGGCCTCTCAAGAAGTAGTTCTCCTGGCAATGACTCGGAAAAACAATCTTGGAACCCACAGAAGAAATCAGTCCTGTCCTTATCTAACATAGACAAATTAGACTTAGACTCATCATCCTGTGCATCTTTTACATAAATCAAGTACGCGGAAAGATGCTTTTTCATTACTGATGAAATTGCCGAAGCGGATACAATAGGAACAGATTCCCCTTTAAGTTTTACATCCAAAACATGTTCTTTCCCTCTATGAGTCAGAGTGATTTTCCTATTGTATGTGTCCACCACCGCATGTACTCTGTGGCACCATGGCATTCCCAACAAAACATCACAGCCATCCAAAGGCATGATGAATAACTCTTCGCTGTCCACATAACCCTGCAAATGAAGCCGAAGCTTCCCAATGATAGGAGTAACGAGTTCTGCATACCCTGGACAAGCCATGTTAGCCTCATATAACGGCCCCATCTCCTCTGCACGAATCCCCAATCGGTCAGCCAAATCTGGTGAAATGAAGTTGGCTCTAGCACCTGTGTCAAAGAATATTAAGGCATTCTGATCTCTCACTTTGCCCATGCCCTGCACAACTCTGTCTCTTCACCACCTGGCTGTTCCCCCACAAGATCAGGAACTAACCCTGCAGAAGGTTTTGGTTTCTTTGACTTGGGCTCTCCTTTATTGTCAGAGTCCTTTTGGGACTTTCTCTTGGGACAATTAAATGACATATGTCCCTCTTCAGTACAGTAAAAACATTTCCGAGCATCTCTCAAAGCCTGTCTTTCCTCAGAAGTTCTCTTGGGCATTGGCAACTTCTTATACCGCGTCTCTGAAGACCCTTTAGCATCACGTGAAGCATGCCCAGATTTTTCACCTTTAAACCCAGATGATCCTCCAGTGAGTAACGCATTAGCTGTCATAGCATTCTCTATCATCTGTGACATGTTCGTTACTCGAGTCTTGATACAATAATCACGCACCTCTTTGGGCAGTCCACAACAATACTTCTCTACCTGCTCAGACAAAGGCACTGCACGGTAAGAAGTCACTGGGAGTAAAGCTTCCCAAAACTTCTTATTATAATCTTCCAAATTTTCACATTTTGAAGCATCCAACTTGTGCCATGCAGTCATAACATCCACCTCAAATGTAGATGTGAGCCATACGGAAGAGAAGACCTGTTTAAATTGTACCCAAGTAGTGGGTGCTATGCCCTGCAAAAGAAGAGTAGACCACCACTGCAAAGCATTGCCTTTGAGAAAAGTGACAGCTTTCCTCACCTTAGAGAACTCTGTGTAATTCCCACCAGAAAAAGCAGCATCAAACTGCTGTAAAAAGGTAAGTGCTTTTAATTTATCTTTGGCTCCACTGAATGTATCAAATTCCACAGCAGCTCCCCCTTTCTTATAATCCTTCGCCTTTCCCATAGGCGTTAGATTATGATATGGAAGTGGCTTCGCAAGATTGCTGCCCCCAACATTCATGCCCATCATAGGGTCAACATTGCCCATTCCCACACCTGGCATGCCATACATTCCAACCATGTTTCCAAACATACCATTATGCATACCTGGCTGCATACCACCATACATATTTGCTTGCATTCCAGGTTGCATGCCCCCAAACATATTTCCTTGCATACCGGACTGCATAACATGATTCCACAACTCAGCACAAACATACATTCACTGTCCCAATCTCTGTTTCCACCCTTTTCAATCTGCCATACCCCTCCTCTCACAAGGGGCCAGATAGCACAAATCTGCAGCAGACATAAGCCAATGGAAAGAAAGACAGATAAACAAGTTCATAGCTTACCAAAATCAGCTCGTGGTTTTGCACCCGTGGAGCAGTTCGTACCAGTCTGCACTTGACGACGACTGTCTGTATTGTTTCCCCTGCAACCACTTGACTATCGCACCAACCAAGCTCTGGAAAAGCTCTACCCGCAACTAGAAGTGTTGTACCTGTCTGTACAGTTCAGAAATTCAGCACTGTACCTGTCCGTACAGTTCCCACACGTGTCTATCAGTACCTAACAACAGCCGCCTGCTGACTGCACCTGTCAACACAGCCTGCACTCGTACTGTCCAGCGCCGCCTGCTCTAGACCTGTCCGTACACTGTACCAGCAGTCGTACAGGACTGTACTTGCAGTCGTACCAACCTGCACTGCCTGAAAACTGCAGCTGCAGCCGCCTGCAACAGTCGCCGCCAGTACCTCTCTGCAACAGTACGGATCCCTGTCAGCGCCACCTGTACCTACAGTCGTACAGTTGTACCTATAGTCGTACAGCTCTGTACGGCCTGTTTTGCACAAAAATCAGCAGCAAAACCAGTCGACTTGTTTCCTTCTGCTCTCCACGCTTGCAACATGCACGTTTGTTACACACCTCCCAAAAGCAAGAGAGAGAGTGAAGTGAGAGAGGCATGCCACTCCCAAAAGTGCAGTTGCCCCCTCTCCAAACTTATCCTAGGGCCCCAACTTTAATAATAATTAAAGTTCCCTAGGGGCCACTAAGGCCTAGGGGCAACCTTCAATAAAACATTAAAACCATTAATGTTTTTGTCCCCTTTCACATCTGAAGTGTCCACACATCATTCTCATGTGTCCGGGCACCCCAAATGCGAATATTTTAATATTTTTGCTCAGCAACCACCATGCCCATACTTGTGGTGTTCCATTTTCACAAGGCCATGACAACTATAATGCATGTATAAACTGGGGAAAAAAACGCGCCCTTGGAAACCTTGGTGTCGGACCGAGTTGGAGGACACTGGAGATTATGGAGTCGCCGTTGTGGAGGGAGACCAGCCAAGGCAGGTGCTAAAGCAAGGCAAGGGGCTGGAGCGGCGCTGTTGGGGCTGATGCTGCTATCAGGGTGATGAGTAAAATGCAGGCAGAGGAAAACACTGATGGAGGCTCTGAAGGGAATGATGTGCAGTTGATATTAAACTGTAACTTCATCCCAAACCATGAAACAAGACTCTCACAAAAAACACCACTGAACTTTGCATCCCTGTCCGAGATGATCCTCTCTATGTAAGTGAAACACCTCTTTGATGAAAAGCTTGGACACCTCTTGAGCAACCACACATTCGACTTACAAGGAATAAGGTGGGTCTCTGCTTACTCAACCAATCAACAACAGTGAGGATACAATCATTTTGGAGCCTCCGGCTCTTCGACAATCCAACCACAAAGTCGTTGGTCACAACACCATGGCCCCATTTTTGACCATCATTAGTCACCATTAACCTTAACGATTTTCGCATGACTTGACACATTTTCCCGGGACTTGTTTAAGGGCTTGACACCTGAGCTGCCTTCCCACATGCCCGAGCATGGGTCCGATAAGTGTGCAGTCACACTTGCACAACATTACATTTAGGCCACGGTTTAGCAGTCCTCGTCCCCACACACTCCTCTCTCCCCCCTTTCCCATACGCAGAGAACATGCAACAAACTTTTTGATATGAAACAAGGCGGTCTCGTACTTTAGTAAGTGTCCAAAATGAGTACAAATTCGGATTAAGTGCAATTAAGTACATTCACTTTTTTTTGTTCACTTTTTTGCTTTTTAATGATAAAATGAAGTATATAAAACATAAATTGGGAAAAGAACACAACTTTTTTTTTTGGGATGGGGGTGGAGAGCTTGGGGAAAATGGGGAAAATTGTGAGGAATTAGGGAAGGCCGGAGGGACTTGAGGATATTGGGGAAATTTGGGGGAATTTGGGACAAATTGGAAAAGTTGGGGGAAAATTAGGGGGGCTTGGGGGAAAATGGGGAATTGGGAGGAATCAGAGGAAGTTGGAGGGACATGGGGAAATTGCAGGGAGTCCGCAAGGGGTAGGTGGAATTGGGAGAAAGTTGGGGGAAATTGGGGAAAATTGAGAGATCCAGGAAAAACTTGGAGGGACTTGCAAGAAATTGGGAGATTGGGTGGACTTGGGGGAAATAAGGAGAATTTGGGGAAATGCAAATTTTATTAATTATTTGTTTTTTCCCGTTTTTTTTTGGGAAGGGGGGGTGGGGGGGTGTATGTGTGTGTGTTATGGAGCGTAAGGATCTATGGGGAACGTATTGTATGGACCGTACAATTATGTAAGGGTACAGAATGCGACCTTGATCTAGAACACCCCAATTCATCTCCCCACCAGACATCCACTTGGTTCTTACACCCACATTCCGCTCTTGATCCTTGGCCTTATAGAGGACCTCCCCCCACAGGCTTTCCAGTTCAACCAATGAAGCAGTCTATGGACCATAGAATCGTAGATAACCCTTCCAATGAGGATTGCATCTCCCCCCTCCAACAGGTCCTACGGGCAGGTGTGGCTGGTGGCCCCGTGGACACAAGTCACGCCCAGGGATTAAAGGTGGATGCTCCTCAGCAGCAGCAGCATCACAACACAGATGGCAGGTGCCCTGCAGTGAGACTACAGAGGGTATGATCACCCCCTTGGCGAAGACCATCCTTTCACTTACACAGGCATCATACAACCCTCTGGAAACGCTACGATCGCCTCCAGGGTTACTCAAAGATTATTGAGCAGTGGCCTGCAGCCTTCCCATGCATGTGGAATCTGGGTCCCTTTCTCACTCAAGGCAATGGTCATCTTCCCTGACCTTACAGCCCCCATTGTTGCTTCCCCCCCTCCCCCGTGGATGTTGTCTCCCTTCGAGAGTGCCCAGCTATAGAGGGAGTTCCTCCTGCTTTTTTTATCCAGCATATTTACCTCTTCAGAGGATTACAATCTGCTCCCCAGGAGAAGTTTCTCCTTTTACTAATTGAAGGATCTGTTGGAGAAAAGAAACACAACCTACCTTGGACATTAAATATAAAATTATGAATTATAACGATCATATACCTATGGTAGCACCAGTTTTCCATAAACTGGGAAGGAAGCTCCACTGCATCCCATTCAACACCACGAATACCCGAAACCAAGCCTTCATCTTGCCTGGTAAGCATATGTTGCAAAGCATGTCCAAACTCATGGAAGATTGTTTCGACCTGATAATATCAAAAGAAAAATCCATCAAGAAGCCCCAATACAATGCAAGTACTGTATCAATCCTTCACCACATTTTACCTCATGAAAAGTCATAAGGCTTGGTTTAGTCCCCACAGGAGGAGTTTGATTGCAGACCATGTGTGCCACAGGAAGCCTTGCATGGCTGCCTTTGGGTGCCAATAACCTGCTGCGGCCCAAAACCTCATCCATCCAAGCACCACCTCTCTTCTCAGAGGGCCTGGAATAAGGATCTAGATAGAAATAAGCAATTGTCTCCCCACTTGAGTCCTCGACCTTGAAAAATCGAACATCCGGATGCCAAACCTGCACTCATGCCCCATACAATCACCGACTGCTTCGTGGACAGAACTTACAATGGAAGTTCTCACAACTAGTAAGTATCTACAAATTACAGCATACTGTAATCATAAAAGCTGGATGATAAGCAAACTTACAGGAGCCAGACCATCAGCAGCCTCAATGTTAACACCAAATAAGGTTTTGGCAAGCCCAAACAAGCCATCAATAACCTTTGGTAATGAGAAAAATGGCCTCAATTCTTCCTGCAAGAGGCAACAACCAGAAAAAAAAACTGACTGTGAACAAATCAAGCATTTTAATATGACACTAATGTTTATTTTTTTTATTTATTTTCAGGAGGAGATGATCATCAACAACTATACACCTTTGTGTGTGCATGCAGGCATGCCATGCCAGTGTATATACGCACGTGGGTTTGCAAGTATGTGCATGCGTGCATGCCATGCCCTTGTGAATTTGCAACCATGTGAATCTCACCGGCCACGAATTTGCCAGGAATTTCCCACATTAAAATTTAGTATAGAAAGCTTTGAAAGATGGGGGATTTTCTTGATAACTTGTTTCACACAGTTCATCTCGTGCATGCCTGTTGCATAGAAAATGAGCATGTGCATGTGAAATGTTTTTGGACATGGACACTGCCTGGATTTGATGCAGTGAAATGTCCACGAACTTCAGGGACCCCTAAAAATCACAAGGACACGCATAAACTAGCATTATGGTTCAATTTGTGCGCTCATATATGTTTTATGGGTTTTAAGGTGGTGAGAATGAAACCAAGCCCTTATTTTATTATTATTGTGTGTGCTAACCTATTACCAAGGTTATTAAGGGCAAGACAAGAAAATGACCAGGGACCAAATGATGGCAAGTAGTGCCAAATGGGTGGTAAATATGGCCACATGGGGTGTTGCCATGCATGACGGTGAAGATAGACCCCAATTTACCAGGACCTAGTGGCCCATGACCTGTGCAACATATACACAGAACCCTAATTCTTTTTGTACAGTATGAACCTGAACTGCTATTGTATGGCTGCATTGCAACTATAGCCGACCTCTATTTGGCCCCATCCAACCGCTATAAACAAGGGTATCTGCTGTTGTACGGGTGTGCTGTTGCTGCACCCAATATGTATGGCTGCTGTACAACCCAAACCGACTGCTGTATCAGCTGCCCGGTGCCCTGTACTGCTGTTTGGCAACCTGTACCAGTATCCCAGAGCATTGCATCTGCTGCCAACACTCATACCAGCTACGAAGCAGTCAGTCTGGGAGGTGCTCGACTAACTATTGCTGAATCTGTAGACTCAACGGGTAGTTGACCCAGCTATAGAAAACAGATTGAAACTTCAGAGAAATAGCGGAGAAAGGTTTGGAGAACCTACCGGTTCATTTGTCTAGCGATAGCGTGACCGCTAGAGGATTTGTCAGAAGCCATTTGATATTTGTATTCCATTGTCTTGAAATTGATACAACAGGTGAAGAAGTCCTCGAGTACCCACAAAGCTTTGTAGTTATATTCTATTTTGGTGATAAAGAGACCAGACGGGGAGGGGGGGAGACAGTGACGGCCCATCTCAGCTCCTAGTGTGTTGTACTGAAAACAAATCCACAACATTCATAGAAAAGCACAAAATCTTGCATTTGTTCATTTTTGAATTGCATTGTGTTGTTGATTAAGTGAATAACTTTGGTTTTAAAGCTCCTGTTTCCCACCCTTGTGAGGATACCATCACATCGCTGAAGATCTTGATATTTGCTTGGTTGACACATCATGGCATATCGGATGCCAAGAAATGATGTGCGAAGCCATGTAAGGACCAAAACTTTGAGCTGTCTTGTGTGCATGAGTAAGATCATGCATCATCTCATGAGGCCCCCGTCTTAGGGATGGAGACTATGAAGCAACAGGTCTGATGCCTCTTTGAAGAAACTGAACAACTGAAGGCTATGCATTTCAACCCGGACATATAGAAGCTTATTGCCACAAAAAGAAGAGCTACTATGGATGAGTTTGCCTTTGCATATTTGTTGCCCTTGGGCAACCCTTTGTTGCCCAAGGGCAACCCATGCAAAAATGCAGCCGGTGAACTGGTGGTGAGGAATCTTCCACTAGTTGGCAGGCATGTGGATGCAGAGAGAGGTCAAAATCTATGGTTCATTGCAAAGAATTTTCAGCCACCTCTCGCCATGCATCTTCACATCATCGGCACAACTCTAGGGATTGATATGCAAAATCAAGAAGATTGGGATGTTATGTCCTTGAGCACGGGAAGATGACTCTTCATTAATATCCTCCTTGTAAGGATGAGAGAAGGAAGAAGAAGAAAATTCAGCATAAAAAGCATTTCAAAGAGTTCAAGACCAATGACAAGGACATCAAATTTGAGAACTTTCATGGTAAGCTTGATGTCAATAAAGCTCTTCTTTCATTCGACAGTTTGAGCTTGCCTTTTTGTGACGAAGAATTTACGATGTGTATATGCACCTCAAAGATAGCAATTGATTGGCGGATGGCCAAGAAGCCTGCCAGAACAGCATATGCCACTTGGAGTGAATTCAAGGCTATGTTCGACTGGCAGTCCGTGCTGGTAAATTTTGAGAAGGGGATGTGCAAAGAACTGGATTACCTGTTCCAGGATGAGGGTGAAAATTTTGCCTCATATATTGCTAAGTTTTTGTAAAATGCTCTAAAAGTTACACTGTTCATGAGCATCTCAAGACGCAAGTTCGAGTCGGGCCTCCAGTGACCCTTCCTTTCACATAGACATCCTGATTCTTGGCATAGAACCACTCTCTACCTTATATCACATCTACTCTATCTAGATTCATAAGGAAAAAATCTACACACTTGGAATAACCCTGTATCATAATAGGTACTGTTACAATAACCCACTCCACTCATAACCCTCACTTTAATATAGCTTTTTCCAATAAAATTTTTAATACAATAACCCACTCCACTCGTAACCCTCACTTGTATAGCTTTTCCTATAAAAGCTTTACTCATGGGATTAATCACTTAAAACTCACTTCCGAGTCATTATAAACTTTGACCATCATAATAAGCCTGCTTTCTTAATCCTCCGGCCCCCTAACAGCCAAATTAGGTCGCCTAATCATGTGGTAAGCATTAGGTCAATAGTAACTGAAAATGCTATATTCTAATTGGCCTCATGATGAATTCACCCGTATGCATAATTGTGCATGTAAGTCTTATGAATAAGGACAAGTCATTTGGCCAGACTCCCATGCAGGATTTCATACCCGAGGAGCTGGATTACAAGATTACGCAAAAACCGCATTTGCAAAAAAAAAAAACTTCCGCCCTTTTTTTTTAACCTCACTTTACATTTGGGTGAAATAACGTTTCGATGGGCAGGTTTCGTTTTGTTTTGAAACATTTCGAGCCAGAAACATTTCGTGCCGTTTCGAGAGGGCAAAACGGGTTTTTATGTTACTATGGCATGGACGCAGCCAAGATTTAATGCATGTGAATTACCATGGGACCAAGGATCCCTAGAACCCGTGGGTGCATGTGTGCATAATCATGTTTGAGGTGTATCTTATGTGCTTTATAGGTGTGAAGTATTAATTTGGTCTATTTATAAAATTCAATTGTTTTATAATTAATGTGAACAATGCAGGTTCACACTACTAAAAACCCGAGGACAAATAATAAAGCGTGCAGACAACTTATAAGTTAGGCGCCCCTTCTTAACTAAATTGTGGGCTGTTCTAACAGTGGCCATATGTGTGAGTGTGAGCAGCCCATCACATGTCAACTAGAATGACCTACACTCACCTCATTGATTCTACCTCTTGGCTCTCTACCTCATTACCTAGCTGCTGAACCTGATTTTTGGCCTCACACCGAATGCTTGCCCTACTGCTGCCCAAAGGAGCTCTACTGCTAGTTGGCCTGTTTTTTAGGGCTGATTTGAAGGTTCCATAATAGTGCTGTCCAGACTGTTTTTAAAGCTGTGAGAAGCTGCTCTACCACTACACAAGCATGGAAAAGAGGTAAATTCAGCATGTATCCATTTATGTTTCAATTTTCAAGACTTTTCACAGGATGGACAGGATTACCCGGTGAGACCCAAATTCCAATGGGGGTTAAGTCCATGATTGTGTGATCATTTGCATGGCAAAATGATCCAATACACCGACACATTACTCTTTGAATGTTTCCATCTCTCAATTGTAATCGGATAATGCAAATGAGCCGACAGAAGTAGCTCAGGTCATTTCAAGCTTGTACAAGAGACTCTTTTGGTAATAGCTTACCATAAGGGGGAGTCGACCCAACTTTGACCCCTAGTGCAATTGTTTTAGTCTTGTGATTTTGTGGTTTAATTTCACATGCTTAAGTGTGTTTAATTAACTTAATGGTTAGTGTCCCAGAGATACACACTCCCCACTACACCCGCAAAGTTTTTCCATTTTGGTGATAAAGATAGTAGGGGCCGTGCTAGGGGGTGTAAGGGGGGGCATCTTCGGCTCCTAGTGTAGTGTAATTAAGACAGATCCACAACATTCATACATGGGCACAAAATCTTGCAATTGTTCATTTTTGCATTGTTTTGCTGATTTAGTGAAAACTTGATGTCTCAAGGATACACAAGCCCACTACAGTGCGTGTGCATGGGCATGCATGTGCATGCAAGTGCATGTGCATAAATAGAGTATGAGTACTTATAAATATGTCACATTGCCTTTATACAAATCAAAGCAAGAACATGGATAGCAAACAAATAAATTGAGGGTGAAACTTTGAGGAAACCTCATTGATGTTATATTTTGCTTCTCTAAGGCGTTCACTCCAAAAACTGACATCCCAAAGGCACATATTTTCTCCCTCCGCTGCACCTTGCTCTTTTGCAAAGGCCTTCAAATCTTCTAGATCTACACACCCAAATTTGATCAAATTCAGGAATTTATCATATGAATCACCACAGTCCTAGCAATTTGATTGCACTCTATGGAACCCCTCCTACTCTACAACCCAAAAAAAAAAGCTCTTTTGAAATCAAAAAGTGTGTTTCTCAGACAGTAGTATACTATTTTCAAGTATCATAATTACCTTTTAGTGCAGGCTCCCAGCAAGTACTCCGAAGATCTTCCAATAGCTTCTCCGCCTTCTCTAAAGTTGCCATTTTCATGGCCATGCTGACCTGCAAACATAAAGCTGTTTTTAAAATATACCTAGGAGAGCCAACACAACCAACCAGCCATAAGAAACTCAGGGTAACAGAGAAAATCTGACTTCCACAATCTTGTGAAAGAAAATACCTCTGCATGATTGTTGAATCCCAAGAGTTTTCCTTTTTCCAAGCGAAGCTCCAAAATTTTGTTGATTGTGGGAGTGTTGTCCAGCTCCCCCATGGAGGCACGGGTCAAATAAGCACGATAAAGCTCTTCCCTAAGAGCACGGTTACGGACATGCTGCATAACTGGCATGTAACTGGGAATATCCAATGTGAGGAGCCATGGACCATCCTCTGCATTTGCACCTTCATGACCCTACAAGAAGATAGAGGTTTCAACATACCGTGATGCCCATGGGCCCATAGTTTTGACAAGGAACCCTCAATAAGATTGTTATGGTAAGAAAAAATAACATGCAGCACCTTTGCTGCTGCTGCTTGAGCAGCCACACCAAGGGCTGTTGCAGGTAGGCCTGCAATATCATCCTTGTTTGTTATCAGCTTTTGGAATTTTTTGGTTGAATCCAAGACCTTCTCACTGAACTTTGTTGATAGCTTTTCAAGCTCCTGTGGCACCAAGGGAAAAAGACTGTCAATCGAGTCTAATACAAGTAATGTTTTGCTTTGCTCAAGTGCTTACATTCTTCATTTCAGCTGCTTGAGTTTTTTGAATCGTATTGCAATCCTACATTACGTAGGATGCTTTCTCCTAATTTGGACATGTGATTACCTTCACCCTCCCCTGCCCCCCCTCCCCACAAAACACACCCAAAAAAAAAAAAACAAACAAACAAACAAACAAACAAGAGAACACTTCCCAACTAGCATGACTATGTGCACAGGTGCGTGCGCGCGTGCATGCACACACACACAAAAACATACCACCCATGCTTGCTTATTTCATCAACACAGAGAGTAGTATTTGGCCAAAACACTACAAATTTGGCATTGCCTCATTGACAAAAGTATATGCATCATTGTTAAGTTTATGGAGGCTACCTCACTAAAAAATCCAAAATAGCCATTTAAAGCAGCTAACTTGAACGCATAGAACAAGGTGAAGTGTCATTTAAGTCGAAACATATTAGCCACATGCCAGGGACTCAACAAGCAGCCCGATGTATGGAATGAGTGCATTCATGATACTCAGTAACTGTCACTAGGAGCTACTAGCTATATACGCAGAGGACCTTCTTGTAGCCATGTATGAGACATGAATAGCTTTTCCCTGCTGCACCTATGTGAGAAAACAAGACTTGAGACCTTTGCTGCTGCAGGATATGGGCCAAGGCATGAGAGCTTACTGCGCAGTAAGTGTGTTGTGGTGGAAGAGGCTTAGAGCCTGTGAGACAAGGAGAAGACAAGGTGCAATGGGATATATCCACACCAACGAGAAAAAGGTGAACAAAGGAGTGATATATGCTGTGCTCCTATGCATGAAGACGAAGTACTACAGATTGGCGGCTGCTAATTAAGAGAGGGGTAAATGTCACTGTGGTAAGGAGGAGAATTGAATTCCTATCATGAACACAATGGGACAGAAATATTGGGTCTTTGCAATAATATGTTTCATCTTTGTTCATCCATGGACATCTATGCATGTGTACATACGTGTGACAAAACTGAATACCATACTTATCCCCCATCAGGACTTTCAGAACTCAGATAGTTTTAGCATACTATACTTAACGTCCTTAACCACTATGCCTAATACACTAGCCATCTCTATCCCTTGAGATAATTAAGGCAATTGAGGGAATGTCTAAATAAGTCAGTCCTAACAACCCTAATTGTCTTCGCTAACCAGAGGGAGATCAGCCTTCTAAGTAATCCAAGCCTCGACCTTGAAACCAGTCAACTAAGAGTATAGATTCACGACTCCCTTGAGAAATAAATCCAAAACTTTGACACTCCCACTACACAATTAGTACTATAAGTGCAAAATATACAACATATATGTGCACCAGGACACAAAAGGATTAAAGTGAATAAAGCCAACAACCTGACGAATTTCATTGAAACGAATCTTTGCTTCCCCTTCAAGCCCAACACCATTGAGCTTTGCCTCCTTCAGTTCACCTTCCATGAAAAGAAAAAAGGTCACGCATACTTTCTTAAGTCAGAACACCACACAAAATTTCTTTTAAAAAATACATAACTTAAACCTCTACCTTGAACTCAAGATACTTATTAAGAAAATTTGATACCTTCTATTATGCGTTGTTGTGCCTCAGTTAAGGTCTCCCAAAGAGACCCTTCACGTATCGCTTTGAAAGCCTCGTAAATAGGCCTGCTCTGACCCAATTTCAACTGAAAAGCAACTTTCTCGGGCTGCACAGTTTTTAGCAAGCAAAGCATTAGAAGTAAAAATCAAACAAGCCATTACTTTATCAAGCCCTTAAACTCACATGCTGCACGCAAAGAACCTCATTTTCGGCAAAGGATAAGTTTTGCTTCAGAAAATAGGATCAATTTCTATCAGACGATGTTGTACTATTAGGGTAATAAATGTATTAAGACTCGAGATATAGATAAACAGTGGAAGACTTGCACAAACACAATTTCATAGTCACAACTTATAACTACTCTAGCCAATGGGCACGTATCCCATTATGAGGGCTTGCTACTCAGGCCCCAAGTTCAAGTCCCCGCAGGCATTCCTTGGCAGTGCGGCTACTTTGCCACCACAAGTTGTCATGCCTTCAGGTAGTATAAGTCGAAAGAATATTTACAAAGGTTTGCCTGTAAAATGATTTCCCCAAAAGGTGATCAATGTAGAAGTAACCCAAGTTGAAGAAAAAGCCTAATGCCAAGGGGGAAGGGAGGGGGGGGAGAAAGGGAATAGAAAAACTAATTGCCCCAATCACCGGCTATCTGCTGCTCAATGTTGTTTTCAATGCATGCTAGCACACAGCAGCAAAAAAGAAAGAAACGCTAACGTCTTCAAAAAACCCAAGGATCTATGAGACCACAATGTATCCATGATGAAAAGTGAACCATGAAAAAACAAAAACTCTACGAAACTAGCTACTTACGCTAAAGTATCCTTGTGATGCTGCATGATGACAATGTGTGGTCATATAATTAACTTTATAATAAAAGTTACCCTTTCATATATGTGGGTACCCATGGCTGGCTGGCCCAAATCTGTACTACCCAGCACACTCCTATCCACCCAACCTGCTTAATCTGCTTGCACCTTCTGGCCAACCTACCTCCTAGCCTATCTGCCTCCCTTCTGCCCTAACTGGCCTAGAAGTGAGTGGGCACGTGAAACTGCCCCTTAATCTCCCAAGCATCTTTCACAAGACGATCACATAGCAAAGAACACAGATGACGGTGTCAGTAGCTCACCTCCCAAGTCCCAACCATAGCTCCCTTGGAGCACCCCCGACCTATGAGGCTAGACCAAAACCATGACCTTGCCACGGTGTCCCATATCACCATAGCCCAACCCTTCGAGGTGTGTGGCTAGAGCTCAAGAACTAGGCCTTGCTTGGGTCCCGATCCCCATGCAAAGAATGTGCATTTATGAGCTAAAAATCACTTATATAGACTTGTGGCTTAATAATGAAGCAAAAAAAAAACACACACACACACACACTTACCAATAATTATAATTAAATATAGGCTTTCACATTAACCCCCCAAGCCATTAAGTAACTTATTTCATGTGCATTCCTTTTACGAGCCGCCTTAGGTATAAACCTAGCCTCAAAACGCATGCTAGCCATTACGGCCAATTAGGCCCGTAACATACTCCCTCCTTTAAACGAGACCCCCTACTCCTCCGTTGGAACAGTAAAAAGTAAAAAGACGGGAAGAGGCCTCTACGAGATTTTAAAATCTCCTAAGAGTACTTATCTTCCAATATGAAAAATCCATAAGGTATGCTATGACTTATCTTCTCACAACCTCCAATTGCATGAGAACGTCGACCACATCTATCAATCCATAGTCAAGAAAACTCGTGGGTTTAAAGACCAAACAAAGTTTTCGTAATGGGAAAATAATCTCCCAAACTAAGTATATATATATACCTAGATGAATCCAAGAACATGCCCAAATTCACCTTTTAGGAACGTGCATGTTATATACTCATGGTAGTCAACCCACAAGACTATATAACTATCAACTCCGCTTTCGAGAACGCGGCATGGTCACGTTAATCATCCTTTATGTGGATGACCTCATTCTCACCGGCGATCATATGGAGCACATTGCACTGACGAAGGCTTCCTTGTCAAAGGAGTTTGAGATGACCGACTTAGGCTTACTCCACTTCTTCTTGGGATTGGAGATCTGGCAAACCTAGAGGAGGTTCTTTGTCTCTCAGCAACGGTATGTTCATGAGTTGCTTGAGGCCTTTGCGATGGAGAACTGCAAGCCTATCACGTCGCCGATGGACCCGAACACGAAGCTGACAGTGAATGATCCTTGTGAGCCAGTTGATGCCCCTCTGTATCGGAAGCTGGTTGTTTCATTGATCTGGTTGCTGAACACCAGATTGGACTTGAGCTTTTCTATGGGACTGTTGAGCTCATTCATGCAGACGCCGTTGAAGTCTCATCGGGATGCAAGATTGCGGATATTGCCATATCTGCAGGGTACGAAGGATCTTGGACTCTTTTACACAGGAGGGGGATTGATGGATGGAGTCAAACTCCAAGGATGGAACGTCTATTGGGGAGGAGATCAAGACACGAGGAGATCCACATTAGGCTACAATTTTTCCCTCGGCTCAAGAGCGGTTTCATGGAGCAGTAAGAGGCAGCCAACTATTGCCTTGTCATCGACAGAGGTACAGGCGCACCATTTTTTGGTAGCCTTAGTGCTGCATTACGCCAACCGGCTACACTAACTCCGTCCCCAGGGGCTTCCTCCTTCACATGTGGCTCCAACGTTGAGGCGCACCTTTTGGTAGCCTTAGCACAACATCACCCCAGCCGGCTACACTAACTCCGTCCCCAGGGGCTTCCTCCTTCGCCTGTGGCTCCAACGCGGCCAGCCACCTCCACGCCTGTGGGGTGTCACCCTGGGCATCGCTAAGATTTGACGGAGTCTGTCGTGGGCGGCCACAGTCTGAGCTTTTGTTTGCAGGTGGCCTGTTGTGCATTGCTTTCTGCTTCTAGGGAGAGCAGCTTCATGGGCGTAGAGTATCGAGCTGCTTGTGGTGCTGCTTGCGAGGTTGTGTGGCTGCAGAGGTTGTTTGGCGAGATTGGGTTTCCACAGAAGGAGCCCACAGTCATCCAGTGCGATAACCAAAGCTGTATTGCTATTGCTTGGAACCCGCTCTTCCATGCCCGGACCAAGCACATAGAGATATAATATCACTTTGTTCGTGAGAAGATCTTGGCTGGTGACATCTTGCTTCTTTATTGTTCGACGGAGGACAATGCGACGGACCTCTTCACAAAGTATCTACCTTAGGCTATGCTCTGGTAGCACTCCAGCTCACTAGGGTTGGTTCCACATCCTGAGAGGGGGTGTTAGCAGTCATCTCCTGTCTGTATATTTACACCAGGGCCTTTGTTGCGGGTGTGCCCGCCCGATTTAGGTGTTTTCTCATTTTTTCCCACTTTCCATATTTTTCCCATTTCATCCCTGGTGTGTTCCCTGGTGTGGGAGGCTGTTCTCTCTCTCTCTCTCTCTCTCTCTCTCTCTCTCTCTCTCTCTCTCTCTCTCTACACGATGGAGGCACCCCCATAGTGTAGCCCCCCTGTCCCACATGATATTGTATCCCCTCACGATACTCCACTCACCTCCATAGCGTAGCCCCCCCTCACTATATTCACACCCTATAAGGGTTTCTGTTTACCTTCCAGTTCCAGTTTCATTTTCTAGGTGCCAATAGTATCATCTTTATTTTTCTTTTCCATTTTCTGGTTTTTTATCCAGACATTGTATTAGATCCACCATGATGTAACTTTTTGGTCTCATAGGTCATTATGGCCTTTTGAAGACGTTAATATCTCATCTCATCTCTCCTCATCTCATCTCTCTCTCTCTCTCTCTCTCTCTCTCTCTCTCTCTCTCTCTCTCTCTCTCTCTCTCTCTCTCTCTCAGTTCTGCGTTTTTATGCTGTGCACTTGCTCTTGGTGTTTTCAGATCTTGTCTTCATCTCCGCTACATATTCTGACAATAGACTCCTGCACGGCTTGGATGCTAGCCTTTCGACTAGGAGGATCTGCAACTGGGTTATGCTTACTAGGAATGTACTCGATCATTCCGCCAAATTGTTCGAAGAGCCGACTCCATCTGGCTTGCCGATCACTCCACTCGGAACTTGGCATGGTTTGAAGCCACTTAAGTGCTTGGTGGTCTGTTTTGACGTAAAGACCTTGTCCATAGACAAAAGGTTTCCAATGTTTGAGCACTATGATCACACCCAAAAGTTCTTTGTCATAAACCAAATGATTCTTTTCGACGACATCCAAATTTCTGCTGTAGTATGCCACGGGTCTATTGTCCTACTGCAGAACTGCACCTATGGCTACATTGCTAGCATCGGTGATGACCTCAAAAGGTTCACAAGATGCTAACTTCAAAACAGGTTCTTCTAAGGCAGCTTTCTAGAGTGCATGGAATGCATCAAACGCCTTGCCTGTGACTGAGACTTTTTGTTTACGAGTCTTCACCCCCTTGAGCAAGTCGGTGAGAGGTGCCGCAAGGTTGGAAACCTGGTGAACATGGGTGATGTAGGCTTGACAAAGACTTACGAAAGAACGGATCTCTTGGGCGGTTTGAGGGATGTCCCAAACTAAGATCTCCTGAATCTTTGAGAGGTCCAATCTAATCCCGTTGGAACCGATGATATAGCCCAAGTATTGAACCTCTTTAACGCCGAAGATAGACTTTTTGGCGTTTATGTAGAGCCCATTATCTCGCAAAAGTTGCAAGAGTTTCTCCACATCTTTCTCATGCTGCTCCGCAGTGGCTGAGAAGACAAGTATGTCATCAAGAAAGATAAAGACACACTTACCAATGAGCACTGCGAAAATCCTGGACATCATTTTATTGAAGGTTGGTGGTGCATTTGTAAGCCCAAAAGGCATGACTACGAACTCGTAGTGACCACGCTCTGTCCGGAAAGCTGTTTTTGGGATGTCAGCTTCGAAAATGCGGACCTGATGGTAACCACTCTTGAGGTCGATCTTAGTGAAAAATTTTGCACCGTCTAAACGCTCCAAAATGTACTCAATCCTTGGCATAGGAAACTTATTCTTAATGGTGAGCCAACTAAGGAGAGATGGCAACTGTCGGCCCTTGGCAGTGCCATAAGCTCGGATGAGCCTTTTCTGTGCAGCATCGCTCTCACCCTCCTGATTAGCATCAAATACCATGGATGGCATAGGATGCATAGAAGGTAAAAGCTGAACTACATTTGTGGTAGTAGACGGGGCTGGAGGAGCTAGAGATGTTGTGCCAACTGTGGCAAAAGGTGCTTTTTGGAGGCTTGCTCCGCTTGCCATTTGTAGCAATCCTTCTTACCATGCCCCATGATATGACAGAAAAAACATCTGTTTTCTGAATGGTATTTCCTTTGCTCCTCTGGAGAAGGATAGCCTCCAGTGATGCCTGCTTTAGCCTTTTCCTCAAGGGTTTTCTTAGGCTTGGATCTTATCCTTCTTACCCCTTGCACTAGAGCTATTACTGTCGTCCTTCTTAGCATCTTTAGAAGATGCATTACGTTTCCCTGACTGCACAGCAGATTGCTGCTGCTGGGGTTTGGTACTGGACTATGATGACTGCTTGGGCTTGACTCCGTTCATCTTCAGTTCTTCATTTTCAGCAAGAGTCAAAGTCTGGTCATATGTACTGGGTTCAAAGTTGCGTACTGTGAACCGGATGTTGGGATCTAATCCACGAATGAATTGATCCATCTTGGCGTGCTCAGATAACCCTAACTGTTGTGCTAAAGTGATAACCTTTCTGAAAAACTAAAGCGCTGCTGACCCGTTCTGTTCGAGTTCATAGAACTCATCTGTCAGGCCGGTCATATACTGGGGCGGGAGAAATCTGGTCTTAAGGTCATGAACAAATGTATCCCAACTAAAAGTTGTGACACTTGTGGTTTGGTCTGTATGAAGACTAGACCAATGCTAGCTAGTCATATACTAGGACGAGAGAAATCTAGTCTTAAGATCATGAATAAATGTATCCCAGCTAAAAGTTGACACATGTGGTCTGGTTTGTATGAAGACTAGACTAACGCTACCACCAAATGATTGCCTCACCTGTAAGGTGGAGAACCGCTACGTGGACTCTATCTTGAGGATCTGTGATCCTAGCTAATGAAAAATAAGCAGTAAATTAATGAATAAACTGATTAACTGTTAAATGATCACACTTACCATGACTTACTAAAATTTGGTTGACTTCGAATGACAGTAGTCGATGTCGCGGGCTGCTACCTGGTGGCACATGAGCCTAGGGAAACTGAAGAGAGGTGCTAGCATCTAAGATGCATGGCCTCCTTTTCCCTTTGGTGCTCGAGTAACATGCGTTCTCGATCGAGCTCTCGTTGGTGCTCCCGAGCGGCGAATTCAGCCTGACACCGATCTTCTTCGAACCTGCATTGGGCTTCCTCATAGTCCCATCTATCTGCTTTTTCTTGCTGCTTTCTTGCTTCACCTTTTGCTTTTTCTTGCTACTTTTTTGCTTCAGCTTCTGCTTTTTCTTTTCTCCGTCTAGCCTCGTCTTCTCTTCTTTGTTGTTCCATCTGAAAGAAGAGGGAGATGTAGTCAGGCATTGCCGGAGGCGGAGGAGGAGTTGGAGGCGCTCCATGAGAAGCCGGTTCTGAGCTCTCTAAGTAGAGCTATGGTGTCTGTTGTAGTCGGAAGAGCAAGGTCTCCTTCGGGGAAGACGTCTTCCGGCTGATGGATACTCTCCTCTGTAGACATGATACTGAAGTCGGTGGTCATGGTGGAACGCAATCTGACAATCCAAGGATGCCCTCACGCTAAGATACGGTGTGTGTGGACAAGCTGAATCCAATACCCCAATGTAACATGCAACGGAAGTATTCGTAATTTGAGGATCCTATCACACAAATGCTCACACCGTCTTCCGTATCTTAAGTTTCATGAGTTTAGCAATCCACTTTAAAACTTCAAACTTTAAGAGATTTGAGACAGAGAGAGATAGAAACTGTACACCGTATGGGGTCCCGAATTACCCACTGAAGGACCCCCTATCCCATTTTTTCCTCGACGCATATAAACCATCCACTATGTGGGTGGGAGATGTTTCCAGTTGCTTCAAGATGTTGAAAACCAACCGTCCTTCAAGGGACATGAGTCACATAGGAATGGGGAGTGCTTCCGACATCTATAAAGCAACCATGGCGAAAAAAAAATGTTTCTTTCCTTTTTGTTCTTGACTGAATTTCTTCACCAAAAGGCAAAGCTCTGATACCACTGTAACATGCGAAAGCTTACAAAAAATGATCATACTTTGATAAATTCTTTCAACCCTTTGTTCTTGGCGATGGATAGCACAATGTAGAGAAGATAAGAGTGCACAGAGAGAGAGAGAGAGAGAGAGAGAGAGAGAGAGAGAGAGAGACAAATACACACAATTGGGTCCCAAATACCCTCTGAAGGGCCCCGACCACATATGGTGTATTTCTTGAGTAGGTGAACAAACTGCAGATGTGAGCTCCTCATAAGGGGGGAGGGGGGAATCCCAACCCCCAAGCGTCAGAGCACAAGGGCCCTACCTCTAAGGATCCCAATGCAAGAGAGTGGCAAACCGTCAATCTGAGGCAGAACCACCGTCAAGCTTCCAGAGCAGAGTAGCTCTGCCAAGCGCAATGGCAGGCCACAAGAAGATGCAGTTTTGTCAAAGAACCGTCACGAGTAGTTATCTTAGCAGCCCCCCGACATAATGTGCCCCCCATCTCTTGAAGTAGAGATTTTCGACTTCTTTGGAGCATCTTCAAACTCTCCATCTCCATCTGCATTTTCAGCCACCAAGTTGGCATGATTCCTTTGCCATTCTTTTGAAGCAATGTGACCTAGCTTGTTCCTTTGCCATACTTTTGAAGCAATGGCTGTGTAACCTAGCTTCTTGCACTCGACAACTTTCCCTTTGTTCTTTCCCTTGTGTTTGGCGAAGAAATCCTTCTCGAAGTCAACGTTGGTAGCCGCTTGCTCTTGAAGTTGTCTATCCTCGTCAATGAGAATAGCCACCATGTTTTCACACAGCATCTCCCCACATACCCAAAGTGTAGATAGCACTTCTTTGAACCTCTCAAGCTCCTCTAGGCTGGAGAAGGGTACCGCCTTTTTGTCATCTTTGTCAATGTTGGCCTTTAAGGCACCCAGTTGTTGCAAGAGAGAGCCTATGGTGCTGAGGTGCTCTTAAAGAGAATGGTGCTCTTTCATTTTGAGATTGCCTAGAGCCGAATCCCCTAGTATGGCTCGACGTGTTTACCAAGCATGATATTCTTGCGGCTGTCCATGGAGCGGATGAGGACACTGGTCTGCTCACCTTTTCTATTGGATCCCATGGCAAATTAGAGAGATCCGAGCTTCCTTTAGAGGATTTCAGTGGCTGCACATTATAGAGGGTGAGGGTGATTGGGTTTCATGCATAGGAGTGGCACATAGGCCCACCATCGGCCAAGGTGGCCAAGGAGAGATTCTAGCGACTATGGATATGGGAGTGCCGACCTCTCACGTGCCTTCAGTGGGATCTATAGAGAGTGGACTTGGCATGATTTTGCGGGCTAGGCCACAAAATCCAGATGCCGCACCCCGACAACATCAGCTCATTGGCAATCACAGGACTTCTCATAGCGTTTCCTCTCAGATTTTTGGAAGAGGCTCTGGGACAGTTTTCGACCTAGAAAGATCACCCTCTTTCTTTGGCTACTGGCACACAGGAGTATGGCGGTCGGCACTTGGTTGACAGTTGGATGTTGGCTAGCTGCTTGCCCGAGGTGTGGCCACCCCCATGAGTCTCAGCAACATTGTCTTTGGGATTGCCCAAAGGCACAGCAGGTTTGGCAATGGAGTGTCCGCATCTTCACTATGGACAAGACCTCGACCTGGATTATTACATGAGGCATTGTCACTTGGGCACAGCGGCTGAGGTGGTCAAGGCTTACAAGGAGGAAGGGGGAGGGCTAGCCCTTCAAGTCTCTCACCATTGCATTTCGACTGTACCAATCCCAGCCCCACCTGTAGATCACTGACGACCAAGCTCTTGCCAGAGATGGGAGATTGCAATAGCATTGCAGCTTGGCACATCTAGCGAGCTAGATGCAGCGAAGCCATTGAGGGTACCCATACTCCGCAAGCTGAATCTATCAAGAGCACTTGGCTCAATATCATACATACCCTCCGCGGTCAGCGAGGAAAGTTGCAAGGTGGATCTTACCGCATGCAAAAGCGACGAGAAGCTTTCTTGAGGATCTTGCGGCCAGGCCCTTTTCTCACTGATAGAGGTGGTGACTCCATTTGGCATTACAAACCACCTGTGTGGTTGTTTCCCCCCCCCCCCCCCCCCCCCCCCCTATATGAGATAGTCTTCTCCTCAGAGAGTGGCGGCCAGCTGCAAGAGAAGCGTCTCTTTCCCCTCCTTTAGAGTACTTGAATCCCACCTTGTACATGAGGCAAGTTTGTATGTAGCCCTTCGTGGCTGATTTTAGCCCTTCGAGGCTGTTTTTCAGTAACTAATAGAAGGATCTTTTCCCCAAGGAAAAAAAAAAAAGAAGAGCACTCACAAGAAGTAGGATCTTTCACAGCACTAATTTTTAGAAATCAAATTGCACAATAACAGAGATAGAGAAGAACATTGTATTACTGAAGTAATTCGGTAGATGGCAAAGCACCACGCCCGTTTGCTCCTGTGAAGGGACCTTCACTAGCACATCCAGAACTCCTAAGACGAAGACTCTATGCTAGTAGAAGCTATGAACTAACTCATAGTGATGATTGATGAACTGTGTGGAGAAGGGGTTGGCCGGATATGTGTTTTGGATGTAGAAAGCGTTTCTTAAACATTTCCAAAGTTTGATTTTGGTTGAAACTATTAGTAGACTAGGGTTAGGGTTATGCAGGATTAGGTATACACCTATGGGGGTTTAAACCGAACCATGATGCTATGGTGTTTGCATAAACAAGAGAGGAGTTTGAGAGAGAAAAAAATGCTAGAGAGAGTAAGATGTGCTGATGCTCAAGATTGCACAACTCATTGATTAGATTGATATTGAAATGAAGTACAAGCCCATGTATATAAAGGCCTTTCACAATACCAAACCATTTGACCTTATTTAATCACAATACCAAACCATTTAACCTTATTTAATGCATGCTTATCCACTCTAAGAGGTGATTCACGTGTGCACACACACACACACACACATTCACTTAACTCCGAAGCTCCGAATTTCCAACAAACACCCCTCGAAGCAAAGGTGGGAGTGAAATGAAACCCTGAGGAAGATACTACTACCCTTTGACTTTGTAACTCATACAATGATAAAAGGCAAGAGAACATATGTTGTCTCCAACAAACCCCCTATAACAGATCTTCAAATGCCTAGAGACTGCTACAATGCTGGATACATAGATGTTTTAACCAGTGATACATATCTAGATACATCAGAGATCTAATATCCATAGGATTGATACAAATCCTGGATGGAGGTTGCCTTTCGAATGTTAGGCAAAGAGGTCCTTGGTAGCAAGAGTAGCCTAAAAACCATGATGGTTCTCAACACAATGCTTAGATGAAGGGATTCAAAGCACACACAAAGAAAGATTAACACACACACACACTGATTATTACATCTCATTTTCAAGGGACTATTTGGGCAGAGGACCCATGACTCAACACACATAACACAGATGATTACGGGAGATTAAATCCCCCTTTGATGCCGGTGATGTTACCCTTTTTGCGGTGTCGTTTCCATGGCACTGTGTGCTAGAGCGCGAGCACAAAAAATATTTCGAAAGTCGATGTAGAAACCCATGTCGGTGTAGACACCCGTGCCAGTGTCGCACGGACCCATGATGAAGCACATAAAAAATGAATGAAGCCTGGAAGTACTTGCCCTCTCTTCCCCATGTGAAGAGGTTTTTAGGGTTTTATTAAATTTTGATTTTTATTGATTAATCTCAAAATAGAGAAACCTTAACCTAATCCAATCTTATCTATAGATAAGACTATCGTGGCGGAGACTGATTGTGGCTGGCAGTAGGAACGTCAGTAGTCGTTGAACGGATGACAACTCGACGGTCGCAACGAAAGTATGCACATCAGCCGGAGGAGCAGCGCTAGTAGCTCATGACAGTGTGACAGCCACCAATGATGGGCTGCTGTAGATGTTTAGGACTTGACTCTGCTGGGTAGCTCTTTTACATTTGCGATGCTGGAGTTTCTGTTTTCTGATGCGCCGAGCTGGAGGCTGCCGCGCTGCTTTGTGATGATGCATTGCTGTGTTGATGCTTGCTCTTTACTGCTATGCTGGTTGCTGAGCTGCTGGTCGTCAGCAGCAAATGAAGGAGCTGTTTAGAGAGACGGGCCAGGGTGGCTAAGATGTAGCCAGTGGTGCTGGAGTACACGTGGAGCAACACTAGTCATGCAAGGGTGCTGTTGCTATTGAAGCCCTTGCTCAAGACAGGCAAGCTGTCGGCAGACAACAAAGAGCTTTATGGAGAAGCCAATTGCAGTGACTCTACTTCAGAAAGGGCCGATTGTGCCTGTGTGTAACGGGTTGGCCGGGGGTAGTAGCTAATGCTGTAATCCTGGGTTGTTGCTCGATTTGCTACTTCTCTACTTCTTTCTCCTGCTCCTATGCTGATGGAGGGCCGTGGATGCTACACTTTTAAGCTTGGAGCATGTTGCCTAATGCAAAAAGCCCTCAAATGTGAAACCCCTTAATCAAAAGTTAATGAGAGCTCTGATACCATATTAGCAGATTAGGGTTAGGGTTATGCAGGATTAGGTAAACACCTATGGGGGTTTAAACTGAAACATGATGCTATGGTGTTTGCATAAACAAGAGGAGTTAGAGAGATAAGAAAATGCTAGAGAGAGAGTAAGATGTGATAATGCTCAAGATTGCACAACTCAATGATTAGATTGATATTGAAATGAAGTACAAGCCCATGTATATAAAGGCCTTTCCCAATACCAAACCATTTGACCTTATTTAATGCATGCTTATCCACTCTAAGAGGTGATTCACACACTCATACACTTAACTCTCTATAAGAGAGCATACATACACACACATGAAGCTCCAAATTTCGAACAAGAACGTGCCTTAATGACTTCCACACGAGCTCTTAAATGTGACCCAAGCACTTAAGCCTTCTGTTATGATGCAGATCCCATTGTATATGATCTAGATCACATGCTGATGCAAAGGAGAGAAGAGATACACAAGGCTCAGACAAAGCACATCTGCGAGGATAATAAGAACCACTCCGGCAGCCACTTTAAGAAATGAGATTGGGCTTATCTAATGATTGAGAAACACAGGCTCGAGCGGTTCAAGAAAGTTACTTCCAAACTTGCTCCAAAAAGAAGGGCCTCTTCAAGATCATCAAGGAGCTCAATGATTTGTTTTAAAGCTCGAGTTATCGAGACCTAAAAGATGCGTATTTCATTTATCTTCTACAATACGAGAGAGGATCTTGTAGGAAGGAACTTCAATATCTTCTTGAGTTGAAGGGTTATCCAGTACAACACACTGTACGTATTGGTTCACAGACAAGCCTCGCCTATTATTGCAAGCTTATCAGAAGTCACTACAGTTTCAATGGAGAAGAGTGTGAAGAGTGTGACTCGCCTAATAGAAAAGCCTGCACAGACGAATCAAGATGAACAGAGCCCCAGCCATGTTTAGACAGAGGAGACCAGGCAGGGCAGGATCAGATTTGGGCCTCCAGACAGCTGTGTTTGTGCAGGTCTGGACAGGTGGCAGGCAGGTTGGGCAGCAAGTTAACCAGGTTGGGCAGCTTGCATTAACCCAATAGTCTTACATTTTATGACTAAAATATGTTCAAGAGATTGAAATATATCCAACCTTGCAAATTGTCTTATTTTATGACTAAATTTTGGTTTTATCGTTCCCATGTTCTATGCCACTGTGCATACTGAATGTATATTGACGAACTACACTGTCTCATACACCATTGTGGTCTTTTGTTAGACGTAATCTCTCTCTATCTCTCTCTCACACACACGCACACACCCATCCACCCCACACAATCATCATCATCATCAATCTCATACATGAGTAACAAGGAGGAGTACGTGATCCCCTTCTAATGGCTAACATGACCTATGGGACCCAAGCTGTGTGTGGATATTTGGTCCATTTGAACTTCTAGGTGATGCAGCTCCTTGACAAGGGCAACAATGGGATGAAAATCGAGTTCGAAAGTTGGCACCACCTCAATGTTTACCCCCATCTCTCAGAGCGTACTTGCTTGCCTCAAAGCCCACCCTTAGGCTTGGCATATATAGATGCTTCAGCTAGAACTCTTTCCACATGTAGTTTACGTGCTTGAGAAGCTAAACAGGATTGACTTTCGGCCTTAGGAATCCAAAAGAATGAAAATGATGTTGATTACAAAGGCACGAAGGAAGTCCGACATCATGGCAGAGAGGAGGAATATTCCAAAAAAACTGAAATAATACATCAATCTCCAGTTTGTTTCAAGAAAAAAACTAATCACCTGAACTGCCTCCACTGCTGCACGAAGTTCACTTGAGTCCTTCACTGATTTCAGGTGGCTTACCACACCCCATGCAACAGTCAACCGATCCACAATGCTTTCCATAGGTTCAACCAAACCTGGCCATGTCGGCTTCACATTTTCTTCTAACCGCACTAGGTCTGCTTCCTGCAGGAGACCACTGAAAATTTTAAAACACCACAGTATATAAAGAGAAGAAAAAGTAAAGACAAGCATTGAACCAACGTTTGTTAAACACTGAAAGGCAGCTTTGCCAGCCTCTACAAGAATTATAACTACGATGAGACAGGTAGTTTTGGGTGTGCTTTCACTCTTTCAATGGCCTAGCTGCAAAGGATCCTCATTGTGTGTCACGTTGTAACCTCCCCCAAGAATCTAAACAAGAGACATGGTACCATTCTGTAAAGCATAATTATGGGAATTAAACTGCTGATGCTATATATGGAGTGCCAACTCTCCTCTTGTCCCCTCCCATGCATTGGGAGCTACCTGCATGTGATAAAGCCCTGCCATGATCAACACTATTGCCACAAAACCATACCATATACTAGTGTTTTGATCCTTCCAAATAAACTTGGTGCAGGGACACCAACCAGACCAGCCCTAACCTTTTGATCAATAAGCTTATTGCAATTTGACCCCTGGTCCTCTAGGTATACCTTGACAGCTCACGTCACTTCCAGCATTGGTCCTTTGAATAGCCCTCATTGTCTTATGAACTTCCTCTTCAACTTTCATACAGACGCAAGCAGATCCAGGAGGCATGTCGATGATGACCTTCAGGATGAGGAGACACTCATCACCATTGATGTTCCATCGGATTGGTATGCTTGTTTTGCTTTTTTCATGGCTTATTTCTTGGTGGGACTCAGGGAATCCTTGACTTTGCTATTGGGAATCGAAGTATTATGCCTTGCTATGCAGACTATGGCTCTGTACATGGTGAGTGAGTGATGCCCAATATGACTTTCTGTGGAGACAGCGAATGACAAACGAGGAGCTACTTTATTGATGATGATGCGCACGAGGATTGATCATGAGATTCACTCATAGCTATGTTTTCTTTTGCATGAAGAATGGACATAGTATTATGTTTGATATTTTGGTCTTGGACATAGACATACTACTATGTTTTCTTTCCATGGACATGAACATACTACTGCTATCTTTTCTTTTTGCGTGGACATGTACATACACTACTACACCTATATTTTGCTCTTGGACTGGCCATGGTTTTCTATGAGTTAGCCACAGCAGTCATATCTTCACCTAGCTACATTGCTACTTTGCTATGCTCTATTGACATCCCTTGATGGTGGCATTATGTCACGTGCACACCCATCAGGTGTACAGGTGGCATGGCATCATTAAGTGTCCATAAACCTTAAGCAGAACATTCAAGCATTAATCCAAATATTATCCATACATTCACATCATGAGCATCAGTGTTTGGGGCTTGTATAGCACCAACAGCTGTCACCAGCCTGGACATTACCCAGTCTGAAAGGGGTCTGGTGGACTCCAGGATGTTTAAATATTTGGAAAGTACAAGCTTTGGGAATGGGGGATTATCCTAGAATACAAAGGACCACACTCCTAAAATTTAGGAGAGTTGCTATTTTTGGCCCGACTCCGATGGAAATTCTGTTCGCGTCATTACATCTGGAATTGAGCAAATACCAAGAGTTGGCAAAGTGCCTATGACAGAATGTCTACCAGTTGGGATATTTTTAGAGATAAAGTTTATGGAAGGACCCATCTCTTAGATTGGGACACGTGGCAAGGAGGTGGACCAAAGTGAGACAAGTGGCCTGACATTTGTTAGAAAGTTGATCAAAGTGAGACAAGTGGCCTCACACTTGTCACTTCAGCTATTGTGTGGCTCTCCACTTGTCATCGTAGCCTTCTCTTGCCATTTCATGCCATGGGAGGCCCAAATCTATAAATTGGAGCCCTCTCTCTTCGTTAATAGAGGCTCTCTTGCTGCACACTAGCCTCTACCACCGTTACAGGCTGCCCTAATGATAGCTACTCTCTTTCTCTCTCTCTTGAAGGCTGCCCACGAAGAATACCGGCTGTTGGGGACTGTTTTGGAGGCTTCCATCGCGAAGAAATACTGAAGACAAGGGTATTTAATCATTTATTATGATTTCTAGCATATCTTGATACAGTGTTCTATACCCCACTATTGGGCACTGATGACGTAGTGGGGATGTCGTAGTGTCTAGTCCATACCATGCATAATGGAGTCGATAGTTATATAGTCTTGTGGGTTAACTCCCATGAGTATATAACATGCACGTTCCTGAAAGGTGAATTTGGGCATGTTCCTGGATTCATCCAGGTATACATATACATATACATATACATATACATATACATATACATACATATATATATATATATATATATATATATATATATATATATATATATATATATATATATATATATGTATGTATGTATGTATGTATGTATGTAGATAATGAATGCTGAGTTTTATCTGTACCGATTAGCTGTAGCAAAACGATGAAGAGATGAATGTTGAAAACTGGTTGAATGCAGAAAACGCAAGGTTTATTGATGGTTGAATGATGTAGACTGCTGCGTTTTGCTGATGGAGGGCTGGATACACATGCGTTGATGCTCCTATGGTTGTAGGATGAAATGCTTTTCTAAAACACTGGTTGTTGAGGTGAACTATGGACTGAAGACTGAAATGTTGAAGCGCTTGATGTTGATTGTTGATATGATATGAATGAATGAGCAAAGCAAGCCTCTATTTATACTTATACTGAGGGCTGGTCGGTTGGCACTAAATGTTGGTCGACTGGATATAAAATGCTACACGATTGATAAATGGTGTTAAATGTTGGAAATTGTGGCAAAAATGCTAGATAAATCCTAATAAATATTCTAAGGCTACCAGATGCTATTTCAAGGCTTTTGCAATGATCTATATGCAATGGATGAATGATATGCAATATGCAGAGTGCTTTCTAATGCAAATCCTAAGGTTTCTACTAACTCTACATGCATGAATGCATCTCTTCAAATGGATTAAGGAACTTGGACTGACTGATTGACTCTCTAAGGCTGAGAATGAGCTACGTAGCTCGTGCCCGACTTATCTTGGGTTGAGGATTACAATGGGGTCACGGCGTACGACAAATATCATCCTAAAAGGTGCTAATATTGTATAATGTTGCACAGATGATGATGAGCTAGCTTGTCACCATGCACTACAGTGTAAAGTGCATGTGACATTCCCTCTTGGTTAGCTTGTCTGCAGGTTCATGGCTTCCAAGTAGTCCACCAACAACTGGGGGTACTCTTGAAATAACTCCTCGTCTAGCCAAATGGCTTCGTGGGTACCTCGATCTCGGAACTTCGTATAGAACTGATGTGTCCGTCGACCGGAACCATGCTTCCAACGATGAAGAAGGATCTGCTCAAGCTCGATGACTTCGGCTTCGTCTACCACGTTTGGTTGTTGTTCATTTGAATCATCAAAAATATCTGGTCCAACATATGATTTTAGCCAAGAAACATGGAAAACATCATGCATCGTCCAACTGTTAGACAACTTTAATTTCATGGAGACATCACTTATCTTTTTAACTATTGGGAAAGGTCCAAAACTACGGAATGAAAGCTTGAGACAATGTTTGCCCACTTGTTTCAATCTTTGTTTCATGATGCGCAAATAGACCCAATCACCTTCCTTGAAGTGGACATCTCGTCTAGAGACTTATTTTCCTGTCTGCTATAAGCTTTCTGTGCTTTGGTCAAGCGGTCCTTGACTGACTCAATGATTTCGGAAAATGCTTTCGTCGTTTTATTAGCCTCTAGAGATGGAGAGACCAATCTCGTCAAAAGAGGAGAGAAACGACGACCAAAGGTTGCTTCCTACGGAGTCCGTCTGACAATGGATGAATGAGTATCGGAGAACATCAAAGGCCAACTGGTTATAAATTTTTGTCTGGCCGTCTGTATGTGGAATGCACTAGAAAATTGTAACTTAGTTCCAAAGTTTTCTAATAATGCCCTCCAAAAATGCGAGGTAAACTAGAAATCTCTGTCTGATGTAATGGTGCTAGGCAAACCACAAATTGGGTACCAATGTTTGAGAAAAAGACGGGCTACGTCTTGAGCTGTGGCCGTATGCTTGCATGGGATGAGCATGCAGAATTTACTGAAGCGTTCCACAATGGTGAAACACTGCGTGTTACGGGATCGGGTGGATGCTGGTAGAGGCCCTACAAAGTCCATAGATATGTCGATGAAAGGTCCGTCGGGAATAGGCAAAGGTTGCAGTAAACCAGCCTTCTTCGTATGTGGAACCTTAACTTTTTGACAAATCTTACAGGCTTGAACATCTGAATATACATCACGCCTCATTTTTGGCCAATAAAAGGACCGTTCTAATTTCTCAAGGATACTGTTGATACCTCTCTGTCCTCCAACTAAGGAGTCATGGGCACCATGGAGAAGAGCTGATCGCTTTTCTTGAATGACACAGAGACGGTTCTTGAAGAACAACCAATCGTTCTGCACTGAATAATGGCCAGGCTCAGAAGTGAGGGCCAAATTATACTGAGTACCAAACTCAGGGGAGTCGACATACTAGTCTTTCATGCTATCTAAGTCCTTCCCCGTGATTTCAAGAATGGAGCATCTGCAACTGGGTTATGCTTACCAGGGATGTACTCAATCATTTCTCCAAACTGTTGGAAGAGTTGACTCTACCTGGCTTGTCGATCACTCCACTGGGCACTTGGCATGGTTTGAAGCCACTTAAGTGCTTGGTGGTTTGTTTTGACTCTGAAAACTTGTCTATAAAGAAAAGGCTTTCAATGTTTGAGCGCTATGATCACACCCAAAAGTTCTTTGTCATAAACTGAATGATTCTTTTCAGCGACATCCAAATTTCTACTGTAGTATGCCACGAGTCTATTGTCTTGCTGCAGAACTGCACCTATGGCTACATTGCTGGCATCGGTGATGACCTCAAAAGGTTCATCCCAAGATGCTAACTTCAAAACAGGTGCTTCTAAGGGAGCTTTCTAGAGTGCATGGAATGCATTAAGCGCCTTGCCTGTGACTGAGACTTTTTGTTTACGAGTCTTCGCCCCCTTGAGCAAGTCGGTGAGAGGTGCCGCAAGGTTGGAAAATTGGTGAACATGGGTGTTGTAGGCTTGACAAAGACCTGCGAAAGAACGGATCTCTTGGGCGGTCTAAGGGATGTCCCAATCTAAGATCTCCTGAATCTTTGAGGGGTCCAGTCTAATCCCATCGGAACCGATGATATAGCCCAAGTATTGAACCTCTTTAATGCCGAAGATAGACTTTTTGGCGTTTATGTAGAGCCCATTATCTCGCAAAAGTTGCAAGACTTTCTCCACATGTTTCTCGTGCTGCTCCGCAGTGGCTGAGAAGACAAGTATGTCATCAAGAAAGATGAAGACACACTTACCAATGAGGACTGCGAAAATCCTGAACATCATTTTATTGAAGGTTGGTGGTGCATTTGTAAGCCCAAAAGGCATGACTACGAATTTGTAGTGACCACGCTCTGTTCGGAAAGTTGTTTTTGGAATGTGAGCTTCGAAAATTCGGACCTGATGGTAACCACTCAAGGTCGATCTTACTGAAAAATTTTGCACCGTCTAAATGCTCCAAAATGTACTCAATCCTTGGCATAGGAAACTTATTCTTAATGGTGAGTTTATTCAATGCCCTGTAGTCTACACAAAGGCATGCAGACTTGTCCTTCTTTTGGACAAATAGGATGGGTGCAGCAAATGGTAAGGAAGAAGGTTGAACAAATCCGGCTCGGAGGAGCTTAGATAACTATCTTTCTAGCTCGCCCTCTAAAGTCTTGGAAAGACGATAGGGTAACGTGTGAGGAGGTTCTGATCCAGGGACCAAATCAATATGATGGTCCTCAGGACGAGATGGAGAGAGACTGGGCGAAAGATCGTCCCTAAGCATAATGTCTTGATGTTTGGATAGGAGGTCTGCTAGCTGTGGGATTGAAGATGAGATAGGGGCTACCGATGAGGTAGAGGCTGTCTGAGCCCGAACATAAAGTAGTGCGTCTACCGCTCCCTTGCGGATAGCACCTCGGGCCTGGAGGTGCGAAATCAATGGGATGCCCAGAATGCTTCTATCCCCACGAATCACGACGGGCTCAGGAAAACCTTTACAAATAGTAAAAGTGTCCTGTCCCCAATCGAGAATAGGCTCATATTGACGAAACCATTGGATAAGATCATGTCACACCCCAAAAGAGGCGAGACAATGAAATCTTGTTGGAATTAGGCCTGCTGAACTTCAAAGGCAAACTGCTGTGCCTTCTGAGATATGTGTGTACGGAGACCAGGTGTGAACCCGTCCAAATGATATGGCACTATATGTGCAGCTCATCTTGTTATCCAACCGAGGAGAGATGGCGTATTGTCCATGTCAAACAGGACTGCAAATTGCCGGCCCTTGGCAGAGCCATAAGCTCGGATGAGGCTTTTCTGTGCAGCATCAATCTCACCATTAAATACCACGGATGACATATGATGCATAGAAGGTAAAAGCTGAACCGTATTGGTGGTAGTAGGCGGGGCAGGAGGAGCTGGAGATGCTGTGGTAGAAGGTGCTTTGGTGGCTTGCTTTGCTTGCCATTTGTGGCAATCATTCTTACCATGCCCTATGATAAACATCTGTTTTCTGACTGGTATTTCTTTTGCTCCTCTAGAGGGAGATAACCTCTAGTGATGCCTTAGCCTTTTCATCAAGGGTTTTCTTAGGCTTAGATTCTTTATCCTTCTTACCCCCCGAATAGGAGCTATTACTGTCGTCCTTAGCATCTTTGGAAGATGCATTACCTTTCCCTGGCTGTGCAGCATACTGGACCGGGATGATTGCTTGGGGCTTGCCTCCGTTCATCTTCATTTCTTCATTTTGAGCGAGAGTCAAAACTCGGTCATATGTACTAGGTTCAAAGTTGCGAAAATGTGATACCAATGTAACATGCAGTGGAAGTATTCGTAATTTGAGGATCGTGTCACACAAATGCTCACATCGCCTTCTGTATCCTGAGTTTCGCGAGTTTAGCAATCCACTTTAAGACTTCAAACTTTAAGAGATTTGAGAGAGAGAGATGGAAATTGCACACCGTATGGGCTCCCGAATTACCCATTGAAGGGTCCCCCATCCGGTTACCGGAATAGTATTTGCTTTATTACTTTGAAGAGATGAACGCTGAAAACTGGTTGAATGCAAAAAACGCAAGGTTTATGGATGGCTGAATGCTGTAGACTGCTGCGTTTTGCTGATGGAGGGTTGGATGCACATGCGTTGATGCTCCTATGGATGTAGGATGAAACGCTTCTCCAAAACGCTAGTTGCTGAGGTGAACTATGGGCTGAAGACTGAAACGCTGAAGAGCTTGATGCTGATTGCTGATATGATATGAATGAATGAGCAAATCAAGCCTATTTATACTTATATTGAGGGCTGGTCGGTTGGCACTAAATGCTGGCCGATTGGATATAAAATGCTACACGACTGATAAATGGTGTTAAATGCTGTAAATTGTGGCAAAAATACCAGATAAATCCTAATAAATATTCTAAGGCTACCAGATGCCATGTAGCTCGAGCTTGACTTATCTTGGACTAAGGATTACAATGGGGTCACGGCGTACGACAAATATCATCCTAAAAGGTGCTAATACTTTATAATGTTGCATTGATGATGATGAGCTAGCTTGTCACCATGCACTACAGTGCAGAGTGCATGTGACAAAAACCACGGGCTCACATCTCTGTGAAGATCTAGAGCTTGCACATCTTTAGCATTCCATCTGAGTTTTTCTTGTGTGGAAGGAACAGGTGGAGGTGGTGCACTACCACTGGAACCAGAATCACTCGTTCCAATAGTGGATCCCCCTGAGGTGGTAGCTGTAGATGCGGGACCAGTAGGCCTTAACTTAGCACCAGATACATACACCCACAAATTCTTTTCAACTAGTACATGCTTGATCATATAGATGGCGACATGGGATAATTAGTCCCATCAAGCTTGTCCTCGGCAGAGAGCATCCCAAATACATCATTATTAGCCATGGCTCAAAGGTAACTGACAATCTGTCCCAAGCTCGTTGCACTACAAACCCTCAATGTCCACTGAAAGGCAAGCTTCTGTGATGCCCAATGATTCAAAAACCACGGGTCTTCATGCAATAGAGCTGGTACAGCATGTACAACTCTCCATTCAGCTGGTACAGTAGGTACAACAAGTACAGTAGTTGGTACAACCGTACGGTGGCTAGTACAGCAAGTACAAATGTTGGTATAGCAAGTACAATGACTAGTATAGCAAGTATAGTGGTTGGTACAATTGGTACGATGGTTGGTACAGTAGGTACAACAGCTGGTACAGTTGGTACGATGGCACACATGCCTTCCACACACACACACACACACACACACACACACACAAGAGCATATATTCACACACAGCCCTTCGTACCGAGTTTCTGTCGAACCTCCAGAGATGCAAGGTAGACTCGGCCATAATGAAGCCTAGCACTAAGGGAAGTAGCAAATAGAAAGAATTAGTACAGCAAATAAGTAGTTGTCATTGTAGCCTTCTCTTGCCGTTTTAGCTCATGGGAGACCCAAATCTATAAATTGGAGTCCTCTCTCTTCATTAAAAAAGGCTCTCTCTTGCTGCACACTAGCCCTTGCCACCGTTACAGGCTGCCCTGAGGATGGCTACTCTCTTTCTCTCTCTCTTGAAGGCTGCCCATGAAGAATACCGACTGTTGGGGACTGTTTTGGAGGCTTCCATCGCGAAGAAATACTGAAGCCACTGTACCTGCTGTACTAGTCACTGTACATGCTGTACCAACATTTGTACTTGCTATACTTGCTATACCAACCACCGTACCAGCTATACCAACCACTGTACCGACTGTACCAGCCATTGTACCTCTTGTACCGACTGAATGGAGAGTTGTACTTGCTGTACCAGCTCTATTGCATGAAGACCCATGGTTTTTGGGGAAGAATCAGTACCCACACGGAGGTATATGTATTATATTGTTGGCTCGGCATTTTTACAGCCTATGTTCCGGCTTGGTTACCTCGTGTTGGGCTGTGTTATGGCATTTGTATATGGATAATCCGACATCTCCCGTGGGGAGAGTAAGGCCCTCAAAGCTTGTACATGATATTATTTTGGCGCATGTGTGTGGATTATAGAGACAAATTCCCCATACCTAGGATTGATGATATCCTAGACAAATTGGATGAATCCAAAGTGTTTAGCAGGATAGACTTGAAGAGTGGCTATCATCAAATAAAGATTGCTCCAAAGGATGTGCACAAAACAACGTTCAGGACTAGCGTTGGGCTATACAAATTTCTTGTGTTATCCTTTGGTCTCACCAATGCCCCTGCCACATTCAATAGGATGATGGATAGAATCTTCAGAGCCCATTAAAAATTCACAAGTACTTTCTTTGATGATATCTTAGTGCATTCTCAATGGTAAGGAAGAGCATAAAAAGCATTTGAATATTGTTTTCCAAGAATTGAGAAAGCACAAGCTTTATGCGAATAGCAAGAAGAGTGAGTTCTTCCTTTCATAAATTCACCATTTGGGCCATATAGTCTCCAAAGATGGGATTCGGATGGATGGATCCAGACAAGGTCAAGGCTATTATGGAATGGCCAGAGTTGACTAGTGTGCATGAAGTTACAAGCTTTTTGGGACTATGCTCTTACTACAAAAGGTTCATCAAGTGGTTTGTAGTGGTTGCCGGACCATTGCATCATCTGACAAAGAAATCAATGGTGTTTAGGTGGGCCAAGATGGAGAAAAAAGCTTTTGAAGAAGGTTTGAAGTTTTATGCCAGCACCAGTAGACAAAAAAAAAACGCTAATCTGTACTCTTTATTGGTGGAGGTAGGGAATGTTGAGGACTACCTCAATAAGCTATGGAATCTAAAGTGGTCTGCTGGGATTAGGAATTTTATATGTAAAAACTTATGGAGCTTCTACAGCCGTGTACAGTTCAGCCCGACTCTTGATCTTTCGAGATCTTGCATTTGGCTTATCGTCAATCCACTGTCAGTCTCTTCAAAGTAATAAAGCAAATACTATTCCGGTAACGAGATAGGGGGCCCTTCAGTGGGTAATTCGGGAGCCCATACGGTGTGCAGTTTCCATCTCTCTCTCCCTCAAATCTCTTAAAGTTCGAAGTCTTAAAGTGGATTGCTAAACTCGCGAAACTCAGGATACAGAACGCGGTGTGAGCATTTGTGTGACAGGACCCTCAAATTACGAATACTTCCGTTGCATGGTACAGTTTTAGCCCAACTTTTGAGGACAAATTTGCAGCCACCTTACTTCGGGCTTGGGATCATCTCAAGCCAACCCTCAAACAAAAAGTACTAGTTGCCTCAGAGAGCGGCTCCGGCAACCTTTGGTCTAGAACCCCTTGATCCATTTACCTAGTGGCCACATGTTAGGGACCCGATCGCATATATCTTGGGGAGCCTTGTGCACGGGACTAACCAGGTCTCTTGGAGATTGGATTGCACATAGGCAGTTACCCCTAGCGGCGCAAGAGCGAGGCCTAACAGGAATCCGGGGTCAAAATAAGCTCAGCATAGACATTGACTCAGCTATCTCTCAAGAGTGGTTGATGCCTATTCCAGACCTGACCCCTCCCCCCCCCCAAGTGTGGTTAGGAGTGTTTACCAAACAGGATATCCTCCTGGCAATCCATGGAGCGGATGAGGACAGTGGTCTGCTCACTTTTTCTATTGGATCCCAAGGCAGACTAGAGAGATTAGAGCTTCCCTTCGAGGATTTCAGAGGCTGCACCTTGCATGTGTGGCTTCTCAAGCTTGACATGACAGAACATGTGTGGCTTCTCAGGCTTGACATGACAAAACATGTATGGCTTGTGAGGCTTGACATGACAGAACATGTGTGGCTTCTGACGCTTAACACGACAGAACATGTATGGCTTGTGAGGCTTACCAATTTGGTCCCCTCACCAATCTTGAACAGTGTTTCACACATGTCTGGAACCAAGGTGTGAACAGGGATTTTTCACAAAAGAAAGCTGGAGCACATACTGGCAAAGTCTGTGCCTGAAAGATGGCTAGAGAGCATAAGCAGATTTTATTCATCAAAGTGACTTATAAGGATTATAAGTCGGTGTGTTCACATATCATTTAAGTGTGGCCAGGCTTGTTATTATTTTGGGCATGTATGTGTGGACAGAAGGAGGCCCCTAAAGCACAGCAACCACTTTTGGCTAAAAAGGGAAAAAGCATGGAGGCTATTCTAGGCTAGTGAACTCTATGAAAGGGGGGGAAGGAGGGATGTGCATGCAGGACAGCAGTTGTATCTCTTTGCTGACCGTACAGTCTTCTAGCAACAGTCAGCATTTTTTCTCTTCCCAGGTCGACTTGTTCTAGTGTTCCCTCTCTCTCTCTCCTGGTGCTAAGCCGGCGAGCTCTTCCTCCCTTCTCTTGCACTGGTCGTACTATGGACAGCAGGCTGGCCGGCTCACCTCCTCTCTTGCGCTGGTACATGCTGTACAGCAGGGGCAACAGCGTTGTACAGCACGTACAGCAGCGCCATACAGCATGGACAGCCACCTTCTCCCTCTTCTGGGCGACTGGCCGGTAGCAGTTTGACATTCTCTCTCTCATCCCTTAAGTGCAGGCCGTATAGCGGGTCTTCTCTCTCTTTTGCTCAGATTGTACAGTGGTACAGCAGCTGGGCCATTTCCTCTCCTCTCTTCACTACTCCCTCCTGAGCATTGATTCAGGGGCTGTGTTTGGAGGTATCAGGGACTGTTTTTGAGAGCTTTTCTAGGACTGTTTTTGGAGAGACCTGGTACTATTTTGAGAGTGTTTTCAGGGCTGCTTTGGCACCGAGTTTGGCGTTGGATTTAACCCCACTCCAGGTTGTTGATTCGTATTGGTTCTTGAAGCAGTTTGTGCTTTGATTCCTGTGCAAGTGTTTGCTCAGGAAGCTTTGTGGAAAATTTGGTGTAGTATTGCACCCATTGGCAATGGGTGCTGCTTTGTCCTTTGCTCAGCTGGCTGCACTTATCCTCACCAAGCTTCTCCTGGACTATGATGTGATTTCTCGATCTTTGCGGTACCAGGTCACATCCACTCAGTTGGATTTTGAGCACTTTCCAACAGTTGAAAGGTCGGAGTCGCTGCTTCTCTTGTGGGAAGAGAGGACATTTGTCGAAGGATTGTTTGTCCAAGAAGGACAAGACCAAGGGCAAGTCTTCATCTCAGAGAAAGGGCAAAGACACGACACACGACAGTGATACCAATTCTTCTAGTACCACTTCTAGGGCTCCAAGGGCGCCTTCGGCTCGCTCAGGAGGACCCAGATGATACATGAAGTTCCTCCCCATGTGCTTCTAGCCAGAGGAGGCTTGTATCCTGGCCACTTCCTTGATGCTTCAAAAGGAACCGCAAACTAGATATCTCTACCTCAATAGGCATCATGGCTTCTTTCCCAAATAGAAGATGATAAGGTGAGAAATTAGTGGCTGATCTGACTGTTGTCTTGTAAGCCCACAAAGATGAAGATACATGCAGATCCCGCTGCTTGGGATGCTCCTCGAAATATTTGGTCAACATAGTGCATAGTTCTCCATTAAATCTCTCTACTAGCCCATTGCACTGAGGGTAATATGGGGTGGAATACTTGTGTGTAATTGTAATCTTTGCATCAGTTCTTGTACTACCTCTCCTCTGAATCCTGGCCCCTAATCAGCAGCTCCAAAGGCATGCTGCATATGTCCTCAAACACAAACTTGGCTACCACTTTAGCAGTGGTTTAATCATAACTGGTGATCTTGTAAGACACTCAACCATTCTAAGCATGCTCTCCTGAGCTTGCTTTTTGTGTTCCGCATATGTCATGTGATCATGATTTTCAATTTGGGGTGGTTGGGCGGGTTCTAGTTTCTTGATTGGTCTATTAAGTACACTGAGTGACGAATAAGAACTTGTTTCACCCTCACTAAGTGATGTACTAGAACTTGTTTCATCTTCTGACTTTTTTTGGATTGTCAAGTTTTTATTATGTTTGCCCAAATGACAAGATCAAATTTTCTTTTGGGCTTTTGTATTCTGTGTCGTACACATGGGTGTTGTGGTTTGTGGTGTAGCCTTTGAGTTGGATGCTTCTGCATCATGTGTAGCTTTTGGCTCTTTTGGGGTTAGGTCCTCCACAGACTTCTTTTCCTTGTCCTCTCTTTCAACCTTGGTTTCGATAGTTTGTTGTCCCTTGTTTTTCTTGGATTTAGAAGATCTGGACGGGAGAGGGGGCTGATTACAGCTCCATTTACTGGTGCATGGGAACCGTGATTCGAAGTTTCGAGCATTAGACATCTGGCAGGACATGGTTATCTTTTGTATAGCAGAGATTATGAATTGGATCTGTTCCGAGTTCATTGTTCGAGGCTTTTGGAACGTGATGTGTTTTTCATCCATTGTTGGGGATTATGGGTGTGGTGTGTCCAGCAGCTCATCATCTATTCTTGGAGTTCACCACACACTTGTGTGGGAATTTGTAGCCAAGCAAAGTTCCTTGCTGTTCGTGATGGCATTTTGTTTCGAGAAAATAGATTGGCGGGTGCTCTCTCCAAGGTGATTTTAGTATTCGCGGTGCTGGAGGATCCATGGTTGCATCTTTATCAACTTATCTTTTTCACACTCTTGCACACTATGAGCTACAGAGGGGGTGTTAGAATTTGGTGCATCTCGGTGTATTTTGGGCAAAGCCTCTTTATGGGCATTTATGTATTTTCTCCATGTTTAGTTGGTCATGGGACAGTCGGCCAGTTCTAGGGGCTGTCGACTAGTTCCCAGAGTCTCACTATATAAGGGCCTCTCCATATGATGGTCATATGTGAAGTAGGCGCAAAAGTCTCGTCATAGTCAATGCCCTCCCTTTGGGCATACCCTTTGGCGACTAAATGAGCCTTGTAGCGATCAAATGGAGCCATCGGGATTGTGTTTCGATTTATGCACCCACTTTGTGTCGATAGCACGCTTGCCTGTAGGCAAGTCACATAACTCCCATGTAGCATTCTTTTCAACGGAGGCCAACTCAGAATGCATAGCTGTAACCCAATTATTCTTCTCCAATGCATCAAAATGAGAAAGTGCCTCCTCATTACATGCAGTAGCAACAAGGGTTGTGTCAACAAAATGAGATAATGTCGAGAGGCAGCGTGTGTATGACCTGGCATAAGCGTAGGCAGCTTGCTGTCACGCAAGGTCTCAATGAGCTAGTGGGGAACTCTCTGAGTCATGAATGGCTGCATCCTCTTCAACCAATGCATCACCCATGGCATCCTAATCAAAGTGTGGCAGATTTGGAGCCATAGGGGGGAATGTTGAGCTGCTGATTTTGTTGATAGAAAAGCATTAAACATAAATACTTATCTCGATAAAAAGCCCGTCACCAATATATTTATGTACAATCAAAATTTCAGAGACAAAATCCCATAAATATTGAGGAGAAAACAAAGTCCACGACACCCAAATTAGTGTCTAAGTTTCCTCCGAAACTTCATTCTTTTCGTGGCAGGAACACTGGCTCCCAAAACAATCAAGCTTGGAACAACCCGCTGGTCCATCTTCGACTAGAGGAACTTGCATCTTCTGGTCGTTGTGCTCCTTTCGAAACATCTTTTGAGCCATTGCCTCCCTGAAAGAATGCTTGTCTCCACCTCGAACAATAGGTAGTTCTGAAACAGGAGCCAGCTTTCTCTTTTGGGAAAATTATCTGGAAGCTTCCTCTGCAACCAATGACTGATATGAGGTTCAACCAACCCCAGATCCGGCTTTACCTGATACTTGCTCCGTGCATCAACGACAATATTCCCTAAGATAGTGAAAAGCCAACTTCTTGGGATTTATTTCCAGCATTGATGCTAGGTCTAGAAAAACATCTGTAGTACTGGTCTCCATAACCTTTTTGCTTTCCATAACTATCCTCACATGAGGATCTTCCCGATACATCTTCAAATTTGCATCCTTTTCCTAAAGATCTTGACAAAGCTGCCACGTCAAACAGTTTTGATGGTCAAACTGTTCGACGATGATCTTGATGTATTGTTCCACCATGTGCTCGAGAGTTCTAATCCTGTCCTTGTGTTCCTCGTAGCTTTGGGTCTTGTCCATAGCCATAAGATCGTCTGCCTAGATAGAATAGGCAAGAACCTGTGCTCTGATACCAATGTAACTAGATGGGAACGTGGAACAATATACAAACACTTCAGATGCCAAACAAAGATATAAAAACGTAGTGGAAATAACCATAAACAAAATCAAAACACTGCACTGAGCCGGAACGGCCGGCCCGCCATAGGAAACTTCTTTATTCCAATGAGTAAAGGGTTACAACCAAACCAAGGTGCAACTGATCATGGATAACATTGACCTTCATGAGAAACCTGCATGGAACTACTTGCAGGGAATAACAAACTGTAGAGTTATCCTTACAAGGCAACTGTCCTCGTCCACGAATCTCGAGCAAAGAGATCCTCCAATTTAGACCATACTTGATGAGCACTGGTGAGAGTTTGCACAGCCGGTGAGACCTCCTCTATGATGGTCCGCACAAGCACTGAATGCACCTTCGAATCTCGATTCTCCCAGTCTTGTAATTCCGCAAGGAATTCATCCTCTTGATCCTGAGTTCACCTCCTAGAGTTCTGAGGACGCTCGGGCTTCTTCTCAGTGCCCTGAACAATATCCCACAAACCCTTGTGGATGAACCAAATCCGCATTTGCAGCTTCCAATGGACATAGTTGGGTCCTTTCACCTTGTCATCCTTGTTCATAAGGGAGGGAGCCATATCCACAGCAACAAAGAACACAAAGCTCAACTCTCCAAGACTTCTCTCAAGTGCCTTCCAACGAAGCGAGGCTCCAGAACCAATCAACCCCCTCTCAAACCTGAGAGAGACAGAGGCTGGACAGCTGGTTTACCTCTTGCTTTGAGCAAGGATGAAAGAGCTATTCTGCACTCAATTTCCCAAGAAGTTGACTCTACAAAGGACAAACAAGGATCTCCGTTCACTCTTGTATTTGGCCAATGCATGGATTATGACTATGTGGGTCTTTATGAGTTCATTATGGGAGTTGAAGGGTCACGTGCAAGCTCGTGCCATGGCTAATCCTCACCATGAATAGTCTTAATCCTTGATTAATCATCAGATAGGATAGCAAATAGATAGCGTGTAGGACATTAGTAGCATCTCAATCATCTTCATCATTGGCATCAACAGTATCAACGCATCATCGTCAGCAGCATATCAACATCATCATTAACATCATCACCCCTGTCAATTGCCACCAGAACCATATGTAGCGAGCAGCCAGGTGCTAAAACAGTGGGCAAGACAAGAAGGCAACAATGCAACATTTTTAGTATTTTATATGTTTTTTTGTCCTTACAACAGGCCGACAGCCTTAGTAGCTAGCCGACCAACACCCATACATATATATAAGCATAGTTTCAGTCAAACAAATCATTCATTCAGTTCAGTCATCATTCAGCCTTCTCATAAGTCAATAGTAGACATCATGTAAAGGCCAAGGTCACCCCTTTGGGGCTGACCTAGGGCTCAGTCATGTACATACATTCAGCCACCTTTTGTACAATATTAAATACAAGAAAACTTGACACCAATCTCTCTCTTCTTCTCTCTCCTCTATCTTAATCATGCGTAAATCAATATCTTGTTGTTCTTAATCAACCTTAGGACTGTGGATCAATACAGCAAGACTTCCGTGCATGCAACATTGGTATCAGAGCATTCAGGCTCAACCCCATAGTCCCAAGAAAGGTGCACAATTCCAACAGAAGTATGCAACAAGGTAGCATATGGAGTGGTCGGCAACACACGAAGCCAGAGGAAGCATTCCCTGAGGATATGTACGCATAACCAGTCATTAAGCTCTCAGTTCAGTTCCAAAGGCCTAGCAACAAGCATGATCAATTCCGGTAGGTGATCCACCATTGTGTTAAGGCTTAGGGAAAAGCAGGCATGGGGACAGCAATGGAACAAATGCTCAGTTCTTCAGCAAGACTTGGAAGTGGAGATCATGAGCGAAGGTCTTTGGACAAAGATATCAATTAAAGTGTAAAGTTAAAGTAGAAGGTCAAAGTCAGTAGGAGTCCAGGGAGAAAGGATGACAGAGTGTCCACCCCACCATCAAGTTTAGCAAAAGGGAATGTCTTAATCCTTGATTAATCATCAAATAGGACAGGAAATAGACACCATGCAGGACATCAAGAGCATCTCCATCATCTTTATCATTGGCATCAACCTAAGCATCAACACATCATCATCATCACCATCACCATCACCATCACCATCACCAGCATCATGGGATAGCATGGGGGCCTGTCGGCAGCCAGTAAGATCCCTGTTGACTGCCAGCAAAACCCTATGTAGCAAGCGGCCAGGTGCTCAAAACAATGGGCAGCACATATGGGCAAGATAAGAAGGCAATAATGCAGCATTTTCAATATTTTATGTGTTTTTTGTCCTTACACAACAGGCCGACAGCCTTAGTACCTGGCCAACCAGCACCCATACATATATATAACATAGTTTCAGTCAAACAAATCATTCCTTCAGTTCAGTCATCATTCAAACTTCACATAAGTCAGTAGACATCATGTAAAGGCCAAGGGTCACCCCTTTGGGGCTGATCTAGGGCTCATTCATGTACATACATTCAGCCACCCTTTTGTACAATATTAAATACAAGAAAACTTGACACCAATCTCTCTTTTTCTCTTTCCTCTGTCTTAATTGTGTATAAATCAGTATCTTGTTCTTAATCAGGCTTAGGGCTGTGGATCAATACAAATGGGCTTCCGCGCATGCAACATGAAGTGAACAAGACACTTGCTGTAATTTCTGGACAGCAAGATCGATGCAAAGTTTTGGATTTCATCTTCTGGATGACACCTATACATTGTTGGATTACTCATGTGTTGATTCCATGGGGTATGTCCTGGATTTTGATGATAGTATTGGCAATGAAAATGCATGCATTGATGTGGATGGTGGTAGTGCTTTGGATGCATATTTTGAGCACTTACATGCTATGGATCATGCCTATGTGGTTCTAGGTGATAGATACTATGCTTTGGGTGATTTGCAAGATGCCCATAATGTTGATGGTTTGGCTTTGCTTGTACCTTGGCATGATTCAGATTTGGAGGAATTCAATTTCAATGTCCATAGATGCTCTTATGAGGCCAAATATCATATCTATGGGACATTTGTGTTTGTTCACAGTGGATGTTGTCTTGACACTATAGACTCGGTCTATGAGACATTCACATCTAAATATACTAGAGATGTTATAGATGTCATGGTTATGCATACTCATGATGATGTTTACATATGTTGATCTTGTCCAGAGAGACATTGATATAGTGGACCATCCCTTGGATCATTCAAGGGATGATATATATAATGAGGGTGTCAGTTCGCTTATGCTTGTGTATGATTCTACCTATGCGACATGCTCATTTGGCCTTTGTGGATGTCATCATGATCCTATGGTCTATGGACCTGAGACATTCACTTTCGAATGCGTCACATGTCATTTACGATGCATGTTTTTTGATCATGGGACAAGCCACGTTTGCATTTACGGTTACTTGGTGACCGAGGATGGGCATATAAGATTTCCCATGGATCCTAGCACATTTGGTATGCTATTGTGATTCTCATGACTGTGAGACATCGACATTGGATGATGACTTCGATGGATTTCCCTTTGATTCAAGCGATCATTTGGATCATCATCTTGGTAGATCATTGGATGGAGCCTCCTTCAATACATGTGGTTATGCACGTGCACATAAGGATCACTGGTTCTTGGGACTTCCATTTGACTCAAGAGCTTGTGTGATGATTAAAGATGCATGGCTACGTGTGATGATTGAAGATGCATGGCTATGTCATCTTTTTGACCAAGGTGGCATCATGTTTTGCACCTTGGGAGATAGTCCATGGAATTCTAGGAGGCTATGAGAACCTTTTGCTGTTGATGTTTTGGGCATCAACATTCGTGGTTTTCCATTTGATCCTGGTGGTGACTCGGTTTATTATATGGGATCACGGATTGTTGGATATTTACTATGGTCCATGACTCCACATGTTGTGGGTCGATTTTGGTTTGTTTTGCACGACCACCCTTCGATTTCAAGCACAAAATCATTGTCAGAGGGGAGGATCGTAATGTAGGAAATTATGTGCTTGGTTGTATTGCACATCCACATGTGGGATGAGGACCTAAGCACATGATATGGGGCATAGAACTTGGGTTTATGGGCAGCATATGTGTGAAACGTCCTAGGAGTAAGTAACTATATACGTCACTTTTGGGATAGTTTGTACATCTTTTGGACATACTACCATTTTGGTCATCTTCTTGCCTAGAACAAGCTTTCATGGTGAGCTCTCCCCCTTGAGAAGCTATGTGTGTACTCCATTATAAGTGCAAACCATGTGTGTACTCCATTATGAGTGCAAACCGTGGTACTCCGGTTGAGTGTACCATTACCTTTCTTGCATTGTTTATTTTTTTGGAAAGGTTAGTGAAGCACTCTTCGAATTCTATAACATTATGCTTGTGTTGTGGTGAATGTGGATAAGACCTTTCACCTTATTGAAACATGCAACTACATTTTTTTGCAAATGTATTAGTTGTAATTCTTGAGTCCATAGGTGATACATTTATCTAGACAATGTTGGTTTTTCAAAGCGCAATTTTAAGAAATCTTGGCAGTTGAGAAACTTTTTGAAATGCATTTATTGTCCCTTTGTATGGAAATATAGATAGTGATGTGTATAAAGAGTATAGGAAACTATGCTTGTTGAAGTCTTACAAAAAGGCCACTCGAAAAACCTTGCTCAAAACTTCTTGCTCGGAAAGCGAACGCAATAATTTTTCCTACCCTTGAATTTTTTGGTGCCAAATTGGGGGCGTTTTATTGCAGAAACGATGCAATTTTAAGATCCCCTTGTGGTCCATGGAGGTGGCAAATTGTTGCATGCATCAACTCCAACACGAAGATGCATGTTTCATTTTAGGGCCACTAATTAGACGGCACATTGCTCATTCCTCCTTTTCCACTTTGTGAATGTTTATCATTTATTATTTTGTGTAAAAACCTCCCCAGGAGTCCCATGGACATTGCCCTTTTGGGGGCAACAAGTTTGCTGGTGAATCTTGCGACTATTCGCTTCTTCTTGGGGTCCATCCCATGGACCCCCAGGCTAGGTCCAGCACTCCTCTAGGAGGAGGAGGAGGACAAGGATCTCATGCTCCAACTCACTCACTTTTGAATCACCGTTGTCACTGCCCCAGTGCTAACCTGGACTCCTAAACTAACACTGACAGATGATGGGAGCTATCAACAGCATCGCATCCTGACACAAAGGGCGGTGCAGTGAAACCATCAAGGGCACAGTCACCCAACAGAGGAGACCGTCCACTCTGTCTGGAAGGACCTCATTCACATCCTCCGGATGTGCGTGAAGCACCTGACAGGTGATTCGAATCACCGTTGTCACTGCCCCAGTGCTAACCTGGACTCCTAAACTAACACTGACAGACGATGGGAGCTATCAACAGCATCGCATCCTGACACATCTAGCAAGGGCGGTGCAGTGAAACCATCAAGGGCACAGTCACCCCAACAGAGGAGACCGTCCACTCTATCTGGAGGGACCTCATTCACATCCTCCGGATGTGCGTGAAGCACCTGACAGGTGATTCGAAGAGCATGCAGCAACGTGGTACCTTCCTTATCCGAAGGGAAGCCCGCATCAATGGGCATCCCTGGCCCAGTATGACTTACCTACCAAAAGAAAGAATCCTACGCTAGAAAAAACCAATGAAAATGCGATCAATAAATACAAAAAAGTACATGCACACACAGGCGTGATTATGGTTACCAGCTGCTTGAGAAGGGCGCGGATGCCGGGGACCACGTGCTTGGCCTCCACTGCATCAAATCGAGGGAAGGTGGAGTCTTCCAGCAATGGGTTGTCGAAGGCGGAGGCCTCCTCTTCAGCAGCCCCAACAGCAGAGGCAGGAACAGCAACAGAGGCCATGGTGCAGAACCCAGAGGAAAGAGCGAATGGGCCGCAAAAAGAAGCAAATGGGCTGCGAGAGGAGGCAACTGGGTTGCAGAAAAGAAAGGGGGGCGGACAGGAGGAGGTGGGAAGCGTATGTTGGAGGCAATGGGGCTTCCGCAAGCGCAAAGAACAAATAGGGGCGGGATTGGAGAAGAGACGTTGTGGCGTTGCTGCTGTTGTTAGGGTTGAAAGGAAGGCGGTGATGGGGATGATGGCAATGATCGTAGGTGCTGAGGTTGTTGACAAATACTTCGCTGCCATGGCTACTGCCCCGGTATCACTAAATCTCTCTCTCTCTCTCACCCCTAAACACACTCTCTCTCTTCTCTCTCCCCTAAACACACTCCTCTCTCTCTCTCTCCCCTAAACAACACTCTCTCTCTTCGCGGCCATGGCTACTGCCCCGGTATCACTAAATCTCTCTCTCTCTCTCTCACCCCTAAACACACTCTCTCTCTTCTCTCTCCCCTAAACACACTCCTCTCTCTTCTCCCTCCTACAAACTCCTCTCTCTCTCTCTCTCTCTCTCTCTCTCTCTCAATCACTCATACAAGAACAAGGCACATAGTACTTTAAGAAGATACTCTTCCTAAATAATAGAACGAAGGTATTGGACATATGTCATGATCTAGGAGGTTCGAAGCATGTTAGGGTTGTCAAATACACGTTGTTGGAGGAAGTTAATTACCTTGTAGAGACACTTCTTCAACCATTGTAATTATCCAATAGGTCCGATTTTAAGGATAATTTCATCAATTTTAAGGATAGTTATCATCGGATGAACCAGGAAATGAGTCATGCTTTAGATGTCGAGAGAGGAAGTGTGGCACAAGCTTAATATATATTGAACACCACTTCCTTAGGGATAATAATTTCCATCCTAGCCCACTTAACCAAATCTCTCTCTCTCTTTCTCTCTCTCTCTCTCTCTCTCTCTCTCTCTCTCTCTCTCGTGTTGCTCGACAAAGTGAGTGGATATTGTACCTCACAATGCTATAGAAGAAGGTGAAGCTTGAGGCATAGTTCTATGAGTTTCTAAAACACCTAGTCGTGAAAGAAGGAAGACTTATAGTATGCTTTTCTTTCATTCATGCTTATGATACTCATGTGAGACTTTTCATGGTCTAGACTTATGTAGGCTTTTCTTTCATTCATGCTTATGATGCTCATGTGACGGGAAGTCGTGATGGGACCTTTGGTTGGTCTAGACTTATTCTAGTCCCATATAAGGGCCCCTCACTCTCTCTCTCGGATCATGGATTTTCCAGACCAAAGATGTATAGGGCTCTTTCTTTTAGAGCTCTGCATGCACAGGGAATCCCTATTGCGGCCCATATTAGTTGCACCTACCCAAGGACCAACACAGAGAGCTCTCACTGATTTCTTCCATACTAGATCCCTGAGAGTAGATCCACCCACTCCCCTCGACCTCTACGCTGATGTAGGAGCCCGGTCGAGAGGAGTGACATTAGATAGAGCCAATGAGCTATGCAAAGCCCGACCTCCTGATATAGTGGCCACCAGCCACGCTCACATTACCTCTGGACAATCAGAGCCATCATTTCCCACCACCGTATGACTTTCTTCCACCCTGTTAGCCTCACTACATTGGGTACCATATTATAGCACCCTATGCGAGAGATTCTTGGTTGATGCAAGAGCTTGTGGCTCTTTATTTTTTTCACGGATATTTTCTTTTAGTTTTACTTTTCAGTACCATGATGATGTAATCCATGGACATGATGTAACATTTAGGTCTCATAGGTCATTTTGGCCTTTTGATTGAAGATGTTAATACAACTCTCTCTCTCTCTCTCTCTCTCTCTCTCTCTCTCTCTGTCTCTCTCTCTCACACACACACACACACACTTTTTTTTCTAAAACCATTAGTCTATTACTTTACAACGCAGAGAGAAGCACCCGCAGTGTGAGAGTGTTTCTCATTACTTCACAAAACTATAAACATTGGGAAAAAAAATCTAGATGTACATGATCTGGCTACTGGAGCTAGTGGTAGTCATATAAGGATTAGCACAATGATTGACAAAAATAGTAATACTTGTCAATCGGGGGTGACTAGAAAACCAATCAATTTTGTGCAATCCATAATGAGCAGAGAGCCTAAAATCTTGTCCATTCAAAAAATGGAACCATTCCTACTAGCCTCCTCTTATATCTGCCCCAAAGATCCAAATGTTCCTAGAGAAATGTGTACCATGAAATTTGGCAGTCAAACACACAGATAAAGTATGCAAATAAATCATGGGTGTTAATACAACACCATAGCAATTGCCAAATGGTTAAAGCATGAATTGGGCTTTGAGTAATAGTATATTTCTTGTTGCCAAAGCTTTGCCAAAACAGGGAGTACTCCTACAATACATCTAGTGGTAGCTTGCTTTTCGATACTATTTGTTTCCACCATTTTGCCGACTTATTCATATGCCATAACATGTTTCCATGCTCTAAGAACCAAGGCCATACAATGATCAATATGTAGACTCTTGTTGGTTGTGATATGTGAGAAAGATAATTTTACTAAAACAAGTGTCTCATATCTTTACAGTATCCAATCTTCTAGTCTATTGTGTTGAGGGTCATATAACACATCCTCAAAGGTTCTAACTTGTTGCCATAATGTCTATAATGCATACCCAAACCCCATCTTCTTTGAGCCTGTGGGAAAGATAAAACACATCCCTCAGGGGATATGACATGATATGGCATCTTACACAATGAATAGTTAGGAAATAAGATGGTCAGGGTGTTATAATCACCAACAAAGTAGCAAAAGCTCTACTCCAATGTATATTTTGGTGCCTCAATGAATTCCTTATTTGTGGAAGCCTTCCAAACCAGTGCACATATTAAAGCACTTCTTTTCAGTCCAGCAATCAATCTGCTTGTGTATGGGATGAAAAGATGCAAGGTAGAAGAGAGCTTGAGCTCTTGCAAGCACACACACACTCACAAAAGCCTAAAAGAGAACACACAAGGTGAGAGGCTGAAAATCTTCTTCTTCTTCACACAACACTCAACACACCATATACAAGGATAAGAGTACACCAAATATGAAAAGGTACTCAACCAAATACATACTTGGGTTCTCTATAGTGTGAACCCAACTAAATGAGTTGGCGCTATAACTATGCCAGTCTCTAGAATGTCTGTCACCACACAGCTTGTCATCCCACTGGCTGCATATCACCCATGATCTCACCAACCATGCCAGTGGTGTAATTGTGGGGCCTATCCCCCAGGCGGGTCATCAGTGTCCACCGCCTCACTAGATGAGCTCGATATCTCAACACTCCCCCTCGAGCTCAACTCCATCTCATGTACACCAAGCGAAGCCCTAAATCTGCGGAGCTTCTCTATACCCAATGCTTTGGTGAAGATGTCAGCGACCTGATCCTATGTGTTGACATAAACAAGGTCAACATCTCCCAAAACCTTCTCTCTGACAAAATGGTAGTGGACCTCTATATGCTTCGTGCGAGCATGAAAAAACTGGATTCCTGGCTAACTATATACTGCTAATGTTGTCATAGAAAATGACAACTTGTCTATCCACTAATAGACCCAAATCTGCAAAGTAGCTTTCTCAACCAAGCTACCTCACATGCTGCCATAGCAGCACCTCTGTACTCGGCCTCTGTACATGATAGAGCAACCGTAGGCTACTTCTTGCTACTCCAAGTCACAGCAATACTTCCCAAAGAAAACATGAAGCCACTAGTAGATCTTCTATCTGAGATACTACTAGCCCAATCAGCATCTGTGTACCCATGTACACATATCTCTGTCCCAGTTTCATAAAATGGTCCACAATGCAAAGTGGACCTCACATATCTCAGTATGCGTCTCGATGCATCCAAATGCGGCTTCCGTGGAACCTGCATAAACTGACTCACCAACCCAACAGCATAGCTCAAATCTGGCCTAGTGATCGTCATGTAGATCAAGCTTCCTACTATGCGCCTATACATAGTAGGATCCTCCCCAAAATCTCTCCTGAATCTACACTCAACTTGCCATTCTGATCCAATGGCACTGAGATAGGCTTACAGCCTGTCATATCATACTTGGACAACATGTCCAAGCCATACTGTCTCTGTAGTAATCCAATACCATGTGGTGACCTAATCACCTCAATGCCTGAGAAATATCTGAGCTCCCCCAGATCCTTCATCTCAAACTTCTGTCTAAGCAAGATCTTTACATCAAAGATCTCTACATCATAGTCCCCAGTAATGATCAAGTCATCTACATAGATGACAACAAGCACAACCCCTCTATCATTGTGTCTCACATATAACGAGAAATCTGTATTGGCTACATGAAAGCCAATAGTGACAAGATATTCAAAAATCTTGTCAGACCATGCTCTTGGTGCTTGTTTTAAGTCATACAAGGCTTTCTTCAACCTGCAAACATGCTCGGGGTGACTCACATCCTCATAACCAGGTGGCTGCAACATATACACCTCTTCCTGCAAATCCCCATGCAAGAATGCATTTTTTACATCCATCTCTGATGTAAAGACCATTGCTTCGACGCAGCCACTGCTATCACAACTCTCATTGTTGCCATCTTGGCAACGGGGGTGAAAGTTTCCTCATAATCAATGCCATATGTCTGCGCATATCCTTTGGCTACCAATCTAGCCTTGTACTTGCTTATGCTTCCATCTCACTGTTATGTTTTACTTTGTACACCCACTTGCATCCAATGGCTTTCTTGCCTTCAGAAAATTGCACTAAATCCCAAGTCTCATTTCCATATAGTGCATCCATCTCCTCATCCATAGCTTTCTCCCAACACACATTTCCAACAGCCTCATCAATGCATGTGAGCTCTACAACCTGTAGAACTTTTGCCATGTATGCATAGTGATGTGCCACATAACCATCACAGGTAAACTTCTGCACAGGATTCTTCACTCTCCCAGATCTTCTCGCAGCTTTGCATTCATGGCTTCCATAGCCTTCTTTACACCAGGTGTTCTCATAGCTGGTATCCCAAGATCCTCATCAAGGCTCATCTCTGAATGTCAGGCATACTAAGGGGCTCAACCACTTTCTCTTTGCCTTTATGTGATGTACTAATCACATTTGCAGGACTGGTATTATAACGCAGCCTGCCACTCCATGGTCTATCAACTGAACCACTAGATGAGGAATCTCCTGGTCCACTCAAAGACTGTGATTGCTGACTTGCATTCTGTGCAACCACATTTCCACTCACATCAGCCCCAACAGCTACTACCGGCTGCTCATCTCATCAAAAACAACATCCCTGCTTACCCTCAACTCACGTGTAGCAGGGTTATAACACCTGTATCCTTTTGCTCAAGGGAATACCCAATACACACACATTTTTCAGCTTTTGGATCCAGCTTAGTTCTCAGCTCATCTGGCACATGCACATATGCAATGCATCCAAAGACTTTCAGATGAGACAAATCAGGTTTTCTGCCAGTAAACCTCTCCTCTGGAGTTACATCATGTATGGCTGCAATTGGAGTCTTGTTCATGATGTAAACTGCTGTAGAAACAGCCTCAGCCCAATAGCTATGCGGCATATTCTTCTCTCCCATCAATGCTCGTGCAATCTCAGCATTGTGCCTGTTTTTCTGCTTAGCAACTCTATTTTAATGTAGAGTGTATCTGCATGTAAACTGTCTCCGAATACCATTCTTCTTCAAAAATTCAGGGAACTCATTGGAGAAGTACTCTCCCCCTCCATCTGACCTTAGGCACTTTACATATTTCCCTATTTGCTTTTCAACCATAACTCTAAAATTCTGAAAATGAGTGAACACCTCACTCTTCTCCTTCATGAAGTATACCCACACTTTCCTTGTGTGGTCATCAATAAACATCACATAATACCTACAGCCTCCCATAGACATGGTCTTCGTAGGACCCCATACATATGAATGCACATCTAGTGCATTTCTGCTCACATTTCTGTTATGTGGAAATACATGCTTTGTTTGCTTTCCAAATTGGCATGCTTCACATATTTTCTGCATACCTTCAACTTTAAACTTTGGCAGCCTTGTCACAATTCCTTTAGTCTGCATAGACTTCATTCTCTGCACATTCACATGTCCAATATCTTTTATGCCAAATGTCTGTGTCTGCAACAATTCCTGAACCATTTGCAAACATTGTAGCACTCACTTCAGGCATGTTTACATTCAATGTAAACATTCTGCCAACTCTGTTGCCTGCAAACCCTGCTCAATCATCTGGCCAACTGAAACCAGATTCTTTACTATGTTTGGAATATGAAGTACATCTGCAAGGTACTTCACTTTGCCATCTTGCATAGACAATGGCACATCTCCAACATGGGAAATTGGATGAGCAGTGTCATCCCCTCTTTCCACAAAACCTGGTCTTTCAAGAGGTTTTTTATCTCCTTAAACCACTCCCCATGACTTGTCATGTGGTTTGAAGCACCTGAATCAACGTACCATACATCATCTTTATGTGCTGCTTCAACATTTTCAGAAATGGCATTAACGACATGCTACATAACAAACAACCTTTCGTTATCCTCATTGTTTTTGCTCGAGGATGCATAGTTGTTTTGCTGCAATTTCCCATTTTGCATGTCAGCCTGCTTCTTATAACAATCTGCCTGCACATGTCCAGGCTTACCACAATAAAAGCATCCATGTGTATCATTATACTCCCTTTGCCAATTTTCACGACCTCTTTGACTCCCCCTGCCTTTGAATTGGCCTCTTCTACCTGCGTGTTGTTGTTGTTGTTGTTGTTGTTAATTCTGGGACTATTGTTGCTGCTGCTGCTAGCCATAATTCGGATTACCTGTTCGGCCACCTCCTTGGCCGCGTCCATGGCCTCCTCTACCTCGTCCTCTTCCTGAACTTGTGTAGAAGGCCTGTTGCTCTGAACTATTTTTATTTTGTGAAGACTGTTGGTCTTCACCCAAGCTCTTCTCTTCTATAATCAACATAGACACCAAATCTGTGAAATTGGGAATGTTTTCCCGACTCTAAATAGACGTCTTGAACGCCTTGTATTGTGGCCTGAGACCACGTAGACAAAATTCCACCTTATCATCATCATCATCTACTGAAACGCCAATAGATGCAAGGGATTCCACAATACCCTTGATCTTCAATGCATAGTCATTCTCCACAGACATACTCTTTTTCTCCATAGTATGAAGTTCATTCTTCAACTGTATCTTTCGTGCCTTGGTATTCATTTCATAGAGTTTTACCAAGGTGTCCCATGCCTCCTTGGGGGACTTGGCATCCTGTATGTGCCTAATCATGGTGTCCTGTATAATACTGATAGAGAGCCAATACATAGCTTTTCTGGCTCCTTGGTTCCAATCCTTGAACTCTTTCACATCTGCAGCAGTTGGATTGATCTCCGGTATCTCCAGTGCCTCTTCATGCTCACCTTCTATATAGTCCTAGTAACCCTTTCCCATCAAGAAATTTGTCAGCCTGAACCTCCAAGCATGGAAGTTGTTCTTATCAAGCTTCTCAGTAACAATCTGGTTTATGCCATCATTTGACATCTTACCAGACACACAAATTTACCAGAAACAGCACTGTGGTTTGTCTTGCACAAACTGCTGTATTTTCTGCAGAGCGGTACTGTACTACACTGTCACAACCAGTGACCTCAATGTGCATACATACACCCAATGGCAACTGTTGACCTCCTTGCAGCACACACAATGTCTGCACAACCAATCTATCTTCCTGCAGTTCTTAAAACAGAGTTCTGTAGAGAATCGATGACTTACCCGCAGTGCTCAAACAAAATCACCTGCTTTTTGAAAAACAAAACAGAGTTCTGTAGAGAATCGATGACTTACCCGCAGTGCTCAAACAAAATCACCTGCTTTTTGAAAAACGAGGTCCTAACACGCCCGAAACGCGTTTTCGTCCTGAAAAAATTATGTCCAATAGGACAATATAGTTGCCCTATAGCTTTACTCCAGCGAAGAAAGCTCCTCAATTAGAGATCGTTTGTCGGTGCCTCCCGTAGAGCTCCCGACAAGGGTGTAGTCGTGCCAACACAAATAGGGAAGAGTAAAATGAAGCTCTTACCCTCGTACCGCTTCCTGTGCTTCTCTTGCTGCTTGCACCTCAGCCCTTAGCATGAACCAGGCTCTGATACCATGAAAAGATGCAGGGGAGAAGAGAGCTTGAGCTCTTGCAAGCACACACACACTCACAAAACCCTAAAAGAGAACACACAAGGTGAGAGGCTGAAAATCTTCTTCTTCTTCACACAACACTCAACACAGCATATACAAGGATAAGAGTACACCAACTATGAAAAGGTACTCAACCAAATACATACTAGGGTTCTCTATAGTGTGAACCCAACTAAATGAGCTGGCGCTATAACTATGCCAGTCTCTAAAATGGCTGTCACCACACAGCCTGTCATCCCACTGGCACCCATGATCTCACCAATTATGCCAGTGGTGTAATTGTGGGGCCTATCCCCCAGGCGGGTCATCAGTGTCCACCACCTTACTAGATGAGCTCGATATCTCAACATGGGAACCTAGGAATCCAAATAGTATATCCCAATGTTATAGCTACTGCCATTTGCCAAATGAGCATGTTTCAAACTTTGTATACATTGTTGCTATCATGAATGCCCAAGGTTGTTCCAACATTTCTTTTCTTGCCTAATACATGATAATGAATATTAAAAACATTCAGCCCACCATGCATTTTGGGTGCACAAACCCTCTCATATCTTAAAATTCTCTATGCTTTTTACAATGCTTTGTCCTTGTTGCAGGCTACACTATCCTGCTCCTAGTGCAATTGACAATGCTCACCTTAACTTGTCCTGCGGGAAACTTGCCGGTGTCTTGGCTCGTATCTCAGTAGACTCCAAGCTTTGCTAGTGGTAGCTAGCGCGACTCTCTTGCCTTCTCCTCAAGCCGTCATCACCCATTAGGTTGCTATTCTCCATACAAGGACATTCACTCCTCTCTACTCACACTCAAGAATACAAGCATAAGAGGAACATGCAGCAAGAATGTAGCTCTCTCTCCTCTCAACTCTCTCTCTCTCTCACACACACACCATAGACCCACAAAAGATCAAGGAGACAAGACTAGATTCAATTTTGGCAAAAAAGGGTATTGTGTCTTACATTATAAAAATAATGTTATTTATCCAACTGGCCCTTTTCACGCTTGGGCACCCAGAACTTAATGAAAGATAAACTAGATGCTAACAAATTACATAGTTTTGTGGCATAACCAACTATTCTCATAATTACAACGTTTAGTGTGCCGTTTTATGACACTTATTGTGCTATCTCTTGTATGTAATGGAGAGATGCCAACTTAACTCAAAATGGGGTTAACATTCCCCCCTACCTATTCCAAATTCCATTCTTTGTAGTGGGTTTTTCTTGTTTCTTTTTGCATGCCTATTTCGAGTAGCTTTCGCTTCTGCCCATCTTATGAAATAATCAATGGGCATAATTATATACTGGGCTTGCGTTTTATCATGTAGTTGGATTAATGGGTCCAACGAAGTCTATTCCCCATTTCTCAATGGGCATAATTATATATCGGGCTTGCGTTTTATCATGTAGCTGGATTAATGGGTCCAACAAACTCTATTCCCCATTTCTCAAAAGGTTTTTGCACAATGATCGAAACCCAAGGCATTCTATCTTGTCTCTGTGGGGGTGATGTTAAAGCGTTGACATTCGTCATAGTGTTTGATGAATTCCATGGCATCACTAAACATAGTTAGCCACCAACCAAACATAGTTGGCTACCACCATAATCCAACTTGCAAGATTTTCCTTGTCGTGATCTCACTTGCAAAATGTCCACTGGCAATTCCACCATGAGCATCTTCTAAAATGGTGAGGAACTCATCCTCCCTGACACCTGTCTCAACACATGATCTTTGCCTAGCTTATACAATTGACCAATTATTGACTGATTAGGTGTGGCTAACTTAATAAGGTGTCACATCCTATCCTTGTTTAATGGCTTGTCATGTGGAGATCTATAGGCAAGATACTCGGATATTTCTTCATTCCATTCTAGTACGAAATTTGATTTGAATAGGGCAGCATCTGGTAATTCATCATCTCAACACTAGTGGTAGCTTCTCCATTAGGTATTCTCGACATGTGGTCTACCAATACATGTTATGATCCTTTCCTTACTGTGATAGTAAAGTCAAACTCCATAGAAATAACTAACGAGTGATTCGCCCAGCCATGCAAGGTTTATTGACAAGGTACAACAAAGCCTGATGATCCAGAAAGAAGATGAACTTATTAGGTCTGTAATTTTTCACCGCATACACCATGGCTAGTCCTTCCCATTCGGTTATGGTATAATTCATTTCAGCTTCATTGAGCTGTCCACTCGCAAAAAGCAAATTGGGTAATCCAATTTATGCTCCCTTGGTTGTGCCAGAACACACCCAATTACGAAGTTTGATGCATTGATATGCACATGAAACATGAGATCCCAATTTGGTGGTCTTAATATGGGCGTACTAGTAGCTAATGCCTTCTTCAATTCATTGTATGCCTGCTGACACTCTTCGGTCCATTCAAATACAATCAAAAGCTTATACAATGGCATGGCAAGACGATATTCGCATAGAACATAATAAATATCTGGTAATAGCCTATGTGTCTCATAAACCATTGTCCTCCCGTGTAGATAGTGGGTGGTGGCAACTCTAGGATGAGTTTTACTTTCATTGATGAAGATCCCATTTTTGGACACTATATGCCCCAATCTCCATGATTTACCCAAAATTGGTATTTCAAAAGGTTTAAGAATATGTGATACAATAGACACCTCTCAAATACCTTTTTTAGGCAAGCTAGATGCTCCAACCATTTGTGAATGTACACAAAGATCATCAATAAACACCTCCAACCATTTCTATAGGTAATCCTAGAATGCCATGCTCATTAATCCTAGAAGGTTGTGGGAGCATTGGTGACAATCCAAATGGCATGACCTTATATATGCAAAGGTTCCCCATGTGGTGGTGAAAGCGGTTTTATGTTGGTCCTCAAGTGCAATGGATACTTGGTTGTATCTTAAGAATCTGTCTAAAAAATTGTAGGCTTCTGCGCCCTTCACCCTTTCCAAAACATGCTCTACGTATGGTAATATACGAGTAGCCGCATTCATCTTCTTTAAATTGACACACGTGTGAAGCTTCCCGTTTTTCTTGGATACAATCACATTGGGTGACACCTAATCTGTGTGCTCAATTTCATAAATGAAATCCATAGTAATGAATTTATTAATTTTCTCATTGAGTATTTCGGATTCATTTGATAGGAATGTTACTTGATTAGCCTTGGACATTCCATGATAGGGATTATGTGCTGTATCACTTGTGGTGGCACTCCCCTCGTGTCTTTATAGCTCCAAGCAAAGCAATCCTTGAACTCTTTTAAAAGAGTTATCAATGCATCTTCCTCCTACAAGGTCAGCACCATTGGCAATGAAGATTGGTTTGGGGGTCGCCAGTTTCTACAATATTTACCTCCTTCACCTCTACAGGTCCATCATATGAAGTTCCTGTTTGATCAACCTCTAAACATTGTGCCCGTAGGTGAACTACTTTTCTTTCATCAACATCAAAGGATTTGAAATGGCTTGGAACCTTCTACAAATTTGGCTTCTTGTCATTTTCCTCCTTTTCTGCCAAAGCTCTTTTTGCCTCTCATTCCGCATCAACCAAAGCTTTGTTTTTCTTCCTTCTTGCCAATCTTGTAAGCTTGGGAGGACCTTGGCTAACTTCTGGTTCTTGCAAGGTTTGTAACATTACCCATCTTAACTCATCTCCCCAATTCTTAGAAAATTCATCCTGAACTTCAATGGCTTCGATGTATCTTAGCCATTGTGCATCCATGGGTCTTCGTCTAAGAATCTCACTGTCATTAGCTAACGTTTCTTTTTCAACCATTTCTAGAATTTCAACCTTGTGGGCTAAAATCAAGGCTTCTTTCCTCATCGGAGTCAGGCTCCTGCTTGTCTGAAGACCTCTCCCTTGATTAGTTTATCACTAAGGGTCCCACCACTGGCATCTCATCTTTCTCATCATGTTCCATAAACTTCATCTCAGTCTTCCCTATGACATCTATTGTGGCTAATATATGCATCTAATTCTCACAAAAAAAATCATCATTCGGAAGATAATCATACAAGATGTTCGCTCTATGATGGTTCTAGTTGTTCATGGGTTGCACATAGCTGCACCAAGGTGGTTATGTCTGTAGTCTCCAAGTTATTTCCAAATAACCCTCGTCCATGGGATGCGTCTTCCAAGTTCACACATCTACTTTCAGGATTTGTGAATCCTTCCATAGGTAAATGTAATATGTGGCCCAATCGTGTACCGGTTTGGCACTTGTCATAAAAGGCCTTCCAAGAATCACATTGTACGAATCCGCGTGTCCCTTAAAATTGATGACCGCAAATGTATGGTAGTGGAAAGAGAAGACTTTCATCTTCAAGTTCTGCAAAAGACCCATAGGTCATGACATGGTATCATCAGCCATGTTTAAAATGTGGTTTGTCCACTCTAATGCTGGCTTTCCCTATTTTTCCCAACATTGCTTTGTGACGATACTTACTCCGGTTCGTAAGAGCTTGATAACCCTTGTACCTATTGTAAGTGTTGCATTTGTGTCATCATACTCTCGTCATACTTTCCCATTTGGTTAACCAGAATTTGGATGAGTTCGAGTAGGTTATCTCTTCCTCCCTCTATCTACATCCTTCTAGAGAGGTAAGGGTATTACTTCATCGGTTAAAGGATTGGCCTACATTCTATTCATCCAATCTTTTAGATCAGTCCTCCAAAGTCTGAGATTTTATCTTAGCCAAGTTCCAATTGGCATCTCAATCTCTATAGAGAGAAATGTAGATAGCTCGGCCACATCCCTGGGTGTTCAGTTTTGACTCACCCCATTGTATGAGTCTAGAACAGGATTTGCTAAGTCATAGAAAGGATATTTATCCCCCTTATCAAACATCCTGAAGAATAGGTCATTCCTTCCGTCTTCTTCCAAGTTAGTTTCACCCTCGTTGCATGTTGAGACAGTCTCCAAGCATGTTCAACCGTTTGGCTTCTCTTGTAATAGTTTGCCCCCAGGATAGATTGTATCAATAGCCCAACTAGCTTGTAGCCATTCTCTTCAATAGTGTTTTGACTTTCCTAAACTAAGGCTTGTCCAGCCTCTAGCTTTTCAATCTCCTTTTGAGAATTTGGGTATTTGCCCACTCCCCTCAATGTCTGGGGTACTTTAATCGATTCAGTTTCCTTCCATGTTACTTCTTATTTTTTTCTTGTCAACATCTTTTCTTGGCTTGACTCGATGGATGCAGTTTTGACTGTCCCCTCCCATCCTGAATTACCATTGCAGAGTCTCCTCATCCCATCTTCTTTGCTCTTCTTCTCTTTCTCATCGTAGAAGCTTTAGCTATCGGTTATCTCTTGACTTCCAAGGTCTCTAATGCTTATGCATGAGTTATGACATCAAGTGTCATTGTCCCCACCCTTGATCACACCCCAAACCGTTTGGAGTCCCATAGTTGGGTTGGTGGTTATTGAAGACTCTCTAGTGCATTTATAAGGACAATCCTTGATTAGATAGTTAATTTCACACTTGACACAACTCAATTTAGGGTGTGTTTTGACTTGAGTATTTTGTGGGTTTGTCGTGTTGATCGTATGAGGAAACTTAGCCCCTTGGTGAGGTCCTTTTGGTAGTGGTAGCATTGCAGTGGGGCCCTCCTTGCTATGGCATTAAATTTCCTAGCCCTTCCATTGTGTTGTAGCTTGGAATACTAGTAATGGCATATTCCCTTACATTAGAAAATACTTTGGGATTACCTCCCAATTATCATTTGACTCCTCTATGGTCGACCCTCTTATGCATATTCTCCTTCCTCTAGCACCTCTTCACTAGCATTATGTAAGGTGCTGGTGGTTGTGAATGGTTGAGCAGGCAGTGGTATAGGTACTTTGAGTACTCTATACATTCCCCTTTGTCTGGTTTTGCATGTTTGACAAATTTTCCCCTAGTGCAAGCCCTTATACCTAGACAATGCAGGTGAAACTAGTTGTTATTGCCGTGTTGAAGGTAGATGAGATACTTGAGGTACTTACAATTGTTGTGTCAGACATGGGTACCTACACATACTTGTATTATGGTTCCTAAGTTACATACAATGTGTGCAATACATCAATGGTGGGCGAGGCCTCAACTGAGGACATGAAGTGCTCGTGTGATTTTGTTAGACATATTGAGCACCATGCCAACTCTCTTTAGGGGCAAAAATGTTGATTTGTGGGTACATCCCTTACCTCTTTTTAGCTTTATCTTCTCTAGAAGTTTAGTGCCTAGCTCATCTAGAGTCATATCCTTTATTTGTCTCTCTGAGAATGTCGTGCTTTTTGGCCAACTCCCTACGGAGATCTAGGCTAGTCTTTTCTTGTTCAAGCCTTCTAAGTTGGGCTTGTGCTTCTCTTATTCTTTCCTCAATCTACAGTTCTTTGGAAGTGGGGAAGTATACTGCCACTATTATTCAGGCACTTATAGGAGACCTTTGTATTCTTGGAGTATACTGTATCGTGGGTTGAGGGTTGCTCATCCGTTGGGTGGCAATGGTTCCTCCCTTAGTTATTGTCCTATGCTTCTAGGTCTTCCACCAGTGCTCACTTCTCAGTTCAAGCTTGATGGTTGTCCTTTGGTAACCTGTAGATATCCTAGGATTCCTCAGGCTAAGCTCATGAACCCTCTAGACGATGTTAGAGAAGAAGTGCCCTTCTCCCTTGCCACTTCCTCATTAAGAGGATTCTCCATGGATTCCTCACTATTTGATGATTTCAAAAGAATTTAGTCTATGCAAGGTAAACACACTTCTTTGTGTGTTGACCATGTGAGCTGACCCTGAGCTTCTCTGGTAGGAGGATCCTAATTGGTTGGATACACTATCGTTAGGGGTGATATCGACAAGCCTTCCCGCCCTTAAGTGTATGAAATGGTTTTAATTGGCTGAAATTTTTGATTTGCACACGCTTGGAATTATCAAATCTACAAATGACAGTTCCTTTAAAATCACGGCGGCAACTGTCTAGAGAATCATGGTCATGATTAGAAATCACGGGCGTGATCACGATAAAGATCACATCAAAGTTACTATTTAATATCTGTGTTGTCTCTTGTATGTAATGGAGAGATGCTACGTTGACTCAAAATGGGGTTAACAGTCTTCCACAATGCTTCCATTTTCTATGACATAAAACTAGCAATTTGTGTATTTTACCGTAGTAAGAGCAAAAAGAAAAACTGAATGTATGCCATGAGAATAGATTGCACTATTCGAAGATGTACATGAAGAGACCAAGTAGATAATTGCCAGTAATCTAGTTTTGCTTGCACTTTTTGAATAATCCATTTAGTGCATCTTAGTGAGACACATTCCATCCTAATGGATATACCAAGTTTCAAACAATGTTAATGGATAGAAGGATTTATCCTGGCCATGAAATGATTTGCCAATCCTCTTACAAGGGCAACAATTTGGATTTCCTAAAGTCTATAAATAACCCTGCAACCTCATAAAAAAAAGCTCAAGATCTTGCATAAGTACACTAAGATCATATGTCGTATTTTTAGGAAAGAAGAATGAGTCATTAGCATAAGCCTAAGCTACCAAAGCACAACCATGTGCGTAGAGCTACAACCTATGTGGTTTTCCATTATCAATGAGTTTATCCATATAAAGAATAAAGGATGAGCTGTAATTGCATATAAAAAAGCACTCAAAGGGCATCCCTGCTGCCTGATCAATTTATACCCAAGGAGAGGACAATCATTTGCCAAGTATATGCCACACCATGCTGTCTCTTGATATAGCTAATAAATTACATTACACATTTTTTCATCCAAACCCAAGTTTTGTCATTACTGTTGTGGCAATATAATACTAATGAATTGTATCAAAGGCCTTTGCCACATCTATTCGCAACAGTAATAAGATATCATGCTCTATATGTTTGACATATTCTATTCCTACATATGCATTACATATATTATTTGTGATTTGTCATCTAGGGACAAAGCCATATTGTGCTAGATGCAGGCCCCTATTCAAGATCATTTTGATCCTAACAGTGATTAATTCAAGATCATTTTGATCCTAACAGTGAGTAATTCATAGATCACATGCATCAATTTAATCCAATCAAAGATGCAAGCCCCTATTCAAGATTGTTTTGACCCTAGCAGTGATTAATTTATAGATCACAGGCATCAATATAATAGGGTGTCAGTCACACAGATATTAGGACACTTTTTTTTTTGCACTAATTTGGCTAACCCCTCTTGCGCCGAGAGGATGGCATAATATCCTCAATCATGGTATGCCTCTTTTTGGCAATTGTACATCATCAATGGAGACATCTAAATAGAGACATCATCAATGGAGACATCTAAATGGAGACATCTAAATAGAGACATCATCAATGGAGACATCTAAATAGAGACCCATCCATAAAGGAACATGATCCAAGACTCCAATGGAACAATCAACCCACATATAACATGCTACTAGATTAGTGTGATCAATATTTAAACTATATCGATGGTCTAGTAAAGGCATTATGATGAAATACGAAATGGATCAACATTTAAAATATACCGATAGTCTAGTAAAGGCATTATGATGAAATGTGAAATGGATCAGCATTTAAACTATACCGACGGTCTAGTAAAAACATTATGATGAAATGTGAAACCTTTTTTGTGTGGACAAGTTTTCTTTCCGCATATCCATTGCATTTAAAAGATGTCTTCATTACATTTGTCCATGATACCTTTCAAATGTAATCAATATGAGTGACCACCAGAGTTGTCATCACACAACAAATTATTAAAGTCCCCACATAGAAATGCATTTTCTAGCCATGGCTAGAAATGCATTTTCTTGCCATGGATGCTGCAAAGGTTTGTGCCAAAGCCTGGATCTTTGGGATGATATTGAGGGAGATTAAACTAATGCAAATTCATAAACTTGGCCATTCAACATACACTACATAATGACTAGACAACCATCTAGATTACTATGCATATATGGCGAATGTGTTACACAAACTCTAGAAAAAGTATTCAAACTTGTATAATATATATCATAGCCCTTATGGCAGAAAGATACAAAAATTCTTGTATATATGGATTGGGTGTTATATTATATGGTGCGGCATAGTCATGGGAAAAAATAGTTTGTGTAGCTACATCATGCTGATTATGTTCATGCAAAAATACTATATCTGGCTTCATCTAGACATATAGTCCTAAACCAAACTATAGGGTCGGGTTATTTAACGCATATACATTATATATCATACATTTTATTGGTGCATTCATTGTTTAAAAAAAAAGAGAGGAATTTCAAGTAAAAGACATATCAATGTCCGCTTGCATGATTTACAATTTCATCATTACACTCATAAGCACATCAAATCACAACATCCTAGCATCAACATTTGTAGAGGTGGAATGCAGATCTAGATGACTATGTCCAAGTGTGTGACTATGATGGTAATAATTTGCGATTACTTGTCTTGGATTTGGAACAAATGTGACATCAACCATCTGGACAGAAATACTCAGTCCTGGAACGACCTTAAAACCTATTTGAGGAAGAGATTTTGTCCCCTTGGGTTTTTAGAAACCAAAATGAATGAATTTTTAGAACTAAAACAGGGGAGCAAAACCATCAAAAAATATCACAAGGCATTCGCTACTCAAATATTCACCACCTCTAGATGAAGAGAAACTCATGGCCAGGTTCATTCGGGGAATGAATGAACCCTTAGACACACTGGTCAAGAATGCCAAGCCAGTGTCCATGGTGGCAAAAGCTGTCACAATGGCGAAGGACTTTGCCAAAGCTTTCATCATCGTAAAAGTCTTGCAAAGCCAGCTCCCTCATCCTTCAAGAGATTTCAAACACCAGGAAGTTCTTCCAACCTTCCGCCTCCAAAGAGACACCAAGGTACTAACCAGAATGTGGAGACGGGAAGCTTCAGAAATGAAGGAAGACCTTTCCATCAAAGTACATTCTCAGGAACTCCGGCTCTCTCAAGAACGCAAAGGGAAGAGCTTCGAAGCGAACAGATGCTTCGGATGTCAGGGAATTGGGCACCAGCTCAAGGATTGCCCATCTCTTTCTGTGGGCCAAGGAAGCTAGGGTCCCAGAATTCAAAGACAGACTCCTTCGTATCAATCCAATTAGGGTTCCCCGTGCTAGAATCAAGGCAACCCTAGAAGAGTGCCAGCTTAGCCTGCAGCCTCCATCCACAAAGCAGTCTCCAAACTCCCTCCCAAAATTGGAATAACCAAAGAGAGAGAGTTTTGCCTTCAGACTGTAGCAGCCAGAGCTGTCACTATTGCTGAAGAAGTGGAGGAAGAGAAAGGACAAATCTATGCAGCAATAGAGCATCAGGGGAATAACCGTCAATTTTCAGTCCTCCAGACTCGAGCAGAGTACCAGGGTAAGCAATTTAAGCGTTTGATTAATTCAGGTAGTACTCATTCTTTTATTTTCCCAGGATGTGCGTAAATTAGTCCTGAATCAAAAATCAGGGAAACCTATGCAAGTGGAATTGGCCAGTGGAAAGATTCTTTTCACACACCTTGAGACTGACCTTATTCAGTTTAGCCTAGATGGGAACGTAGCAGAGTGCCTGTTCAGAGTCCTACCCTTGGGAATCTATGATGGAAGCCTTGGAATGGATTGGCTCCAAAAGAATTAGGCTGACATTCATTGTCACAAAGGAACCATCTCTTTCCTTGACCTTCATGAGAATAAAGTTCAAGGGATTGGAATTTCCGGATCCCCAATGCTACAATTAGTCAAGGCAGAAAGAGGCAAGCTATGTATGTCGTTAAAATGAATCCAGTAGACATAAAATGCAAGGCTAAAGAACGAGAGTGGTTAAGTGAGTATGCAGATGTGTTTCCTAAAGAGTTGACTAGGATGCCTCCATCTCGTGAAGTAGATCACGAGATCGAATTAACCCCCAGAGCTCAGCCACTAGTGGCTCAGCATGCATACAAAATGCCAGTCCCTAAAGCTATAGAACTTAAGGAGAGCAGTTAAGAAAACTATTAGAATAGGGATTCGTCAGACCCAGTGTCTCACCTTGGGGTGCACCCATTCTCTTTCAAAAGAAGAAAGATGGAACGCTGACTCTGTATTGACTACAGAGGATTGAATCAATTAACAATTAAAAATAAGTATCCTATTCCTAGGATTGATGAACTTCTAGAACGATTAAGTGGGACCCAAATGTTCACAAAGATAGATCTCAAATCCGGGTACTACCAGATCAGAATCAAAGAGCAAGACATCCCAAAGACAGCATTCAATACTTGCTATGGGCATTATGAGTTCACAATCATGTCGTTTGGATTGACTAATTCCCTAGCGACATTCAATCGTCTTATGCATGATATTCTCAGAGAATACTTGGATGATTTTGTTCTTGTCTTCTTTGATGATATCTTGGTATACTCAAAGAATGCTGCAGATCATGAAGATCATGTGCACAAGGTCCTGGAAATCCTAAGGAAACACAAACTCTTTGCAAAGAAGAGCAAGTGTTCTTTCTCTGTTGACCAGATGGAATACTTGGGATTCATAGTGTCAAAGGATGGGATTTCTCCTGGACGACCCCGTAAAGATCCAAGCAGTAGTAGTAGAATGTCCAGAACCTAAGAAAGTAAAGGAAGTCAGAGGATTCCTAGGGTTAACCGGATAGTATAGGATCTTTATACCTAGGTATGCTCAGATAGCATCCCCTTTAACTAATCTTCTCAAGAAGAGTACACTTTTTTAGTGGACTGTAATGTGTTAGAGTGCCTTTGACAAACTGAAGACAGCCTTAGTAACCAACCCTATCCTTCAGTTACTAGATTTTACCAAACCCTTTGAGGTAGTTACTGATGCCAGTGGGTTTGCCTTATGCGGTGCTCTTATGCAGGAAGGTCATGCAGTAGTAGCCTATGAATCTCCAGAAAACTCTAGTAGTGTATGCTCTGAAGTTATGGAGACATTATCTTTTGGGACAAAGGTTCACCTTGATGATAGATCATCAAAGTCTGAAGTGGATCTTCACCCAAAGGGATCTCAACATGTGTCAAAGGAGATGGATGTAGACCCTGCAGGGGTTTGATTTTGAAATTAAGTATCGGCTGGGGAAAGAAAATGTGGTTGCAGATGCGCTCAGCAGAAAAGCCTCCTTGCTTGCAGTTACAGTGGTGTCAAATCCATTGATCAGTGAAGCAAAGGAGAAAATCATGTAGGACAAATTCTTTACCCCTATTGCTACACTTCTGATGCAGGAAAGCAAGACTCCTTTGGAAATGAGTCGAGTTCTTGGATACAAATTGGATGAAGGATGCATGTATTATAATAATTGACTATGTATTCCCAATGATGAGGGAATAAAGGAAAGAATTCTGAGAGAAGCCCATGATAGCCTGATAGCTGGACATCCAGGGTTTATAAAAACCCATATGTCTGTGAAGAAACGCTTCTTCTAGATAGGACTCAAAAAGGATGTACTTAAGTGATCATGTGCAGAAATGCTTAATGTGCCAACAAAGAGTCAAGGCAGAGAGAGTCAAGATGCCAGGGAAACTGCAGCCTCTAGAAATTCCATAGATGAATTGGGAATGTATCAGTATATGGACTTTGTCTCACTAGATTACCTTTAGTGCAATCAGGTTACAACTCCATTTTTGTGGTAGTTTCCAGGCTAATCAAAGTTGCCCATTTGATTCCAGTGGAAGAAACATACTCTGCAATGGATGTTGCCAGAGTTTTCCTTAAGAAGATCTTCAGATTACATGGTTTATCCAACTAGGAGGATAGTAAGTGACAGAGATTCCAAATTCACATCAAAATTTTGGACTGCATTCTTCAAAGCAGTAGGAACTTTCTTGGATCTTAGCACAGCCTATCACCCCGAAAAGAGATGGCCAGATTGAAAGAGTAAATCAAGTAATAGAAGATATCCTTCGGTCATGCTACGGCAGGGAACCTAAGAAGTGGTTAAGCCATTTGCATCTGGTCGAATTTGCTTACAATGCTTCTTATTCATCGAAGCATTGGGATCAGTCCTTTTAAAACTTTTTATGGACAAGATTGCCTTACTTGGTCTGACCCATTGATCAGAGTTGAAATGTCTTGACAAATGCTTGATGACATGGACCAGCAAATGCAATCAATTTGTAAAGATATAAAGGCAGCCCAAGACAGACAAAAGTAGTATGCAGATAAAAAGAGATCAGAGAGAGAGTTTGAAGAATCAAATATGGTCTTCATTTGAGTACGACCAAAAAGAAGTTCCTTATCCTTTGGGAAGTACAAGAAGCTCTCTCCCCAGATATTGTGGGCCATATACTGTCATAAAGAAAGTGGGTGATCTAGCCTACAAACTTCTTCTGCCTCCCCATCTCAAGGTACATGATGTATTCCATGTCAGTTTGCTTAAGAAATATGTACCCAGCCTGAGTCACGTACTTGATGATGAACAATTGATCTCTCTAACTCAAGGCCAGATGGTACTCCAACCTATGGAAATCCTTGACATTCGGGAGAAGATTCTTAGGAGTAGAATCCTCAGAGAATTCTTAGTAAAGTGGAAGTTCTTCCCTCTAGAAGACGGCACTTGTTGGGAGAGAAAGAAGAAGAGTTGGCGAAGGATTACCCCCACTTTGCGAGATGATGAGGACATCTCGCGTTTTTCAAGTGGGAGAGGATGTAAGATTCCTCCTCAGCAGCTTAATAATGAATAAGCCTTTACCTCAATACCTTGTAATCATTCCCTGTTTCTGAATACAAGAAAATATTATTTTTCCTTGTTTTGCCTAGTGAGATAAAAATTTCTAGAGAGTGGTAAATCAATATTGAGATATTTTTGGATATATAAATTCTACAAATATCAAAAAAATATTTTCCTAAAACAAAAAAATCAAAATACATTTTCCAAAGTGCAATTAGAATTAATTAAAAATGATTCAGAAGACCTTAGCCTAAGGGTTAAGATTTTTTGAAAATTTTGGATTATGGTCCAATTAAGATTCCTATGGACCAATAAGATTAATCCAAGTGTTGGGATGAGATAAATCCAATGAATAAAAGAAAATACCCAAAAATGAGTAAATGCCCACATAAGATGAAGAGTTGACTGAGTATAAGATTTATTAGTTAAAAATTATGAAATATTACTAAAAAAATGAGATATTTTGGAGTAATCATTCATTTTCGACACCTTGGTAAGGAAAAGGGGGGGCCTTTAAGGAGGTGCCTATTTCACATGTGTGGAGGAGTTTTAAACTAAAAAATAATAGGATATTTTTATCTCCTCTCTCCTGGATTAAACCAAATAAAAAAGGGAGCCAAATTGGTCAAAATCTTGTTCAAATTCAGTCAAACTGAAGCTAAAAAATTCTAGAACTTAGTTAGACTCAGTTAGTGGCCTCCCTCACCTATAAATAGACCCTCATTCTTTTGTATTCTCATCTATGAACTAAACTATGTCGGTATTACTCTAAGTTAAGCTTATTTTCTATTATCCTCTAACAATCCTCTACAAATTGAAGAGATTGGAGCTTCTCTCTCTCTCTCTCTCTCTCTTCAATCTTCCTTGGAGTCTTCATCAACATACTAAACGAATTGATTGGTTGGAGGCCTCTCCATTGACTAAAGAATCAAGCAAATTAAGAGGTAAAGTGTGGTTTATGGTCTTTTTTCTTAATCTCAAAATGTTTCTCACTTCTTAACCCCTCTCATGCTTGAGAAGCATTTAATTGAATGGCTCTTTAATGCAATTGGAACTCTCTAATGAATTTTAGTGATAAATCTTATAAATTTTACATTTATGCTTAAATTAAAATATTTTTTTAAAAAGCATATCTCTCTCTCCCCCAAAGAATGCTCATTCCTATGACCTATTCTATATTCAAACGATGCTTCTCATGAAGCAATTCTCAAATCTAAAAGTAATTTCTATGCTTGTCAAATTAGAGGCCAAAGAAGTGGCTTTTTAATGCTTTTATGCTACTTAATTTATAAAAAACTTAGGAATCAAGTCCATAATTGGATATTGATCCTAATGATGGTTATTCTATCATATTGTATTACTAAAACTTTATGCTTTCAAAATTATTAAAAAATTATCAGTAATAGCATGGTAAAATTTTTAAAAAATTAACACATAAATCATTTTCGTACATAATATGAAAAGAGGACTTCCTACCATATTCTAGGATTAATCATCCTAGATTAATTGAATAATTCTCATCATAACCATGGAAAAATTAATTTTTATGTTTATACATAAATAGTTAATTAGGAAAAAAAGAGAATTTCTAGTAATTCATTTTTATGATAGAAGAGAAACTCCCATGACAAAAGAAATCCATGTATTCCAATGAAGTAAGAGAAAAATTAGAATACTAAAATAATGTATATTTTATTTAAAAATTAAAGAAGAAATTTAGTTAAATTTATCTTTTTGCATAGATAGATTTAAATAATGAAAGAGGAATTTCCACCATAATTGGAATTCAACCATTTAAATGAGAAAAATGAAATTTCTAGTGTAAAGGAATTAATGGAGATTTTTTATTTAAATTTTAAGAGAAAATTTAGTTAATCTTTTTGCATAGATAAATTTAAATGATGAAAGAGGAATTCCCACCATAATTGGAATTCAACCATTTAAATGAGAAAAATGAAATTTCTAGTGTAAAGGAGTTAATGGAGATTTTCTATTTAAATTTTAAGAGAAAATTTAGTTAAATTTATCTTTTTGCATAGATAAATTTAAATGATGAAAGAGAAATTCCCACCATAATTGAAATTCAACCATTTAAATGAGAAAAATGGAATTTCTAGTGTAAAGGAATTAATGGAGATTTTTTATTTAAATTTTAAGAGAAAATTTAGTTAAATTTATGTTTTTACATAGATAAATTTATCTTTTTGCATAGTTAAATTTTAATGATGAAAGAGGAATTCCCACCATAATTGGAATTCAACCATTTAAGTGAGAAAAATGGAATTTCTAGTGTCAAGGAATTAATGGAGATTTCTATTTAAAATTTAAGAGAAAATTTAGTTAAATTTATCTTTTTGCATAGATAAATTTAAATGATGAAAGAGGAATTCCCACCATAATTGGAATTCAACCATTCAAATGAGAAAAATGAAATTTCTAGTGTAAAGGAATTAATGGAGATTTTGATTTAAATTTTAGAAAAAAATTTAGTTAAATTTTTTTTTTTTTGCATAGATAAATTTAAAAGATGAAAGAGGAATTCCCACCATAATTGAAATTCAACCATTTAAATGAGAAAAGTGGAATTTCTAGTGTAAAGGATTTAATGGAGAATTTTATTTAATTTTTAAGAGAAAATTTAGTTAAATTTATCTTTTTGCATAGATAAATTTAAATGATGAAAGAGGAATTCCAATCATATTTGGAATTCAATCATATGAATGAGGAAAGTGGAATTTCTAGTTTAATGGAATTAATGGATATTTTATGTAATTTTTAAGAGAGTTTTAGATAGATTTTATTTTTTGGTAAAAGAGGAGTTCCCATGATAATTGGATTGCACTCATTAAATGAGAAAAAGAAGGATTTTAAGTTTATTCAAAAAATAGGTAATTGGTATTTAGTTAAAAGAAGAATTTTTATGATATTTAAGAAAGATGGATTTGAATTAAATCTTAGTATCAAAAGATGAATTTCCACCATAATTCTACCTAATGAATTAAGGCCGAGAAATTATATGGCAGAAAGAATATCTTTGGATATTTTAATTGGTAAAATCACTAAATTGATATTTGCCCAAAACTACATGTTTATCTGAAGGGAATCCTTGTTAGAAGTAAACCGAATGAATTTGGTTAGACTACGAGAGGGACGGACAGTAGACCTACTTGTCCATCTCTTGATCTGAATCACGCAAAAAACTTCGTGGTGACCAATTCCATGGAGTTCCTAAATACAAAGAATAGACTACTGGAACTAAACTAGTTTTTCCTTTGATCGAACTCACCAAGAATCTAGTTGGACAAATAGACAAAATGATGGATAGATTACCCTCATGAGAGATCAAGGATCCTCATTATGAAACCGAGAATTATGGAGAAAAGCGTTTTGTGGAACCAATCTCAAATTGCAAATTTTATTTGCATTGGAACCTCTCTTTTTCATTCAAATAACTGTTTTACGCCAGAATGTTGGATGGAGGAAGCATTTGCCATGTGTTTTTACTAAGAGGAGGTTTGTTGGAACAGCTGGCGGGGAGTCGTCAAGGGACGTCGCTCGCGGCAAAGCCTGTGAGGTCTTGACCAGCCTCGGTACGGTTAAAATGGTGTGCTTCCGGTACGATGGGTGAGGACCGATGAAGTGGTCCCTGAATGAAGTGCTAGGACACCTAAGGAGGATCCTAGAGGGTTCTGACTAGGCGACGCACGGGCTCGCGGTTGCTAGGACACCCATGCGTATGCCGCATTGCTATTGAGCTGAGGCTGTTTCTACAGCAGTATACATCATGAACAGGACTCCAACTGCAGCCATACATGATGTAACTCCAGAGGAGAGGTTTACTGGCAGAAAACCAGATTTGTCTCATCTGAAAGTCTTTGGATGCATTGCATATGTGCATGTGCCAGATGAGCTGAGAACTAAGCTGGACCCGAAAGCTGAAAAATGTGTGTTTATTGGATATTCCCTTGAGCAAAAGGGATACAGGTGTTATAACCCTGCTACACGTGAGCTGAGGGTAAGCAGGGATGTTGTGTTTGATGAGATGAGCAGCTGGTATGTTGCTGAAAAAGAAGCTGTTGGGGCTGATGTGAGTGGAAGTGTGGTTGCACAGAATGCAGGTCAGCAATCACAGTCTTTGAGTGGACCAGGAGAGTCCTCATCTAGTGGGTCTGTTGATAGACCATGGAGTGGCAGGCTGCATCATAATACCAGTCCTGCAAATGTGATTACTACATCACGTAAAGGAAAAGAGAAAGTGGTTGAGCCCCTTGGTATGCTTGACATTTCTGCAGGGCATTCTCATGTTGATGGAGAGTCTAGTGGCTCAGATATGAGCCTTGATGAGGAGCTTGGGATCCTAGCTATGAGAACACCTGGTGTAAAGAAGGCTATGGAAGCCATGAATGAAAAGCTGCGAAGATCAGGGAGAGTGAAGAACCCTGTGCAGAGATTTACATATGATGGTTATGTGGCACATCACTATGCATATATGGCAAAGGTTGTGCCTTTCATATTGTGTGTACTCTTATTCTTGTATATGGTGTGTTGAGTGTTGAGTAGAGAAGAAGAAGATTTTCAGCCTCTCACCTAGAAGATTTTCCCATGGTGGTATTGCCCGTGCCTTCCGAGCGAGGGGAGTCTTTCCGGGCCCGGTTATGGAGGAACTGCCCGAGCTAGTCTTTCCACACTCAGGCGAGGCCCCGAGTGTGGATCCCCGCCCCGCACGGGAGGCCAACGTCGCTTCCGCCGTCAGCGGTGGTTGGGCAGGAGCCCTGGAGGGGCATGTTTGATATGTTTGTTTGTTTTTTGATATTGTCTACTTCAACCATGGAGTTCAATGGAGCATAAGGAGCTTGGGAGTCTTCATCAACAGAGCAGGAGACATAAGTAAGTGCCTAAACCTTGCTCTTGAAGTTTATGATTTGTTGTTTTCTTCAATATATTTGGCAAACTTTGCATAAATAGCTTAATCCCTTAATTAGTCTTAGATAATTAGGTTTTATTAAATATCCTAGGTATCATTGGGTAGCTGGAGAGGAAAAACACAAAAAATCATCAAGGAATAACCCAAAACCTTAGAAATAAGGGGAGGAGGATAGGTGCATTTTCAACTCTATCTATCTTCTAAGAAGAGTACGACCATACATTTCTAAGAGCCATGAGCGTGTCTTCCTTTGCCATACCCATACCTTCTTGGAAAATCGTTCCGAATATGTTTCATCAATATGAGCAGAGGGAAATTAAGGAGAATAAATTGCGTTTACAACAAGGTATAAAAGGCATTAAAAAGGGGTATGAATAGGATACTACTATACTGTCAGGAGAATATTAGGCCACGTCATCCCTGCATAATTAAGAGATCTACCTGACCCAACAAGAGTACACCTGTACGATTCCTCGAGTATGCCCATTCCTTCCACCAAGCGTACGTCCGTGTCTTTCACAAGCGCAAGCCCATGTCTTCCTTGAAGCGTACGCTCGTATCCTCCACCAAGTGCACACCCGTCTTTCATAAGCATATGCCCGTGTCTTCCTTGAAGCATATGATTGTACCCTCCGCCAAACGCACGTCCATGTCTTTCACAAGCGTACACCCGTGTCTTAACTAGCCATGCTCGTACTAAAACTAGAAAGGAACACCCGTTCCTCAACTCGCATTTAGCCATACCATTATATATTAAAAAAAAACAGAGACTGTCCAGAGGGGGGTCTAGCACTACCATTTCTCACATTCATGCACTTAAATTTGGGTAAATTGGTGTAAAACAACCCTCTCTTCGATGACATAAATCCTCTTGATGCTCCCTCACTTGTAAGATTGAACTCTTCAGTCAACACAATGTGGAGCTAAACGGTGTTGGTCTTTAAAAGCACCAATGAGAGTGAGGAGAATCCTAGCATGGGGTACACTACCCCTAACTTAGAGATAGGAGGATTGGTGGCCCAGTGAATGGACAGACCACCTACCTTGGAGCAAGACCCAGAGTCCCCTACACATTCACAAAGAAGTCTTGCTTTGAGACTACAAAACTTTATCTTGGGAAACACATAATCATACAATTTGCATCTTAGGGATAGAGGCATGGAATGCTAGCCCGAAAGAGAGCCCACGCCACCTCTAGACCATAGATTGGAAATGGGGCAAAGAGAAAGTAACACAACCCATACTAATTCACCAGTACGAGGGGCCATGCCGACCACCACTGGAAGAGCCAACTCATACCAAGACCATAGGCCAACCTAGATCAGGAACCGGCTCTCCACACCACACTGGAAGGGTTGACTCATACCAAGACCATAGGCCATGCTGAGACCAACTGGAAGGGATAACTCATACCAAGACCATAGGCCAACCTAGGTCAGGAACCATCTCTTTAAGGACCTGAAACGTCCTATGAAAGGGAGAGAGCCTACCTTACACAATCCTATCAACCCGCTACACCAATGTCCCAATAGTACCTGCCTTGCGGGATATACCCTAGATACCATATGGGACCTTATGAAGCACAAACCAGTCCTCCCTTGAGACAAGGACCCCCGATGGTATATTATCCACCTGAACCACCTCCCCCGCCTATCTTACCCCAATTAGAACACGGCAAGACTAACTCCTAAAATGTTGAGGATAGCCATGGAAATATGGAGGGGGTAGTTGCCGGATTTGCACTGCCACAACATCGTGCAGGGGCCAAGATAAGAGTGAAATAAACCAGCCAACATCTCTAAGTTGATCACCAAGCTTGATGGAACTGGAGATCCCATACCACACTTAGAAATGTTTAATCAGAAATGGGAGGCATCTTGCCACGTGGACGACCAAGTCAAGGTGAGTGCCTTCGGCCTCACCCTAGATGGCAAAGCTGGCCAATGGTTTAGATCCCTAAAGGTAGAGGATAAGGCCACCTTTGAAGCCTTAAAGTTGGCCAGTGGTTTAGATCCCTAAAGGTAGAGGATAAGGCCACCTTTGAAGCCTTAAAGGAGGAGGCCTTCAAAGTTAGATACTCCCGCCAAGGAACCCGATGGAGTCGAGTTGAGCAACTGCACAATGTAAAATAGAAGGATGGGGAAACCATCCGGGACTACATCAATCGGGTGAGGTATCTCCATTCCCGCTCTAGTGATAGAGACAAGTTCTCTTATGAAAGGATGATCAGGAGATTTCTTGAAGGCCTTGATGATGTACCCTTGCATAATTCCTTATACACTCTAGCCCACACTTCCTTTGAGCAATGCTGTAGGAGTGCTATGGACTAGGATAATTTCAATGGAACGCATTCTCAAGAATTGCATGAGGGCATGTCTGAGGCTTTCTTCAAAATGACTAGCACAAGATCTGACAGGAAAGGCAAGAAGTCTACCTCAAGACTGTTGAGATATTGAGCTCATCTAGTGAGGCGGTGGACACTGATGACCCGCCTAGTGGATAGGCCCCACACTTACATCACTGGCATGGTTGGTGAGATCATTGGGTGATATGCGGCCAGTGGGATGATAGGTTGTGTGATAGCCATTCTAGGCTGGCACAGTTATAGCGCCAGCTCATTTAGTTGGGTTCACACTATAGAGAACCCTAGTATGTATTTGGTTGAGTACCTTTCATATTGTGTGTACTCTTATCTTTGTATATGGCGTGTTGAGTGTTGAGTGTTGAGTGTTGAGTGAAGAATAAGAAGATTTTCAGCCTCTCACCTTGTGTGTTCTCTTTTAGGGTTTTGTGAGTGTGTGTGTGAGCTTGCAAGAGCTCAAGCTCTCTTCTCCCTTGCATCTTTTCATGGTATCAGAGCCTAGTTCATGCTAAGGACTGAGCTACAAGCAAGAGAAACACATGAAACGGTATGAGGGTAAGAGCTTCATCTACTCTTCCCTATTTGTGTTGGTGACTACACCCTTGTCGAGAGCTCTACGGGAGGCACTGATCGAACGATCTCTGATTGAGGAGCTTTCTTCGTCGTGCGAGAGTAAAGCTATAGGGCAACTATACCATCCTATTGGAAAAAATTTTTCTGGGCCGAAAACGCGTTTCAGACGCGTTACGACCTCCGTTTTTCAGAAAGCAGGCGATTTCGAGCACTGTGGGTAAGTAATCGCGATTCTCTACAGAACTCTATTTTAAGAACTGCAGGAAGACAGATTGGTTGTGCAGACATTGTGTGTGCTGCAAGGAGGTCAACACCCATTGGGTGTATGTATGCACATTGAGGTCACTGGTTGGTGACATTTGAGTGTAGTACAGTACTGCTGCGCAGAAAATACAACAGTTTGTGCAGGACAAACCAGAGTGCTGTTTCTGGTAAATTTGTGTGTCTGGCAAGATGTCAAATGATGGCATAAACCAGATTGTTGCTTCTGAGAAGCTTAATAAGAACAAATTCCATGCTTGGAGGTTTAGGCTCACAAATTTCCTGATGGGAAAGGGTTATTGGGACTATATAGAAGGTGAGCATGAAGAGGCACCGGAGATACCGAGATCAATCCGACTGCTGCAGATGTGAAAGAGTTCAAGGATTGGAACCAAGGAGCCAGAAAAGTTATGTCTTGGCTCTCTATCAGTATACAGGATACCATGATTGGGCACATATAGGATGCCAAGTCCCACAAGGAGGCGTGGGACACCTTGGTAAAACTCTATGAAACGAATACCAAGGCACGAAAGATACAGTTGAAGAATGAACTTCATACTATGGAGAAAAAGAGTATGTCTATGAATGACTATGCATTGAAGATCAAGGGTATTATGGAATCCCGTGCATCTATTGGCGTTTCAGTAGATGATGATGATAACTGTCTATGTGGTCTCGGGCCACAAAACAAGGCGTTCAAGACGTCTATTCAGACTCGGGAAAACATTCCCAATTTCACAGATTTGGTGTCTATGTTGATTATAGAAGAGAAGAGCTTGGGTGAAGACCAACAGTCTTCACAAAACAAAAACAGTTCAGAGCAACATGCCTTCTACACAAGTTCAAGAAGAGGATGAGATAGAGGAGGCCGTGGACGTGGCCAAGGAGGTGGCCGAATAGGTAATCAGAATTATGGCCAGCAGTAGCAACAACAACAGTCCCAGAATTCACAACAACAACAAAGGCCAATTCAGAGGCAGGGGGAGTCAAAGAGGTCGTGGAAATTGGCAAAGGCAGCATAATGATACACGTGGATGCTTTTATTGTGGTAAGCCTGGACATGTGCAGGCAGATTGTTATAAGAAGTAGGCTGACATGCAAAATGGAAAATTGCAGCAAAACAATTACGCATCCTCGAGCAGAAACAATGAGGATAATGAAAGGTTGTTTGTTATGCACCATGTTGTTAATGCCATGTCTGAAAATGTTGAAGCAGCACATAAAGATGATGTATGGTACATTGATTCAGGTGCTTCAAACCACATGACAAGTAATGGGGAGTGGTTCAAAGAGATGAAAAACCTTGAAAGACCAGGTTTTGTAGAAACAGGGGATGACAATGCTCATCCAATTGCCCATGTTGGAGATGTGCCATTGTCTATGCAGGATGGCAAAGTGAAGTACCTTGCAGATGTACTTCATGTTCTGAACATAACAAAGAATTTGGTTTCAGTTGGCCAGATGATTGAGCAGGGTTTGTAGCTTCGATTTAACCATGATGGTTGCTATGTTAAAGACTTTAAAGACAAGTGCAGGTTGGTTGCAAAAGGCAACAAAGTGGGGAGAATGTTTACATTGAATGTAAACATGCCTGAAGTGAGTGCTGTGATATTTGCAAATGGTTCAGGAATTGTTGCAGACATAGACATTTGGCATAAAAGAATTGGACATGTGAATGTGCAGAGAATGAAGTCTATGCAGACTAAAAGAATTTGACAAGACTGCCAAAGTTTAAAGTTGAAGGTATGCAGAAAATATGTGAAGCATGCCAATTTGGAAAGCAAACAAAGCATGTATTTCCACATGACAAAAATGTGAGCAAAAATGCACTAGATGTTGTGCATGGTTGCACAGAATACAAGTTAGCAATCACAGGAGAGTCCTCATCTACTAGTGATTCAGATAGTTAATGGAGTGGCAGGCTACGTCATAATACCAATCCTACAAATGTGATTAGTACATCACATAAAGGCAAAGAGAAAGTGGTTGAGCCCCTTAGTATGCCTGACATTTCTGTAGGGCATTCTCATGTTGATGGAGAGTCTAGTGGCTCAAAGATGAGCCTTGATGAGGATCTTGGGATACCAGCTATGAGAACACCTGGTGTAAAGAAGGCTATGGAAGCCATGAATGCAAAGCTGCGAAGATTTGGGAGAGTGAAGATTTGGGAGAGTAAAGAATCTTGTGCAGAGGTTTACCTATGATGGTTATGTGGCACATCACTATACATCCATGGCAAAAGTTGTACAGGTTGTAGAGCCTACATGCATTGATGAGGCTATTGGAAATGTGTGTTGGGAGAAAGCTATGGATGAGGAGATGGATGCACTATATGAAAATGAGACTTGGGATTTAGTGCAATTGCCTGAAGGCAAGAAAGCCATTGGATGCAAGTGGGTGTACAAAGTAAAACATAACAGTGATGGAAGCATAAGCACGTACAAGGCTAGATTGGTAGCCAAAGGATATGCGCAGATATATGGCATTGATTGTGAGAAAACTTTCTGCCCAGTTGCCAAGATGGCAATAGTGAGAGTTGTGCCCAATTGCCAAGATGGCAACAGTGAGAGTTGTGATAGCAGTGGTGGCTGCATCAAAGCAATGGTCTTTACATCAGATGGATGTAAAGAATGCATTCTTGCATGGGGATTTGCAGGAAGAGGAGCCACCTGGTTATGAGGATGTGAGTCACCTTGAGCATGTGTGCAGGTTGAAGAAAGCCTTGTATGGCTTAAAACAAGCACCAAGAGCATGGTTTGACAAGATTTCTGAATATCTTGTCACTATTGGCTTTCTTGTAGCCAATGCAGATTTCTCGTTGTATGTGAGACACAGTGATAGAGGGGTTGTCGTTGTTGTCATCTATGTAGATGACCTGATCATTTACGGGGGAACATGATGCAGAGATCTTTGATGTAAAGATCTTGCTTAGACAGAAGTTTGAGATGAAGGATCTGGGGGAGCTTAGATATTTCTTAGGCATTGAGGTGATTAGGTCACCACATGGTATGCATCCTTGGGATTATGTGTGTCCTCAATATGGCATAAAATGGTATTTGTCACACAAATCAAGAAATGATGCAACACTTTGAAGGACCTCTTTGTCCAATTCTGATGTGTTGTAAGCTGGGTGGGTGTTGCATTCATTGGGGGAACCCTTGGCTCCATCTCGTCGTCTATCATCACCAAATGCCAAAGCCCTTTGCCGCCTTTGAGGAAATTTGTTATATGGTTCCAAATGCGAAAGCTATGTCTATCATGCTTTTCACCAACAATCTTGTTTGGACTGTCACTCATTTTGCTAAGCACAATGTTCATTGAGTATTTCCAAAACTTAACTCAGACACACACATACATACATATACTTTGGCACCAATGCTGTCCACACATGCAATAATTTTTATGGCGACAAACTCTAGGACTCAGAATTGCTGTTTGCATAAGCTGAAAATAACTTGGCGCCGCTCACAAAATCTAAGAAACGCATCCGAAACAACCCTCCACTTTCCAAAACACTTCAATTAGCTTGTACTATGCATACAATCCACATAAGTATGTGCAAATAACTGCTCCACTGACCTGTTTTTTCAGCGCCGCTTGCTCCTAGGGGAATTTGAAAGCTTGTCAATCATTAATGAGTGCATATAAACCTTAGCAATTGACCTATGTATGCTCCAATCACATCAATGCTTCCGATTTGTGCAATAAACACTTCTAATGGCATCAAGTTGTGACATATACTCTCTATTTTTGTGAGGCTTCCAAAACAATGATTTTCCCTCTTGTTAAATGCATAGATTTGCTCCAAAATCAAGTTAGGGTTTGCATATAAGTTGCTATTGCATTCACCAATGCCACATACATGTGTCCTTCACCTATTATATGTATTTGCCTCTTGCATTCAAGCTCTCAAGATTTCCATTAAAGCTTGCAAAAACCAAAATTTTCACTTACTTTGGGCAACTCAAATCTTGCTTTGCTTGTGTCAAATTACCTGCAATCCGCTCAAGGGTGTTTAGCTTTTCTTACCCGTGGTCCTTAGCTTTCAGATGTGTTGAGTAGGTGTGTGCTCCAAGCTTCTCTTTGCTCCAAGCTCCAATGGATAGCTCCAAAATAGAAATTTTCCTCTTCTTCACTCACTCACAAAACCGGAATAGAGAGAACCAGACTCTAATACCATGATAAAAGACAAATAGTGAGAGAGAACACACACCCCACCCTCCATTTCCATTTGGGCCTCCTCCTCAATGTGAAAGATATACCCTCGACATTGGTAAAGCCCCCATCTCTCCTTATAACAACCCTCGCCACCGTACCCTCTTCATTGATATCCCCTCCACCATCATCACCATCACTTCCTGACTTCCCTTCCCCCACACCTCTGGAGGAAAGCAGAATCCCCCCACCCCCCACCCCCGTAGGAGAATGAAGAAGTTGACCCACCCCTCAACCCCTCAATTGGCATGATCCCTTGGATCGCATCATTGAGTTTGAGTAGGCCATTAATATCTTGCTCAGTCTCGACAACTCCAAGAACCCCCCATCAGCAGGGTGACACACTGCATGGACATCCGTTTCCTTCAGCCCTACTTGGACGCCAAGCACAGTGACATGGAAGCGCCAGCATCCCCATTAGCAAAACGAAGAGGTTACCAACGACCCCCCTCCACTGCTCGCAACATCACCTTTGAACTTATGGGCCGGCAGCCTACTTGGTGTTGACCCTTTCTTCTCAAATTAGTTATCTAGGAGCAGTATTGCAAGGTGCCCCGTCATCTATGGATCGACCCCGCCTACTTGCCCTTATGCTGACACTGGGCTTGGGACCTCTTCATCAGTAAGGAGTAGACAGTGGACCCTAAAATTTGATACAACTTCCCTTGGTTTGCCCTGCCGATGTCCCAAAGCCCTTGCATCGAGGCCACTATGCTCATGAAGATCCACACCTTCATCGACAAATATAAGTAGGTTCCTGATCCAGCAAACGATGATTAAGGCCACCATCCACTTTTTCCACCTCATTATCAGACTTTTGGAAGCCTTCCTCAGATTGGAATGCATCCAAGAGCTCGCTTTTGACCTCAACAAAGGCCCCACTCTAAAGCAATTTTTTCGCTACTACAAGCACATCCAATGGATGCCTGCCTGTTGGCACCTCAAAACCTTCAAAGATATGATGGTGACCACTTTTTGGATGAGTTGCAAGGTCTTCCATCGATCCCCCCCACATCCCAAGTCATGGTTCAACTTCATCCGCACCTACTCCATGTACTACCGCTAAGTACCCTTGCTAGCTTTGAGGAGGGATCTGAATTAGGGAGGGGGGTATATTAACCACACTAGTTAACATCATTTTTCAAGTGTGGTTATGCTTCTTGCAATCCATTATGATGTAACTACACTAAGTGCTTCTTGCAAAAGATACATAGGATGACCGAGCTTACGACTTGTATAATATCAGTCCACAGGAATGAGCCTAGATGTACATAGAGCTAGGAAGTTAGTTTTGGGCCCTCAATTGTAAATGGGTGACCGGCCATTGTAAAAAGTGAGCTCATGTATATAAGTGATTTATGAAATATGAAAAGGGACAATCCCATTATCACAATTGAGTCTTACATTCTTTCTCTCTCTCTCTCTCTCTCTCTCTCTCTCTCTCTCTCTCTCGGCTATGGTGGTAGGCTTGTATTGGATGATGCATGCTTGCTTGATTGTGGTGTGTGCATGTCGGTGATAATTCCTGTCTTGCCTTCTCTTCTCCCTCTTCTTGTCTTATCTTTGAGATCACTCTTGTATACACATAGGCACTGAGTAGAGGTAGAGATTTCCATATCTCCATTCCTCTTTGCTCTCTATATAGCTTGTGGAAGCTCCATTTGAGTGACACAAATGGAGGTGGAGTGAGTCCCTAGTGGCCTCAAATTAGGGAGTTAACTCTAATTACGGTTGGCTAAGTGCTAGCCGACCCTTGCAACCGACCCTTGCACGGTTCTTCTTCCTCTTCTTCTCTCACTCTCTTGTACAAGCCGTTCGCTCACTAAGCCACGATCATTCACTGAAAATGCCGAACGGCCATTTGTTCATGAAACCATAGTGTTCCTTCACAAAGAAATGGCCGTTCGCTCGCAAAGATGTGGCCATTCACTCATAAGTACTATTCATAAAGCCATAGCCATGGCCGTTCACTTATAAGCATATGGCAGTACCATATGGACATACCTACCTAAGCATACAGACGTACCTACCTAAGCATACAGACGTACCTACCCGAAAAAACTCATTTTTTTAAAATTTTTAAATCTTTAGAGATGCTTAAGGTCTACCTCCCCGACCCACTAGGGTGGTTTTAACATACACAAAACATCTAAAAAGACCTTATTTCACCTTAAGGAGGCATTCACGTGCATGAAAAAAGAGAGCAAAAACTTATATTTTTGATCTACGTGCACACCGTTGAAGCTTTTCTAAGCCTCAACATACACCATGGACACCTTTCAATCATGGTTGCATTCCTCGAGTGCCCCCATTCCATTGGGCGGCACCTCGACCATTGTATATTCACATGTGGTCGATGTGCCAAAGACATTTGATCATCAGGGCAAAATGATTTATAAAGAGTCCTCATCTAGTGGTGCACTTTTGCACATGCACCAAGATGTGAATAGATTCCCCGAGCACACACACGTGCCTTCTTCTATAACCACGGGCCTATTCTCACCCCCTACCCACGTACCATCTCCTCTTGATCCCCAAATTGACATTTTGAGCTTAGAAAAAGTTATAGGAAGGGGAGTGGCACCCATGGACATCACATACATGATCAATGTGGGTGGACATATTCAAACTCATGCCAAAATTCTATGGCATTGGAGACTGCATATCCCACCTTGAGGTCTTCAACCAAATTTGTCAGGAATTTGTAGTTTAGATGATGCAACAAAGGTCCATATCTTTGGACTAAGCCTTGAAGGCAAGGTGGTGCAATGGTTCTAATCCTTGGACCCTAGGCACAAAGGCTCTTTCAAAGCTTTGAGAGAGGCCTTCACTCTTGGATTTTCACCATACATGTCAAATGGAGTCCCATTATCCCATTGTTCTACTTGGAATTTCTATAGTGCTCTTCTTTCCATTCTAACCATTGCCTCTTAGAGCAAATCCCATTGATCATGGAAAGATCAAGACCTGGTCCATTGCCAAGCCCATGGAGCCCATGTGCTCTAACACCCCGGAGGCATCCATAACACATCGTCTTTCTTTGCTTGTGCCTCACATGGACCCTAAAAAAATTGTTCACACCATAGGCGCACACGTAGGGAGACCACCTCTTCAGTGTTTCCTTTGCCATGGACCCCATAGAGTGGCTGAATGCCCTTAGAAGAAAAGCTTGCCATTGGCATCACAATGTCACAACTGTGGGATTGACCATTACTTCAAAAGGATTTCCCTTTGTAATTAGTTTCTAACTCCATGGTTGTGTGAGAAAGAAGAGATGAGAGAAGAGACAATGTACTCAAGAACTCATCAATGAACCACTAGCCAACTTCATTAGAAATGAACTACAATGCCTCATATATATAGGAAAGTTCCTCCACCCTTTCCTCCACCCAAAAATGTGTGTAAATAGGAAAAAATAGAAATGAATGCTATAAATCCCAAAAATGCCTAGAGGCTAAAGTGTGTGCCACTAGCGTGACACCATCTGGAGATGACACCTATCCAACAGCTCCTCTTCAGGTCCAGATGGGAGGACCAACGCCAATGCGCTGAAGAAGATAATCCAAGGTAGGTCGAGGAAACAAATCAGCAACATTATCTTTGGTAGGACAATACTCAAGCTGAATGCGACCTTCAGAAATCTAATCATGAACAAAATGAGAATGAACATCAATGTGTTTTTTGGCTAAAGCAATAGCACTCTATGAATCTGAGTAGATGAGTGTCGGAGTAGATGAACATCCAAGGTGATTCAGAATTTGAGAAAGAGCATCAGAATTCTTAGGTAAGAAATAAACCCATGATTTGCGAGAGAAGTCATCCACAAGAAGCATATAATACTTGGATCCACCAAGCAATTGTACTTCCATAGGTCCTGCAAGATCAGCATGAATAAGCTCAAGTAAACGTGTGGCTCTATGAGTAGCCTTCTTTGGAAAAGAAGCCCGATATTGCTTTCCTTGAGCACAAGAAGAACAAATGTGATGGCGAGGTTTCTGAAGCTTTGGTAGACCTGTAACCATGTCATGTGAGACAAGATGTTGCAAAGTAGCAAGAGGAACATGGCCAAAGCGGAAATGCCATAGATCACTATCTTCATTATTAGAAACAAGTGCTTTAGGAGAAGCAAAGTAGCAAGAGGAACATGGCCAAAGCGGAAATGCCATAGATCACTATCTTCATTATTAGAAACAAGTGCTTTAGGAGAAGCAAATAATTGATGAAGATGAGACTCATGTGGTGGCAACTGTGCTGTAAAAGATCTTATATGATAAAGCCCAGCATTTTGATAACCATGTGCCACACAAGAAAGTGACTATCTATCAATGATTTCAATCACTTCATCATCAAAGTAAACCCCAAGACCTTTAGAAGTAGCCTTAGAGATAGAAAATAATTTGGCAGACATCTTAGGCACATGCAAAACATCATGTAAGATCGCATCTCCAAAAGAAACATCACCAATACCAATCACAGGGAGAGACAAAGCATCACCAATGTGTATAGATGAAGAGATAGACTTATAGTTTTCCAATAAGGAAGAACTATTCGTCATGCGAGAGGTAGCACCACTATCGGCAATCCACTCATCCGCAGTATGCGTATCAAGATCTTTGATTACCACAAGTGATGTGTCACATGAAGAAGTAGAAGACATAGCAACATATGCAATCTTGGCGTTACCGTCTTCCATCTTGTCTTTGTTTTTGTCGTGAGAAGATGTTGATGTAGAAGAATCCTTAGATTTGGATTCAAGTTCAGCTTTTACCTTCTTGGATGCTACCTTCTTAGCAAAACAACAATCCTCCGTATGGCCACTACGACCACAGAAAGTGCACTCCTTGGAAGAATCCTTTGATTTGTCCTTGTCGCCTTTGGTTGAAGAATCTTTAGCATTGGAATTAGAGCCTTTGCGTTCATTCCCCTTGCCTTGGCTTACAAAAGCTGAGTCCTTTTTGTTTTGCTTGCGAGCACTTATCATGAAGAAGACCCATAGTCTCTTCAAAGGAAGGGAAAGGAACTCGAAGAAAGATGTTATCTTTGAACGATTCAAAAGAAGAAGGCAATTTACCAAGTAGCTTGTGGACCGGATTGCTTACCAATGTACCAAACTCTTCAAGTTGCCGCTTGATTCGATTGAATTCTCCAAGCTTCTCCACTATGTTGTCGGATTCGGAGATAGAAAGCTTATCCAAATCTTCTTCCAACTTAGCCATCTTAACCGTTGAAAGTCTTCCATATTGCATTTGTATAGCGTGCCATAATTGTTGAGCCGTACTCCTTGTAGAGAGAAATTGAGACACAACCGATGTAGACATGCCATGCACAAGTAAAGCTTTGGCCCGTGCATCCATATAGGTTTGATATTGAAAAGGTACCATATATGAGGAGAAGTGATTATAGACCACACCCCGGCGCTTTCCAAAAGAAGTTGCATAACAAGGACCAAGTGTGGTAGTTGTTTGGGGTAAGCTTTCGTGAATCGGAAAGACTTAGAAGGCTCAAAGATTGAGTGAATGGGTTAAAGGGCTGATATGATTGAGTGGGGAGAGGAGTAGTAGTGGAAGTAGTAGAAGAAGGAATCATAGTAGATGAAGTTGCCATAAAAGGCATAGATGATGTAGGGGGATATACCATAGAGGGCATAGAAGTATGTGGATAGGAAGGCATAAAGGACAAAGAAGAAAGAGAGAAAGGATCCGTGGAAGGTAATGGATATGACGGAAAAGAGAAAGTAGAAGCACCTACCGAAGAAGGAATTGCACCAACTTCCGTTGTAGTAGTTTTCGGTTCAACCGTCGTAGGAGATGTAGGATCCATAGTATCTTCAAGTTTGCCTTTGTCTTTTGGAGTAGAGGACTTTCGAGATCCCATAGGGACTGGAGGGTGGGAAAACACAAGGGAAGAAGTGTCGTACCTCCAAAAACACAGCCAATAGATGGGCTATCTACCAAGGAAGTATCTCCAAAATATGCACAAAGATAGTGCAAAAAACGCAGCCACAAAACGCAGCAGATATATGAACCAATAGACTCCGTAGAAACCACCAAAAGAGGGCTGAGAATGTAGCCTTAGGTAGAAGGAGTATGGAGGAGTTGATTGTCCACAAAAACGCAAACACAAAGTGTGAGCAAAGTGGAATTTTCAGCCGATAGAAAGGTGTAGAAAAGAGGCTGAATATGTACCTCAAAACACCATGAAGAGGGCTGAAGTTGATGATGAAAACGTAGCCAAGAAATCTCTCCACAAGAAGCCTCCAAAAATAAACGCTACCGCATGTAGGGAAAACTAGTTGGCAATGTTTTCACCGCAAGTAGAGTTGTAGGACTCGATTGAAGTGCTTTAAAAACACACTTGTAGAGGATGGTAAGGGGCTGGTTTGAAGCCTCTTGCATCATTGAATGAATGCAAGGATGATGAGTAAGGGCTTCTGCAAAAAACGCAAGCAGAAATACTGCATGCAGGTAGTCTGCGAAGAATAACTCAAAAATGGTGAGAAATTTGCGAAAACTTTCTTCTGCAAAGTTGTAGACCACAATGATTCCAGTAGGTCTCGTGGACACAATCCTAAAAAACGCATCCGTTTAGCAGATAATCAAGCATGTAAGGACTTCTGCAAAAAACACAAGGAGAAATTCTGTATGCAGGCAGTCTGCGAAGAATAACTCAAAAACGGTGAGGAATTTGCAAAAACTTTTTTCTGCAAAGTTATAGACCACGATGATTCCAGTAGGTTGCGTGGGCACAATCCTCAAAAACGCATCCATTTAACAGATAATCAAGTATAAAAAAATGCAATTGAAAGCGGGGTTGTTGAAGAGGACTAGAGGTAGAGAGGAAGAAGGATAAAGAGGCTCTATGTGTGCCACCACCTTGCTCTGATACCATGTGAGAAAGAAGAGATGAGAGAAGAGACAATGTACTCAAGAACTCATCAATGAACCACTAGCCAACTTCATTAGAAATGAACTACAATGCCTCATATATATAGGAAAGTTTCTCCACCCTTTCCTCCACCCAAAAATGTGTGTAAATAAGAAAAAATAGAAATGAATGCTATAAATCCCAAAAATGCCTAGAGGCTAAAGAGTGTGCCACTAGCGTGACACCATCTGGAGATGACACATATCCAACAGGTTGAAGGCATGCTATCCCTCAACACGTTGAGCATTCAACATGGAAAGATATCCACTTTCCCATTGAATGTAATCACATGGAAAGATATCCACTTTCCCATTGAATGTAATCACATGATTGTAGGCCAAACTCAAGAAGGCTAAAGAACCAAATTAGTCCAACACCTTAGCTACTGAATGTGCCACATCCAAAAAAGAAATGATGCTCTAAGCACATTGGCAAAGACCACTCCACCAAGCAACCCTGAGGAATAAAGACAAACTACAAAAGTAGCTGGTCACATATCCCAACCCCATCATAGAGAAGTACCACATTCAACAGGCCCAAGTACGGGTATGGGACTGCGAGGCCCAACTCAAAGAAGAGCCATTACCATCGCCCTATGCAAGAACACCCTAGGACATTTGATACGCCATTGATCTATTTACTCCACATCCGAGAAAAGAACTTGAAATTTTGTAGTAGGTAAGGAAGGAGCTTGAGCTTATGGTCGAGGGCGAGGAAGATCTGTTTGCCAACCTGATGTTGTCAAATGAAGATCTTGCCCATCCTATTCATCTCCTAACCCTTCATTGCCTAATCCACAGGAGGCCAAGAACAAATCCCACATTCACATCAAAGAACTTGGTGTGGACAATGACACAGAGAGCAACAAAGACTCACAACGTGCCCACACAAAATTTGATAAAGTATTTTATGCTTCTATGGCACCCCAGTCTCAACCTAAAACAAGGACCAAATTGAACTTCCATACACCATTGCTGGTTCAACCGTAACCCAACCAATGATCACCGCTAAATCTTAATGTAGTATAATAAAAGTGTAACCCCTTTGCTTTGTGATTTTAGGTTTTGTTTCACGCCAATTGAATTGATCCAAAGTGGTGGTATGTTATACAAGTTTCCACTCATTCAAAACATATCTTTCAAGATCAAGATGTTGAGGCCAAAACTCTGGATGAGGTGCAAGTACTACCTCAAATCGACTCATTGGAAGAAGACGATGGATAAAACAATTTAGAGGAGGCCGATCAAGAGCATAAGGAACATCAATCCGAAGAAGATGATGAGTCACCTATTGATCATGACAATGTTTTATTGGATAATGATAGTGATATTAATATAGAACCCCATCTTTTCATTGAGCTTCCATTAGATATTGATATTGATGAAGCAACACATATGGATCTATTGCAAGATGGTATAGATTCATGATATTGACCTTGTTTTTATAATTATTTCCCCTCAAAAGTTTTCAACTACCGTTTTTTTTGAAACATGGCTCTAAGGGTTTTGATGGATGTTTTTTAAAAACTATCATCATTTGTAGTATGTATGTGACATATATAGCTTAAATTTAGCACTCAACAACTCTATGGAATTTTAAGCACGGCAATGAAATTTCACTACTACACTCGCTGCTCTCATCAGCAGAACAAAATTTCTATACTGGGTAACAAAATAGCAAGAAAATTTTGTTGCATGATCACTTTTGGTGGGCAATGAAAGTTTGTTGCTAAGCAGCGCTATTGCGTTGTGAGTAGCGACAAAATGCCCCGACATCCCAAAGGCCTTAACGTTGTTATTCCCCCGATGTGTTATAGTGATTACACCTTGTAAATTTTCACATTGCTTCTCTTTCTTAATCAATGATTTTGAGAGTTGTGTCATCATTACTTCCTTCCGTGTCAACATAGTTTGGGCTAATTTGTAAACATAATGTGCTTAGTTAGAAAGCCTTCTTGTATTAACCTAAGAGACCTACATGACCATCACATACATACTTGATAAAGGAGTTTAATCCTATTAGATAGCGAGGGGCCGTTTTGATAAAGGATCAATAGGTCTTTATGGATCCCTTCACCCATAAATCCACATATTTTTTCTATACATCTCTATTCTCTTGCATTATTGATTGTTGCATCAAGGTAATCTCAATCCTCTTAAATACATAGGTGCATACTCGGCATCAAGTTGAAAGTGAATGCATTATTGATTGTTGCATCAAGGTAATCTCAATCCTCTTAAATACATAGGTGCATACTCGGCATCAAGTTGAAAGTGAATACATCTTTCTTACTTTGTGTATCTTGTAACTCCATTAAAATCATCGATATACATAAGTAATTCATAATAACATGACTAAAAAATAGGTACAATAATCAAAACCATTAAACTTTAAAAATATAATGTTTATCTAAAAACATTAATAAAAGCAAAACATAACATTTGAATTTATAAGATGTAAAAAGATATAAAATATTGACATCCATAGCGTTTTTCTTCTTTGAACTTGTAGTGTAATAGGAAAGCCCAATGAAGAGTAAGATTTTTGGTATGACACCAGAAAACCAATACACTCTTCATCTTTAATTCTTTTTTCTCACCCTAATATCTATCATAAATGGGAACATGTATCACCTTTAATGCGAGAATGGAGGAGAGAGAGAGAGAGAGAGAGAGAGAGAGAGAGAGAGAGGTGCACAAAGAAAGAAGGGGAACTAGAAATTCATACTACAAAGTCAATAGTATTTCAAAACACCAAACAAAAACATCATATTATTGAAAATAAACGTTGTAATCAAAAAATGCATATATAATTTCTTAAACTAATAAAAATCCAAAATACTAAGTAGATTACATAAAAAAATTTAAATCAGACACATTTAAGGTAGTTAAAATGTCAATAGCATCAGAGAAGGTAGATTTCACCTTAGGCTTGGTCAGGGTAACAATAACAATAAAATATTTGATAAATCTATTTTAATATTAGTTATACCTAGTCCCAAGGAGTGTACAAAAGATAGAGAGAGTCAATAGCTAAGTATTATCTTTTACCTCTCTCTTGTCTACATGGAAGAGAGAGAAAGATCTTAGACACTCCTTTGCTCTTTTTTAATGAAAACTTTGCCCAATGGTTGTAGATTGTGGATTTTTAAGGACATGGAAAATTAAATCACCTTGCCATCCCAATGCTTCTTGCAATAAGCTCAAGGTTTAATTAACCTTCTTATCAAAATGTAATGTCTTTTTCTTAATTCTTTGTTCATTCACATACAAATACCACGTAATCTGAGGGAATTTTTGGATTACTTTCCATGCTACTGTTTGATGTGTGTTAAAGCCTCTTAGTTTTCAAGTTCCTTTTATATTAGCTGATCTCCCAATGCCATCCTCATGTGATGTTTTCCATGCTTATGGATATTGGGCCAAATACTATACAAAGTGATTAGATTTCCATTCTTCCTATAGTTCAAAAAAAATTTATAATTCCTTTGGTGATCCTTTTGGATTATTGGCATCTTTTGATGATGAGCTTCACAAAATGTTTAGGTGGTATCAAAATCATGGAGATTAAACTTGGCATGTCTCTTGTTCCTTTCAAGGTGGTGGACGTCATGATGGATATTAGTGTACTATGAGCTATTTGTTGGACGACGTGATATCCAAAGTAGATAGTTTGTATCAACTCTTAACCAAGAGAGTGGTTATAGATGCTAGAGTTATAATAATAGAGGATGGTGGGGCTGAGAGAGCCAAGATGATACCTCAATTGCATCTAGCTATGTTGTTGGTGTTTTTTAGAATATTACTAATGATGCTATTCCTTTGGGCATTGATTTGGTTATTGATCCAATTGTGGTTTGTCGCATGACTTGATGAGTCTATAAGTTAATGTAATATACTTTATGACTTTCACAAAGCTACAAATTAGTTTCTATTCTTAGTGATCTTAATGGCCTTTGTCGACATGCTCTTGAATTTTTGTGAAAATTTACATTTACCCTATCAATTAGTTCCTTAATTATCTTTATGGTATTTTTATCAATGCAATATATCTCTTTGATCTTTATGTTATGCCCTTATGAGTGGCTCAATGTGAGTTAGAATTTGGTCACCTTAGTGATTGCTAATTTTTTAATGGTACTTGTAGATGTTGTAGACCTCCTCTAGATACACCCAGCAAACTTTACCTAGAGTGTCACGATGCTACAATAGAGAATGTGATTTGCTACTATGGGAAGTATATGTGCCAAGTATAGAGTTCCTTGTCTGTAAGACCCAAGAAAGTTTAAAGTATCCTGCTCCAGCACAGGCTTGCTCACTCCCTCATTCTTGCATGACATAAGTCACAAGTAGACCTTTACGAGTGATGACACAAAATAATAGCAAAAACATTATCATTGAGTAAAAACATGCACGTGTAATTGCAATATAAGTACCACTCTCAACACCAATATCATTTGTCAAAGCTTGACAATTCATAGCACTAACAAAAAACCAAATTAGTCAGAACTTGTAACCCTTACAACAAGAGCTATACTCCCCTTTTACATTGGGGATTCTACATTAAGGAAAGTCAAGGACTCATCATTAGGTGGAGAGAAATTTGAAGAGGAGATTATATCCATCAAAAAGGGAGAGATCACAATCCCTTGTAAGTATATACCTATAATTTCCAATAAGCCTCAGGAAGGAGAGTGAACTAAAAAAAGAATATTACTTATATCATGAAGGGGGATGCATGGAGTTACAATTATAGGTTTCACACTTGGATATGCACCTAGAAATAGGAAAAAAGGGTTCCCAAGGGGGCATAAATGGATGTAGAAGTAGATGGGACTTTACACATAGTGTAACACACTCAAAAGGAAATGCCAAAGGACTTGAAAGATAAGTGGATCAACAGATGTGCAAGGTGATGGTGGCAAAGGGACTCAATGATCTTGTGAGGTCCATGGGAGACTCAGATATGGCTTATGGGGCCAAGAGGACCGTCACAAAAGTGGAGACTCTATGCTATTTTATCATAACCTTAAAACTTTTTTTTTTAAAGACCTATGAGTCTAAAGGTTTATTGAGTCATAATACACATGTATCACCAAAATTAGCTTATTGATATTCTAAATAAGATCTTACCTCTCTTGAATCCCTCCTAGTCCCCTACCTTCTAATATGCCATTACATCTATCTTCCCTCTATCTAAGTTTTCTTAATGCAATCGGTTTCTTAAATATCAAAAGAATGGTACCCTTCATGTTCCTAGATTATTTAAGGATTTTTTGTCTTGCTATTTGAGTGTCAAAATTGAGAAGATTGATGGAGATAATGATATCATTGGAGAGAGAGAGAGAGAGAGAGAGAGAGAGAGAGAGAGAGAGAGAGAGAGAGAGAGAGAGAGAGAGAGAGAGAGAGAGAGAGAGAGTAGAGTAAGAAAATACTTATCATTTATAAAATCTTATCTAGAAATGCTCATTAAAAAACTTCTAAATACACACAAGTGAGTTTCATCAAATCTTTAAAATTTTGCATTAGAAAATTCTAATAAACATGGATGGACACCATTATTACTAATGATTTTTCAAGCTGTTTGATTTTTTGTAGTACATTCACCTTTCATAAATTGACCCTTTATTAGTAATAAATGGGCCAATTTCAAGTTAATACTAAGGTGAATAGCATCATAACATTATGCATGATTATGTGGGAAATTCTTTTAATATTTCTATAATAATGGCAACTTCTAGGCTTCTATATCATTTTGAAAGTTTTCATATTATCATTTGCAATGCACCATAGATCTATACCTCTTATATCCCTCAATCATTAGTATGACTCGCTCAATTTTCTTGCTTAAGTGAACCATTTAGGGTAAACTTAAATTTTATGAGCATAACAATTAAGGTTTTTGTGTTAATAAACATGGATAGGAAGCTTATTTCTAATGATTTTTTAAGAATTTTTATTTTGGTGGTAGTATATTCATAATTATTCCTTTGTAGTAATAAATGGCCGATTTCAAGTCACTACTAAAGTGAATAGCATCGTAACACATTGAACCTTATGCATGATTATGCGGGAAATGCTTTTAACATTGCTATTAATAGTGGCTTTTCTATACCTCTTACATCCCTCAACCATTACTATGGCTCACTCATTTTTCTTGCTCAAGTGAAACATTCAAGATCAAGGCTTTAGGGTAAACTTAAATTATATGAGCATAATCGTTAATATTTTTTCTATTAACTTGACCATCCACCCTCTCTACACAACTCTAAAGGTATTAATAGGTGGTTTTAATATTTCTAATAATGGTGACTTTTCTATACCCCTTACATCCCTCAATCGTGATTATGGCGGCTCACTCATTTTTCTTGCTTAAGTGAAACATTCAAGGTCAAGGTTTTAGGGTAAACTTACATTATATGAGCATAATCATTGAGGATTTTTTTATCAACTTGACCATCCACCCTCTTTGCACAACTTGCAAAGGTAGTAATGGATGGTCATAAACATTTGAAAATGAAGGATCAATATTTTTTGACTAAATCACTAAGAAGGATTTTCCCAAGGCATCGCCATCAATGTTTGTAAGTTTGAAATATTGTTAAGGTTTTAAGAGTATAAATTTGTGTACAAAGGCTTAATCCTAATTTGTTTTCCTCAAATACAATAACATGAAAAAAAAATATACAAGGGCTTGATCCTAGTTTGTTTTCCTAGAATACAATAACCTCGGGGGGTCCACTATATGGAAGCCCCTCCTACGACGTGCGTTCAAGCGGTATTTAAAAATCCCCTTATCTGTGAATTTTGAGCTAATAAAACTACCCCTTTTTCTTTATAAACTTACGGTTTTTTTTCCAAAGTACAATTAAAATACCCCACTTGTAATTGTATTTCTGTAAATTTACCCAATATTTTGGATTAAAAAAACCCCACCTAATGATCGCACGTGGTAGACTTACATATTTTGAGGTGCACCCCCCGAGACAATAACATGAAGAAAATTTGCATGTCATTTCTTTGTGCACCCATGTGCATCAATTGCACAATTTGGCCTTTAAATACCGTTGCTTGTTTGCAGTCTATTGAAGAAAAAGATGTTAAGGCAAAAGAGAAAATAATTTTAAAATGTGCTGTTTAGAAGCAATAATGGACAATCAAAAACCTAATAGCATAGCTTCGATGACATTAGCAAAGTTTTTCACAACAAATTATTGGCGTTGTTTGTGACCAAAAATGTGGCTTGCATTTGGGAAGCTTGAGGATTGGGAATGGCTAGTGGGAGACCTTTCCCAAGACAAAATCTAATGAGTGAGACATCCGCGAGCTAGTTTCCTTATTAGGAAAGATCAATAGTTGGGCATTCCCAACCATCATAGTTGTTGGAAAGTTAATGGCGAGACAGAGATGCGAGTGACTCGACTGCTTGAGGTTTTTTGGAACAATATGGCAGCTGACATATTGCACGATAACAACCTCCTCTTTTTTCATGTGGCAACATGTTAGCAGTCATCAAAAAGTATTATGTAGGCTGAGTTGGCATGATCTCGTACCATTTCCTGAAAATAAAAGCACCTATTTAAATTGCTTCCACAAACCAAGACCATAACTGTAGAGTTGTGATTGGAAATGACCATTCTAAACTCATGTTTTCAATTCTTTGGAATAAAATCTAAGGTAATGTTTTCAATTCTTGGGAGCATAAAAACATCAAGAACATTCTAAATCCAAATTATATTATATTTTTAAAGAAAACAGGAACAATGTAAACTCATAAACTGCCCTCTCAAGGAGGCCATGCTCGAGTTGAAATGGATAGGTCAAGGGAGACATGTGGTTCGGGTGATTTTCTCCAAATGGGGTGCTCCTCTGTTTCTTGTGAAGTGCTCATTTGAGAAAAAGTGTGGTCTCCTAGTAGCTTTTCCACAAGGGGGAGTTCTCTTGTTGATGGACTTGGACACCCACTTGTCAATTCCTGCCACCAATAAAAGTCCAAATAGAGATGAAAGGGTTATAATTAGATGAGAGAAAAAAGAATCACATTGGATGCCATCAATAATCTAGTAAAAAGCATGTAACTGATTAAAATGTGAATATATATAATTGATGAATTAGATTCAAGTTCTTTTGAAATAGCAAAAGTTAAACGATACTTAGTATATGGGACAAGTAAATTAGTGGCTTAAAGCAGATAAGGGACAGGTAAATTTGTGGCTTACTTTGTCTTGAGACGAGGGTGACGCAAAGCTAGGGTTTGCTCCAAAATTGTGTGGTATGATATTTGGCAAATTATGATCATCATATTGAACATGGGAACATGCAGAGGCTGGCCGCAACAAGAACCTCCACATGGGGTTTAACACGTCCACCACTCCATCACCCTCATGAAAAGCTTGAATGCATTGCATTCCTTGTAGGCTGCCGCCATGTCCAAACAATATTCCATCATCATTCTCTTCTCATCACCACAAGTACAACAATAAAGATGGTATAGTCCCATGTTCATCATCATCATCTTCATCATCGCTATATTAATGTTAAAGAAACAAAATTCCATCCTAAAATTATTTACCCTAAGAGCTTAGCTTAGAATCACCCGGCCTGAAGCGAATTAGTCTTTTTCCCTCTTGAGTGATAAAGACTTTATCAATGGTGCATGTACACTAAGAGCTAATTAGCCAAGAGTCACCTTGCCTTAAAGGAAATAGTTGAGTCATCATATGGTGCATCTATACTAAGGATCACCTTGCCTAATCTCCCCCTTTTTTTTTCCTCCTCCTAGAATCACTCAGCAATAAATCAATATGTGTGTGTGTGTGTGTGTGTGTGTGTGAGTGTGTGTGTGAGAGAGAGAGAGAGAGAGAGAGAAAAGAGAGAGAGAGAGTGTGTGTGTGTGTGGAGAGAGAGAGTGTGTGTGTGTGTGTGTGTGTGTGTGTGTGTCATATGCTTATAAGGCCCACCTCATATCATGCTGAGTATTTCTCAAAGTGTTTAAGGAGTTCTGTTGATCCTTGCTGTTATAATAGCTCGCAAAATGTTGGGGCAGCAGCTTGTAATCACTGAATTTGTCTTTGAAATTATCTCTCTCGATTTCATACCCTTTAACACGAGCAATCCACCAAAGCAATCATTTCAGAAAATTGCAATATTGGTTTTATTCCAAACCAAGCATTAAGAATCACATAATCATTCACAAATTATAGGGAATTAGCATGGCTTACCTTGGTATGGTGTAATGTCATCCCAGTTCATGCTTCTGTACATCTGCATGAATGGCAAGCCATGATGCTATTTTTTATTTTTTATTTTTTAATTATTTATTAAACAGAAAGAGACATTAGTTTTACTAGATTCTCACCTGTAGGTGGCTTTTCACATGAGAAATTGTAAGTCCCTTGACATTCATAAGCGCTAACACGTGCTTAGGTGTTGCATCTGAGTAGATTATCAGGTACACATTTAGGTATTAAACCAAATTATTATGCAAATCAGACCTAGCATCTACCTAAGGGTGCTTAAAGCACTACCAGGCTTTTTCAACCAGATTAACATTATAATAATCCTCTCTTATAAGTAAGGGTAGTTTTCAGCTGATTAAGCAAGGTCGCCTTAACGAGCTTTACAATGACGGCGTTATGATCCCAAAGGCGTTTATCACGTAGATTAGTGTAGTAACACCTTTACATTCACCGTATTTAATTATGTCGTAGCTCAATCAAGCTAAAAACGAGCATGTTATTGTCTGATTAAGAGAATTAAGAGGCAGGACCTGGTGTGTTATAACATGTAGAACAAAAAGCACATTATTGTGCAGACAAGCTACTAGCAAGCCTAAAATTGACCACGTTATGATCTTAAACAATGAAAGAGCAAGCTACTTAGGTTTGATTTAAGATTATCTGCTCGAGCAATGCCATGACTGGAAGCTTAACAAGCAATGGATTAACAAGGGTTTTAGGGCTAACTACTTTTGTGTCCACCAAGACTTGCGACAGCGGCGACAAAGAGGTGGTGAAGGTATGGAGTCCAGCGAAGGCGGGGCTGCTTGGAGCGAGAATATGGTCTAGCGGTGTTTGATGCACCTTCCTTTGCATAATCCGATGCAAGCTCGCCCATGGATGGGCCCAAAAAAGCCAACCAAAAAACTACGGGAGAGACGCCCCAAAATAGAAAAAAAAAAGCAGCCAAAAGCAAAAGCTAATTAAAAAAAACAGCTAAAGTAGCACCTTAGCTCCAAGCTTAATACAATCCATGGCCAATAGAAAAATGACTTGTGTTTTGCCATCCGTAAGGCGCATTAGTGGTGATGGTGATGCTTTTGGCAAAGTATACTGAGATCATGCATTAATTATGGTTACCAGATCGGCATCATTCCTCCTTTTGCCGCCACTGGCCACTTGCCACCTTTCACGTACTTATGTGCATGTAGACATATACCCCATGTAAGCTTCAAAAGGGCTCCATCCAATGGAGGCTCCAGGGTTCGAGAAATATTTTTTACTGAACTATACATGGATCCTTCTCGGTCTAGGTGGAACAGGACACTATGAATTTGAAGAGGTATTTTATTCATAATTTTATCCACTTATAACCATTTTTTGAAAATTTTGAAAAGGGCTTTTGATCCTTTTCCCTTCAATTTGAACCGACTTCCTACAAACTTAAACAGGTTCTAGGTTAATACGAACCTCCCTTTTCCCGAACCCAAAATGGAGCCCTTCCGGCTTCCTCAAGGCATTTTACCCTTCACATAAGAGGTTATTCACATAAGAGGTTGTGCACACCCTGGCCACCACTTGTGGCCGTGGTGGCCATCACACCAATGGCAAAGTGGTGTTGGGAGAGGGGTTCAAAAAGCCGGCCATGTGACCACACTAAATGCACCATCGGCCCTCTTGAGAATGTGAGAATAGCCTCTAAGGAGATGAGAAAATTTACCCTTTAAAGGAAAATATCAATGTTAAAAAGTCCTTCAATACACCCTTCGTATAAAGAAAAGCAAAGGATAGTGGTTAAAGTTCTAAAGTTCAAATGAAATAATGGGTGACTCTACAAAATTTAAGACCTACTCATGATTGCCTTCATTTACAATCCTTTTTCAAGAAGCTCCTTACCAAGGCTTGAAAAAAATGTTTTTTTCAACCATTAAAATTAAAGACAATGCTTAGACTAAACCGGGATGTAGACTTGAAAATCACTAAAAATCATACAATTGCCGGGATTTATTACTAAAATGTGGGTAGTATATTGTGTGCCATGTCGTGTGTGATGTATCATACGTCATTATTTATCATGTGTCATTTTTAGTATCGCTTAGGTTTTATGTCATGTATTATGAATCACTTATAAGTGTGAAAGAGAGTTGATTCCCTTTCTCTCAAAGACATATGGTATCTAGAAACATGCTTAAATCCTTTTATGAAATTTCAACATTATGCATGATATGTGATCATATATTGTCATGTATCATGTCACGTATCTTATTCAAGGACATTCGAGAAGAGGAATTCTTGTGCTGGTTAACCAAGGAGAAGAAAGAGTTCTTAAGAACAAGGATAGAGAAAGAGGAATGTTTAAAGTTCATTATTCCAAAGCAGTAGGAAAGGGGTTTTCTCATGGGTATTCTTCTTGTGTGTGGAATGTGGACCCATGGAGTACCTTAGGATACATCTTCAAGAACAAGGCTATGGGAACTAAGTTTTGAGAACAAGTATCCTAGATATGATTGTAATGGACATGATGAATAAAGAATTTAATTGATTGAAATAACATTAGTTTCACTCCACCATTGGTGTGTTTCATTATAGTATAACTCAACCCTAAGTTTCTCTTCTCTTTCGATTTCGTTAAAAGATTCATGGTTGGTGAAATATTTTTCATAGGTCCTTAATGTGTGTGATGAAGCACTTATTGATAGAAAGGAACCAATTGCAATCAAGATGAGGTGGTACCTCATGTTTGCAGAGCAAGATACAAAAGCAGCTAGTGAAGCTCTTTAACTATACTCTTATGTCCAAGGTAATGAAGATCTACCTACCACCTTTATTGCAAAAGAAAATGAGAGCCTACATTATTGCAAGTAGGCAATGTAGTAGGATTATAGTCCTATTTTGAGAACCACACTTGGTATCTTGTGGATGGTCTCAAGATATTATATATTAGTAGGGAGATAAAGTACATGTGCACAATGTGAGTTTGGACAAGGTAAAGGATTAAAGGTTTCTTTGCATTTAGGACTTTGCACAACTAGAGAAGACTGACATAACTTTTTTGTCAACAATTGTCTTGATGAATATAGCCTTATTGGTCAAGTAGATATGGATGGTGCTTCTTCACATGGATGTGTAGTCTACTTGTGTACTACTGGTGTATGCCAAATAGCTTTCAAAGAGCTTCCATTGTTCAAGGTCAACTTAGCCAACAAAGCCTCTAAATTCAATAAGGCCCATGACAAGCTTAAACATGCTTTTGGGGCATAGTAGCAACACATTCAGACCTTATGTATTGGCAATGAGTCTCATTGAATCTTTATTTTATGGTTAACTTTATGATTTTATATTATACATGAATGATCTCACCATGAGATAATCCATGATTAAAAAAACTAATAGTGGGGTTGTTAAAGAAAGTGTTCGAGATTATAGATCTTGGATGTAGGCACCCTAGCTACTACCTTGCAACTACGTATTGCTAGATCATGTACCGTTTATGGCAGCCTAAATTTATTGACATTTTAAATTTTTGAATGCAAGTAAGTTCTTACTTTGATAGAGGCGGATCATAAGTTTTCAGATAGGAATAGTTAAGATATTGTGGTCAAGAGCTTACTACATGTATTTAATGGGAAGTCTCATATGCTCAATGAAACAATAACTTTCTAGCTAATGTCTATTGAGTAAGCTCTCAAAGCCCTAAGACAACCGTCCCTAAAGGCACAACTCTAAGTGCTCAAGTACAATAAGATAACAATATAATATTTTATCACCATTAATGCTTTGAACATAATCCTTCAAGGACATTAATGTAACTCAAACTCGGGTAATACTTCAAACATTAGAAAACATTTAATAAGGGATATCTCATTAGACTCAATTTGGGAGTTGTATCTTGGATTAGTATGGTGGAAATCTTGTTAATAAAAGCTACGAACAAAGTTGCATGTTTTTCCTCATATGGATGCCTCACAGCATGGGAGAAGTGTAAACATACTAATAGTATTGCATTACAACAATGAGCTTTTTATACTTGTACTAGCACTGCAACAATGCTTGTAGTAGCATTGTAAAGAACTACAAGTTTTAGGTCCACATGATAAGGCACATTGGGTACTAAGATTGCCTTACGTATATAAGCCTCTCACAAAGAAATCAGCGGTAAAAGATGTCAAAAACATGGTCAAATATAAATAGCTTGGTGATTTATTTCTAAAAAAATAAATGTGAAAGAATGAAAACCTTGGGGAAGTAAGTTGTATAGATTTATGTCATTTATATATTGAAGTGTATTATACTTTTGGAAAATGTGTCTTTAAATTTTTACTCAAAATAAATGAACTAGAATTTTTAGCTCCACATGATAAGGAACACTGAGTACTAAGAACCTTGTGTATAAGCCTCTCACAAAGGAATCATCATAAAAGGCATCTAAAACATGGTCAAATATAAATAGGTTGGTGTCAAAAACATGGTCAAATATAAATAGGTTGGTTATTTATTCCTTAAAAAATAAATGTGAAAGAATGAAAACCTTGGGAGAGCAAGTTTCATAAATTTATGTCATATGTATTGACTTGTGATATATTTTTTGGAAAATGTGACTTTAGAAATTTACTCAAATTTTGGGTGACTTAAAAAAATTTGGCTAGGAATGTTTCTTCTAGAATGCCCAACCTTTTTAGAGAACCTTATAAAATATCCAATAGGCAAAATATAGCCCCCTTTTTTTTCTTGCTATCAATATTTAAGATAATGCATGAGTTCAACGTCTAAAGGGATTTCAATTTTCATAAACTTAATAAAATGTTGCATACTTTTCATGAACTTAAATAAAATGTTTTGTACTTTTTTTATTTCAAAAAGTGAAAAAAATTTGTATGCTTGGTCCAAAAAGTGGTAGATTTATTACCTCCAATTTTATCATCAGGGTAAATTAAAGTTCCCAAATTTATATGTACTTATGATTTACATGGGATATACATAGTTTTCATTTAGTGGCACACCCTTGGATCCACCCTCCATGGCCCCCCACACCCATCCCCATGTCACCCTCTATCCAAGACTCGACCCCCTTGGCCCTAACCCCCCACCACCCAAGTGTTAGAGGCATGAAATCATCATGGATGGAAAGGTTAGTCTCATATTTTGATGACCAAGAAATGTTCTAATATCTCCGTTATGGCTTTTAACATCTTAGTATCATACCACATGGGCAATGTTCACCTTTCGGTAAGGGTATTAGAAATATATTCCCCACCCTCATTATCTCCCAACTTGCTCATGTTTTTGAGGAGAAGTAGTTATATTTAAGAAAACATGGAGCTTAAAATTCTCAATTTAACACGATAGAAGGTCTTGTTTGATCAAGATGATTATAACAACTTTGTGAAGGTCTAGCATGTCATGTTCAAGATGTGAGCTCATTGCATCCTTGAAGATTGTGTCAAGGGTTGCATTGTAACTTGGGGCCCCTAAAGACTCTAAATAACATCAAAAGGCTAGTGATACATACAACAATTATGTGTCTGGGGATTTGACAAACTTATCGACGAGTTGACCACCCAAGTGCTTATATAAGAACCTCTTTCATTTTTCCATCAAGTGCTTAAGAAGTATCCTTCGTTGTGAAGCAATATAAAGTCTTCCCATATCTTATTAATACCATTTATTAATACAAGAAATTTTAAGCTTAGTAGTGTCCATGCATAGTTAAACAAAGGGGATGTCTACATTAAACTATATAATTATTATCAAGATTTTTTCCTCTACTCTTTTGTGAAATCTATTCATTTAAAATCTTATTGTGGAGTGTGTAACTTGTGTCACACTACATACAATCTTTCTAAAAGTGGTACAGAAGGAGTAGCACCTACGGTAAGTTATGGTGGTAAGTAATAAGTTCCATTAGGTTATTGCCAGATATATGATTTTTTGCTAGGGATCCTATGTGATATTTTCAAGTTTTGTTTTAAAAAAAGAAACTTATATACTTGAGTATAAGAACTCAGTTTTCTCTTCCAAATGTTTTCCAATGTTCACTTAAAGCATCTTACACAACTCCCTCTTCATAAAAAGGTGGTGTCATTCACCTCCCTCAAGTAACAAATCAAAAGGACGGGAGTGAGCATGGGACCTGCCAACCCCCTCCGACCAACATGGACTAATGCACTTTTTATCATAGAACACGTGGTTACCTAAAGACCCTTATGTCGTTTAGAGATCAATGTGGGCCCCTTGGACTTGAACAAGGGATTTCTTTTTAAATAGTCAATGATTCACCATTCATTGGGTGATGGTGATCATAGAGATTCCACTCCATCTTAGGGGATTTAGAGACGGTAATCCCAGCTGTTAAAAGATTCAAGCAAGCTTGATTTTTTATAGGCATTGTCTCCCTTCAAAATGATGGATACTTGCAAAATATGTTTAGTGTATTACATGATGTCCCTTAAAAGTGTTTGGGTGCATTTGATAGTTGAAATGCTTAAACACCTGCATGATGGTGGTCAAAAATCAAGCATAGGAGCTGGATCTCACGTGTTTGTTCCTCATGGGCAAGAATGTGATCCCCACATCCACAGGGGTTTAACGGAGTGGCTAGGGTGTTCGATTTTCGTAGGGGAAAAATCCCGAGTTGGACCCTTGCTTGCTACACCAATTGGTATTAAGTTCCAATTCCAGTCCCCACACCCCCCCCAAAAAAAAAGAAAAAGAAAAAGTGTGATGTGGGCCACTTGTGGGACCATGGATGATGGGTCCATGACCCACGAGAGAGGCAAAGATCCTCTACAAGTACCAAGTTGCAATTATGAAGCTGAGTAATTTCGTTTCTTCGGAAATTGGAATTAAAAAACCGGTTCTAGTTTTTTAAAATTTAGTAAAACAGACGACCACAGAGTGGTACTGCTGGTACATTTTTGAACATTCTTGTGCTCACATCTAGGGTACTACATGATGGATTTTATTTTAAAAGCCAGGAGGACCATCTTGACTGCAGTTTGCATTGGTTTGTGGCAGTCGCTCATGTGCGCAGTCGTCCACGCCTTGATAATTATTACACATATATACTAAATTATTACTAATACAACACATTTCTGGCACTTAGCATCTCTAAATTATGACTCGGATCTATGTGTGTGCGCGCTTTCCGTACACGAAAAAAAATATCGCATTATTGCCTTCTAAGTTCTACGCTACGCGAACATTTACAATTGAGGCTGCGCTACGTCAGATCAGTTACTTCCGCCACCCTGAGACATCATAGACTATCGCCATGCCTTTAATTAACCTTTGATACCCACAAACATTCGTCCATTTAGGTCTAATCAAGTGTGTTTATTTCTTCACAAAATCTTGATTATCGAGATTATTGAGAACCTGTTAGATCGTAATCACGCTTCATAGAAAGGTGGATAGGACTGTATTATTTCAAGGACTGGATAGGACTGCATTATTATCAAGCTTCATAGTGCTAACCTTGTGTACTCTTTACACAGTATATGACTTCGTAGTACTATTGAATGGAGTTTATTTTCTTTCGCTGATCGAAGCGTTTTGATAAACGTTTTGGACGCCATCAAGTGTAGTTGCAGGAGCTCTAGCACTGGTGGTACTTCATATGGTACTAGATAATCTACTCATATAAACCTTAATTATGAGGGCATTGAGGGGCAGACATCTTTTTCCTTCTTGTCGCCTTTATTCCTTAATGCTCATCTCACACCCTCCAAGAAGCACTCATACTTCACTTGATAACCGTCCGGCCTCCACTGTGAGAGAAATCATCTTCACTGTCCTCCTCTTGCCCCCTTGCACATAAGTCAAACACCTCGCCATCATTTCCATTTGTTTTGTTCCACAGGCACCATCAATATTACATGCAGTATACCCCCCTTGTAAGTTGTCCTTCATTGTAATTCTCCTAGTTTGGCTGCTAGTACTACACTTCCTTTAATTTCCTAGCTCCTACAGTTGGAGAAATATAAACATAGCATTGCTATACTTTATAATATTAGCTTTAGCTACATAAAGTTATCACCCTATTTCTATGATCCATACAAGAAATAGATTCATAATGAATAGTTTCCTTCTTGCTCATTCCTCCAACATGATACATTAATTTTGGTGTTTTGTTCTACACTCACCCATCAAGATACACCGTAAAAACAGTGCCTTGTCCTACATAGTAAATTTCCATGTTAGCCAGTACCTACTACTTCCTTTCGCTTCCTAGTTCTTACAATTGGAGAAATAAAACTAGCATTATTCTATTTTATAATATTAGCTATAGCTATGCGAAGCTACCAGCCTATCATTCTAATAAAATACAAAAAGAATTAGATTCAGGAAGAGTTTCCTTTTTTTGCTTCTTCCTCCAACAGGATAGAGCGAAGAGTCACTGTAAGAAATAAGGGGTATAGCTATGTTTCTATCCACGTAGAAATACAAGGATCTATAGATTGAAAAAATCACATTTCACACTTATAAACATGGTTGGTAACTTAGCTATGGGTTCGCGATTGGGCCACGTTCCAATTGTGTTTATAATAGCCCTTATAATTGCATTTTCAACCACATTTATAATCGTAAAACAAAACAAAATCATACAAAAGTTGGGGAAGAATGGGAGAGATTAATCTCCTTATTTTTCTAATTATTTTTAAATACACATCATTAAAATTAAGAGCACTTTATAAATGAGTACTTGAAAGTTTGGTTGACCATGGTTAGTAGGCGATTTTTGAAACAGTTTCCTTGGGCATCTGTGAGAACACTCCCATCAACATCCACTGTGTCATATAAACTCTCCATCAAGCGATCACCATCCCTCTCATCCTCCATGGATGGCGAGCTAGTGTTTCCACCGAGACATGCACCAAAGCTACAATTCACCATCGTGCGACGTTGGGGAGATGGTAGGGTTGAGGTGGGCATGGATCGAGACATGGAAGGGGCATGGATGAATGTGCCAATGGAAAAAGTGTGGCCTGGGTAGATAGGAATGTAGATGGAAAGAATGAATGCGGTTAGAAGGGTAGAAGGAGTTGGTATATATGGGGGGGAGGGGGGGTTGGATTGTAACCAACTTGCGACATGAATTGGGCCCTATATCTTTAGAAGCATCTATCATAAAGGTCTCGATCTTTATGAGCTCCTTGTGGATTTTTAAAAGAAGACCTAGGCCACATCTACAACAGGGCATAAGGTAAAGACATATGTATAGATTAAGGCATAGGCATAGAAGCTTTTATTCATAGGCCTCTATGCCTCTATGCAAGCCCTTATGTAAAGATGCATAAAGTGAGGCATAGGCATAAGCATAAGCATCAACCTATGAATACATAGCTCTCTATGAGCTATGTATGCGCATAGAGCTCTATCCATGCATAGAGATCTCTATGTATGCATAGATCAACTCTATCCATGTATAGAGCTCTATGCATGCATGGATAGAGTTGATCTATGCATACATAGAGAGCTCTATGCATGGATAGAGCTCATAGAGAGCTATGTATGCATAGGTTGATGCTTATGCTTATGGCTATGCCATGCATAGAGCTCTCTATGCATACATAGAGATCATAGAGCACTATATCTATGCATAAAGCACTCTATGTATACATAGACCTCATAGCATTTGTAAAGATCCCTATGTATGCATTGAGATCTCTATCCATGCATCGAGCACTCTATGCATGGATAGAGCTCATAGAGATCCCTATGCATGTATAGAGAGCACTCTATGTAGAGTAATCTATGCATGCATAGAGAGTTCTATGCATGCGTAGAGAGCTATAATCATGCATAGAGCACTCTATCCATGTAAAGAGCTCATAGAGAGCCCTATGCATACATAGAGCACTATATCTATGCATAGAGAGCTTTTCATATGCATACATAGATCTCACACTACAACACACAAAAAGCACAGTCGCGTCTAGAGCCGTGCAAATTTAAAAGAATCCATTTATGGCAAAAAACACTTCACATGTCTATAGGCATGGCTATACATGTAGCTAGGGGTGTGTGGCTATAGGCACGCATATAACCACGATATAGCTGCGCATATAGTAGTGTGTATAGCCACGTGCAGCTATAGCCGTAAACTATTTGCAAAAAAAAACGAGGATAGAATGGGAGAGAGATGTGTCTCCACATCTCTCCCCTATTTTGTCCTCGTGTTTTTTAATTGCATTATTTAAACACTAATTAATCATATTTAAAAAAAACACTTAATCACTTAAAACATACATTACATACAAATACACAAAAAAATAATTATAATACAATGTCATGGGCATTACAATAATACTATTATATTGTAAATTACATAAGTTGATCATGTCCAAAAATGACAAAAGATGAAGATGACTACGAAAACTAATTACATTAATTCATCATATTCCCGCGTGCACCACCACCTTCATCAACGCTACTTTCAGCATCGTCTTCCTACATTAAATAGTGAAACAAATCAAAAAAAGTTAGCCACAAGCAAAACAACATAAGAATTAAGACACTTGGGTGATAATTAAAATTCAAGTTCAACTACTCACTAAGCAAACTAAGCAAAACAACATAAGAATTGAGACACTTGGGTGATAATTAAAATTCAAGTTCAACTACTCACTAAGTTTCCCTGAGCTCGTTGGATATCTGCATCAGTGACCACCCCCTCGCGTTTGAGCCACTCCCAAGTCTCAACTTCGTTGTGATGCTTACGGTACCTATTCTCTCGAGCTATGGGGGGGGGGGCAACCTACTACCCTTTCCTCTAAACAAATTACAACATGCATGGGATATGAAATTCACCAAGACAAATGAGCTAAACTTAGTGATGCATGACAAAGAAAAAACTTGCAAATCGTGCAAAAGCCAAGATGTCTTTCCTCTGGATCCATACTTTGTCACACCGTACTTCTACAATAGCTCACTCGCATGTGCCGCCTTTTGCTGAGGGTGTTGAGTACCCTCCCTGACTTCTTTCTTTGCCTTCTTCCACTCCTTAATTTTGCAATTAGAGGGAATTTGTGAACCATCTTTCACACACCTCCTTGCGACGTGATACCTCCTATTATTGAGTATTTTTATTATGTGATTCCTTTCCCACTCATTGAAAAAATGTGTGTGTGGTGGGTTTGGGTACCACTCATGCACGTACTGCACCATATACATGAAATCTCTATCCTTCTTCTCTCCCCGTGGTTTGAAGGCATGTTTATAGGCTTGGTTTAGTAATTGACAGAAGTTGTAATAAACCCTCCACCCCATCTCATCCATAAAAGGCCCACCCTCCTCGTCAAGGGTATAGTAAAGCATACCACCCTCCCTAGGCACGTCATCTATTGCCACATAGGTGAATATGATCGTGGACCTCCTCCAAAGCATCTACCGCATTCACCTCCCCCACTACTGGATCATCCATAAAAGGCCCACCCTCCTCGTCAAGGGTATAGTAAAGCATACCACCCTCCCTAGGCACGTCATCTATCGCCACATAGGTGAATATGATCGTGGACCTCCTCCAAAGCATCTACTGCATTCACCTCCCCCACTACTGGATCATCGATGGCTCTAAGAAGCCCTTGATCTATCACCACTTTAGTGGCATCGTGAGGATGTCGCATGGTGGGGAGATGGCACTGTGGATGTAAGCGGGGTTTGTTGTGTGGAGGGGATAGGAGGAGGACAAGAGTGCGATGAGCACTAGGAGGAGCTGAAGGACGAGGAGTAGGGAAAGTGGAAGAGTGAGGGGTAGGCAAAGTGGAAGTGAGAGGGGTAGGGAAGGCAATGGGATGCATGGAAACAGGCAACTATGGGATAGTTGAAGTGTCTGTTGGCACATAGAAGGTGGGGGATAAGCCCGAGCGAGTCAATTGTCCAGCCTCGTACCTAGAGTTTAGTCAGTTCCAAGCCGCCTATTGTTAAAATTACAACAATGTGATGAGCTATGGTGGATCAAATGCTAGAATCAACATCATTAACAAAGTGATTAGATGATAAAAATTAAGACGTAACTAGTGAGTAATTAACTAATAGCTTAATGTAGGCATGGATAATCAAAAACCAGCAAGTTCTCATTAGGCCAATGCCTCAATTTATAGAGTTTACATCCAAGCATCTAATCCCACTAATTTCTCCTTGATTCACTCCACCTCTTTTGCTTTATTCTCTCCACCTCTCCCAGAATATCTCCACACCTCCTAAATCTTCTCATGCTACCCTTTATTCTCTCCCAGTAGATTCTTCTCACCTTTTCATACGTTCTCTCACATTTACAGATTCTCTTTTACAGCCTCTAACCAAGGGCTTGTTCCCGCACACACCCTATTCACTTGTATATTTCAACACCTCCCCTCAAGTGAATACTCCTAGCACACCTGGACCCTATACCAAGTTTTCCTCTTACTTGATAGTCCGCGACCAGTGCCTAGCACACCTCCCCTCAAGTGAACTTAGCACACTTGGACCCTATACCAAGTTTCTCTCTTACTTGATAGTCTGCCGACCAGTGCCTCAAGTCCCTAAACTCATAGTCCTTGACACTCTCTCTCTCTATGTATCCAAGGCTACTATAAGTGCCCGCGACCTTGACTAAAGTGCTCACACATACATCTACCACGTGGCCTACATCATCGATGGCTCAGAGTTGGTTTTACTTTGTTGGGACAGGTTACATTGGGTTGTGGGGTCTCTCTCTCTCTCTCTCTCTCTCTCTCTCTCAGATTTTCACATGGCTCCTCACTCTTTGGAGCCTCACATCTTCTCTTGTCTTCAGTCTTCTTGTCGTGGCAGCTTCTCTTCACGCGTCCATGTCTTCCTCTTCTTTCAGTCTTCTTGTTGTGGTGGCAGCTTCTCTTCTCGTGTCCATGTATTCCTTCAATGCTTCCTCTAGCTTTTCTTCTTGGTGTGGATCTTTCTCTGGAAAGAGATCTTCTTCTTTCATGGCTGGAGCCATGAGCTTGTCCGTCAGTTCTTGCTCCATGTGAGCAACATGTTTAAATGTTTTGTTGACAGTTCTTTTGGGCTTTTGATGTTTATCTTGTGTCATTATGCAATGCAAACCCAAATCTATGCGGGAGGTCTTACCTCTTGCCTTATTCTAGACAAGGATAGTGTCTGATCCCATTTTTACATTGATGTAATGTGCCCAATACATAATGCATATAGCATTCATTCTTATGCACATTCCCAAATGCAACTTTGACTGTGAATAATCTTGAATTTGCGTGTGATTTGTAGGCATTAACCAAGGGTTAAATGTAAAATGATGATTACCACAAATTTATCAGCATAATTTTACCAAAAATTACATTAAATCAAGGGTAACCAATTTGTACGGAATGGTTGGAGTATCAAACCATCTCCGAATTGCAATATGAAGTTATAAGGATCTGTATCAGATATCTAATTATTAATTTGAACCCTAAATTGTACCAAAATATAGTGATTAGCATTGATTAATCATTGATTAACAAATTAATCCTCTGTTTTGTGTACAAAAATAGAGTATGCGGGGAGCCCAGATCTGAGGCCTTAGAGTTCAAATGAGCTCAAATTCTTTCAAGGCCATCAATAGCAATTAGTCTAGTAGAGGATTAAGCTAATAAACACAAGATTTGACAAAACATTGAATGCTTAATCTCTGTTTTATCAAAGTCACCTGCAGATTTGATGAAGAGCTTGGATCTCACTGTAGACTTGATTAAATCAAATTCTGACTTCACCAGCTTGTAGAGCATGCTTGAAGACCCTTGGGCTAAGAGGAATTAGGCTAATTCACCTTGTGTGAGTGTAGATCTGAGATCTCTTGCAAAAAAACCCTTGGGGCTAAGAGGAACTAGGCTGATTCACCTTGAGTGACTGTAGATATGAGATCTCTTACAAAAAAACGGCGCTTCTTAATCATCAAAAATCGGTGTGCACTGGTGGTTTGAGATGTTTCTTGAATGGGCTGGAGCACAGCTGAGTTAGCTATATTGGGCTAGAAGGGTTTGGGCTAATTTTGAGCTTACAAGGAGAGGGAGCTCCTCCACCAGCTGGGGGTGCAGAGGTTAGTTGAAAAAGAGGGAAAATATTAGTTAGCTACTAATCCTAATTAGCCAGGTGATTAGCAAGATAATGGGCTCACAAATTGATAGATTCTAGGCTTGGCTTTGATACTATGTTAAAATTACAGCAATGTGATGAGCTATGGTGGATCAAATGCTAGAATCAACATCATTAAACAAAGTGATTAGATGATAATTAAGATGTGATTAGTGAGTAATTAACTAATAGCTTAATGTAGGCATGGATAATTAAAAACCAGCAAGTTCTCATTAGGCCAATGCCTCAATTTATAGAGTTTATATCCAAGCATCTAATCCCACTAATTTCTCCTTGATTCACCCCACCTCTTTTGCTTGATTCACTCCACCTCTTTTGCTTGATTCACTCCACCTTTCCCAGAATATCTCCACACCTCCTAAATCTTCTCATGCTACCCTTTATTCTCTCCTAGTAGATTCTTGTCACCTTTTCACAGGTTCTCTCACATTTACAGATTCTCTTTTACAGCCTCTAACCAAGGGCTTGTTCCCGCACACACCCTATTCACTTGTATATTTCAACACCTATGCCTCAAAAACACTACACAAATCAGGGTCATCTATGGGTATGGGAGGTGTACTAGAGAATTTTCCTCCATATATCAAATCTTGATCTGTTTGGTGATCCCCATAATGGCCACATCTATAAAAATTAATATCATTAGTACTAAGCTTAATGTACTAATCATAAGGCATTAAGCTTTAAGCTCTATGCATGATCTATATACATGTATGCATAGAGCCTATGTGTACTCTAATATGTGAGAGGATACCACTTCACAATACTTGCTAGACCTCCTTATATTAGCATGCAATGTCACTTCCCACTGAACTCTAACATAAGGAGGTCTGGCAAGCATTGTGATGATGACAATGCCTATACACATGTAAACTCTATGAATAGAGAGGATACCTTATGCATAGAAAAAGAGAGCATAAGCAATATATGCTATATGTATAAGAGAGTATAAACATTCAAAATCTTATACTCTCCATCCATGCATAGCACTCCACATCAAAAAATATAAATTTATGCATAAAAACATTACGCATCTTATGCTGCATAAAGCTCATGCACAAGCTTTATGCATAAAACCTTATGCATTAAACTTTATGCATAAAAACATAATGCAAAAGCATAAGCATAATTTTTAACCATGCATAGCTCACATAGAGTATGCATAGAGCATGTGTAAGCTCTATGCATGCTCTATGTGCTCACATAGTCTATGCATCACTCACATAGATCATGTGTAGAGTGTACATGTGTATGCCCTAAAGCCTTAAACCATAAAACTTATGCATAATGTGTTAAGACTAATGCATAAGCTTAATGCATTATGTATTATGTAGTAATGCATTATGTATTATGTAATAATGCATTAAGCTTATGTATTAAAGCATTAATGCCTATGCATTTTAAGCTTTATGCATTAATACCTAATGCATTAAGGCTACCTATGCATTAAATCTTAAATATTAAGTTTCATGCATAAGCTATATGCATAAGGCTTATGCATTACTGCCTAATGCATTAAGCTTGCCTATGCATTAAAGCTTAAAGCTTAAGCCTTAATAAATTAGCTTTATGCATAAGGCTTATGCATTAACCTTTATGCATAAAGCCTTATGCATAAAGCTTTATGCATAAGGCTTTATGCATTAATTCCTAATGTATTAAGCAAGCATATGCATTAATTCCTAATGTATTAAGCAACCATATGCATTACATCTTACAACAGTAGGCTTAAGCATGATGCATAAGCTTTATGCATAAGTCTTATGCATAAGCCTTATGCATAAATCTCATACACAAGATTTATGCATTAATACCTAATGCATTAAGGCTACCTATGCATTAAAGCTTAAATATTAAGTTTCATGAATAAGGCTTATGCATTACTGCCTAATGCATTAAGCTTGCCTATGCATTAAAGCTTAAAGCTTAGGCCTTAATAAATAAGCTTTATGCATAAGGCTTATGCATTAACCTTTATGCATAAAGCCTTATGCATAAAGCTTTATGCATTAATTCCTAATGTATTAAGCAAGCATATGCATTAAAGCTTACAACAGTAGGCTTAAGCATGATGCATAAGCTTTATGCATAAGTCTTATGCATAAATCTCATACATAATATTTATGCATAAGGTTTATGTATTAATCTTTATGCTTAATGCATAAAGCTTAAAGCCTAAGCTCAATGCATAAGCTTCATGGATAAAGAATATGCATTAAGCTTTTACATAAAGCCTTATGCATTAAGCCACATGCATTAAAGCTTTATTGAAAATCCTTATGCATATGGCTTATGCATTAAGCTTAATGCATAAGGATTTTACATAAAGCCTTATGCATAAAAACATAATGCATAAGCATAATTATAAAGCCATGATGCATGAGCCTTATGCTTTATGTATAATGAAACAAAATGCTTCCAACAAGCACCTGAGGGTGCACCATTAACAAGTAAAGAAAGGAATTATGAAAGATAAGTACTCTTACCTTGAGAATAAGAGAAGTTGAGTTTGCCTTGTGAAGTTGAGCTTATGTTGCTACAAGTTTAAGCATATATATATATATATATATATATATATATATATATATATATATTAGTGAAGCACATATATATTTATGTGAAAGCCTTATGCATTAAGCTTTATGTATATGCCTTAATGCATAAGCTTTATGTATAAGCCATATGCATTAAGGTTTATGCATAAGGCTTTATGCATAAGGCTTAATGCATAAAGCTTATGCATTAAGTTTAACCTTTAAGCTTTATGCATAAAGCTTATCCATTAAGTTTAACCTTTAAGCTTTATGCATAAGGCTTAATGCATAAAGCTTATCCATTAAGTTTAAGATTTAAGCTTTATGCAAAATCCTTATGCATAAGCTATTACATTAAGCTTATCCATTAAGTTTAAGATTTAAGCTTTATGCAAAATCCTTATGCATAAGCTATTACATTAAGCTTAATGCATAGGCTTGATGCAATGGCTTATACATTAATCTTTAAGGATTTTACATCGAGCTTAAAGCAGCTTAAGATTTCTACATAAGCATTTAAGTATAAGTCACATGCATAAAGCATTATGCTTAATGCATAAGCTTAAACCTTTATGCAAAAGCCTCATGCATTAGCTAGCTTTATGTATAAAGCTTATGCTTGAAATTTATGCATAAGCTTTAACATAAAGCTAATGCAAAAGTTTTATGCATAAGCATAAGTATAAGTCACATGCACAAATCTTAATGCATAAATCATAAATCTTAATACATATGGCAAGCTTAATGCATAAATCCTTGTGCTTAAGGTTTATGCATAAAGCCATATGGCATGAGCCTTATGTTTTATAAAAATGGATCTTATGCATAATGAAAAAAATACTCCCAAGCACCCAAGGGTGCACCATAAAAAAGTAACAAAAGGGTTTATAAAAGACAAGTACTCTTATCTCCTTGAGGAAGAGTAGAGTTTGTGTTGCAAAATTGAGCTTATGTATCGAGCATCAATCTACAAGTTGAAGAAAATATATACGTTAGTAAACTAATACGCATAATTTTATGGATTAAGCTTATGCACTAGCTTTTTGTACAAAGCTGAAGAAGGTATGGCTGTGGATTGGTGAAGGTACGATCGTGTCTTCAAGATGGTATGGCCGTGTCTTCATGCAGTTTTTTTTGGTTACCTTGTAAAAATAGGTTTTTACCCTAAGGCTATGTAACCAGAACCCCATTGCAGATTTTATACTAACTCCTTACCTAGTTTGCTAGAGTGAGAAGGTAACTCCAATTCGGTTTTGGGGTTGGTATCTCCATCAAAAGTTTGGAGGCTTCCATGGAGGGAGCAGCTGGGGTTGGAGATGCAAGGGGTTGAGTGGGAGTATACCAAGGGAGTCAGATGATAAGTGGTAGAGGAGTAGCCAAAGTTGAAGGTATATCATTGTCAGGGACAGTGGACTATGGTTGGATGGTCAAGGGGTCTTCTTGAAGTTTTTCTTTCCCTTTATCCCATGAAATAGTAGTGGTGTGGTAGTGGTGGAGGCTCCATTGAAATGTTGGTAACTTTGGGATGACAAGGATAGGAATCGTGTGTTGAGATGTCAAGCTCAACATGGGTTCACACTCATGAGGTGCCTACATGACCATTCACATTTACATCATTGGCGGGTTTGGTATCTGGCACCAACATATCTTAGTCTACAAGCCAGCATAGGCGGAATAGGCAAAAACATATGCAAATGCAAATGCAAATGCATTATCTTTAAAAACTCGTTGCTTTTTTATATTTTGTGTGCATGGCCTCTAAATATGTAAAAGTAATCTAAATATGACCTCCTATCACCTAAATTCAAATTTCTATTTTTGGAGACACTTATCTCTTAGTAGAACTATTCGTCTTCTTTAAAAAAAAAAAGAATTTTTGGAGCTAATATTTTTACTCTATCACTTTCCTAATGTTTCCAGCCTTATTGTCTCACTCTTCTCTGAGTGTACTCTCTTTCCTTCTTGAAATCTATATTAAAAGAGACACATACATGGCTTGGGAGGGACCTTACAGTAGACAAGATTAAATAAACAAACAAACATATAAAAAATACAACCACTGGTGGATTCGCATTCCAACCAAGCTATGCAATGATTCTAGCAAGTGATAGAGTGTGGAGGACCCTAAGCTAAATGCCCATCCTTGGCAGCAACGCCAAATATGTTAACCAAATTAGTATGCTACCTTTCAAGAGAGGGAGAGAAGAAGAGAAAGAAGACCATGCAAAGGTCGGTTCGGAGACGGTTCAGAGACACTAGCACTTAGCCAACACTAATGAGGGTTAACTTCCTGATGTGAGGCTGCTAGGGGCTCACTCCACCTCTACTTGTGTCACTCAAATGGAGCTTCCACAAGATAGGTAGAGAGAAAAGAGGAAGGGAGATATGGAAAGCTTTACCTCTACTCAATGCCTATGTGTATGCAAGAGGGGTCTCAAGAAGAAGATAAGAAGAGGGAGAAGAGAAGGCAAGAGAAGAATCATCACCTACATGCACACACCACAATCAAGCAAGCATACATTAACCAATTCAAGCTTACCACCATAGCCACAAGAGAGAGAGAGAGAGAGAGAGAGAGAGAGAGAGAGAGAGAGAGAGAAGGCAAAACTCAATTGTGATAATGGGATTGTCCCTTTTCATATTTCATAAATCACTTATATACATGAGCTCACTTTTTACAATGGCTAGCCACCCATTTATATATATTTCATAAATAACTTATATACATGAGATCACTTTTAACAATGGTCGGCTGCCCATTTACAATTGGGAGCCCAAAGCTAACTTCCTAGCTTTATGTACACTTGGGCTCATTCCTGCCTGTGAGACCGGTATTACACAAGTTGTAAGCTCGGTCATCCCGTATATCTTTTTCATGAAGCACTTTGTGGTATTACATAATAATGAGTTACACGAAATGTAAGCACGATTGAGAATGATGTTAACCAGTGTGGTTAAAAAGACCTCCTTAGAGGTAAGATAGATTTAGAGGCTTTGCGGGATGATCGTGTCTCCTAGGAGAGGCTAAGCACCTTGGCCCTAGAGAAAACTAGACAACACTATCATTCTGTTGCCTTGGCCAAGAAAGAAGAGGCTATGGACAAGGAGTGAGCTATCATACATAGGTTGACTATATCTATTAGGATGTAGAGACCTCCCTAGAGGTTAGAGAGATTTGGAGGCTTTGTGATGATCTTGAGTCCCAGGAGATGCCTGCCTTGGCCTTGGAGAGAACTAGACAACACTATCATTTTTTTGTCTTGTCCAAGAAAGAAGAGACTCTGAACAAGGAGCGAGCTATCAGACACAGGTTGGCTGCCCTTCAAAGGAACACGAGAAGCATCTTGAGTCTCCTTGGATCCCAAATCTCTTGTCCACTATTAGAGTTGAGTTACACGTGGCCATGGATAGGCGGGTTGAGTTTTCATTTCATGCTAATCAAGCATTTTGGACACAAATGGGTGGGAGATGCAATAAACCATTTTTCTTAGCACATGGACATATGCACAATAGGGAAAATTTGAGAGGCTTGTAGGATCTTTGAGGAGAATATTATACTGATCCAAATAAAGTGAGGAGTATTGCCTTAGGTTTTTATCAAACCTTGCTCTCTTTTGTAGAGGACCACTCTTTGGATACAGATGTTGCAAAACAAAAAGTTTGGGAGCGCATGCCCATGCTTATTACAAATGATATGTGGGCCTCTTTGGATGCCCCTTATTCAAAGGATGAGCTAAGCCATCATGCTTTGGACGCCCTCTCAAAAAGGAAAATTCCTAGGGTATGGTTTCTCTCTATCAATCCTTTTTGAAATTTTGGGATAGCATTAGTGATGATGTTACGATTTCTTTGCATGAGATGTGGTGTACTGTGCTATGATGTCCCCTTTATCCATGTTGTCCCGAAAGGTGGGGACATGACCAATATTAGATAGTGGAGACCCATAACTATGCTTGGGTCTTCTTACAAAATATTAGCAAAGGTAGTGAGTATAAGGCTTCCCAAGCATGCCTTCATGCTTTCCACACTGCCTTCGAGATATTTTGTTTGGTAGCAAGCACCACTGTCAATTGGAAAAAATTAGTGGGATTTTGGGTTAGTGACTCTCCACAGATAGATTGGGGGGTTGGATGGGGGTTTGGCTCGATTGAGAGATGATGCAGTACTAGATAACTTGGTTTGTCAAGTTGGCATTGACATATCACCTACACAATAGCTCATTCCTATGCTCATGAGCATTAAAAGCAAAGTTCCAACATTGGAGTAGAAGGAAGCTTGATTTCACCTCTAGAGCCTTGGTAGCTAACCAAATGATGCTAGCGACTACTTGTCTTGTCAAGTCTTGTTGGGTTTCTCATAAGGGATGCATTGCTCAACTTTGTTGGCTTATTTGGAACTTCCTTGGTTGGGATTATATGGCACTCTACACACCAGGTGAGAGTGTCTCGGGATACCATTATTATGACTAAGCAAGAGGGAGGGTTAAACATCATTGACCCAAAGGTGCGGTGTAAGGCTTTACTTTGTAAGTTGGTGTTTAGAGGGTTTCTTCTTGGGATTAAGCCTTGTAAGGACTTTCTTCTGCAAACTGATTATGAGGTTCACTCTGATTAAGGGAGGTGATTGTATTTGCAATCCATGCTTCATCTTCTTGGATAGAGAGTACTAACCACCTTCTTCACCGTTGGTGAGATATCTTCTGTGAGCCTAGGATTGCACACGTAGAGCTTCTTGGCTCATATTCTTCCATGGTCACTTGAGGAGTCTTATGTAGCCTATTGTGTGGAATGAATTAAGCTTGGATGAATATGGTAGACCTATTGGACCAGCCACCAATATCCAGTGGGTTTCCTGGAGGACTCTTCTTCCCTGAGTGTTGGATTAGAAGAGGCTCATGAGTCTCACGGAGGATGAGACAATGCATTGCACCTAGTTCTTGAGAGGCACTAGTCAAAGGATTATGTAGATAAATGTAGCCGTACCTAACCACTGGATCATAGGGAACTTTGTGGAAGGGCCTCATCACTTATGGTTTGGGGTTTTTTCAAGGAGGATAGGGGTACTCTTCAGGCTATGTGCCTTCCCACTTCGGGTAAGGATGAAGTACTGGTTTTTTATTGCATTCAAGATAGATGGCTCTTGGAGAGAAGTCTTGGGTGGGATATCATTGAGGGTATGGTGGTCCAGTCGGTGAGAGTGGTGGGCATGGCAACATAGCACATCTATATTAATCCACCTAAAGGGATAATTATGCACTCTTGCAGCCTTTGATTATATGATGGGTGTCCTAGAGCGATACCTATATTGGGACACAGTGAGTGGGGTTGGAGGGATGCTTTTAACCCCCATGAAAAGCATTCAATTACATTGTGCATAACACCAAACACTTGGTTCTAGGACAAATCTAGAGAGTTCCTACTTTAAAATTGCATTGGGAGGATTATGGGATCAACCCTCATATTCAAAGAGCTTTTTAATGGAGGTTGTGGCACTTATACAGGGAAACAAAGATTTCCTCTTTTATTTTTGTTTCTCTACATGGTGGCCTTGCCACTAAGTGGGAGATCGGTCACTCATGCTAGCCTAGCTTGTCCGAGATGTGCAGGAACTTCAGAGACACTCTACTATTGCTTATTGGAGTGCAAGGAGTCATAGAAAATTTGGATTACAATAGGACACATTTTGGAAGTATGAGGAGGGATGTATTCATTTGTTTTGGAGCTATTATTTGGTTGACACGATCAAGCTCGCAAATCTTGCAAGTTTGAAGGAAACGACATAGATTTGGTCATGTGGATTACCTTGGCAATGCCATCTTCAACATGCTAGATGTAGGTTACATACCTCTAGCACAGAGATTGGACACTTCATGGGAGATCATTGTTAGCATCACAACTTGGCACATCTAGAAGGTTAGATGCATTGAGGCCATGGAGGGCACTTTGGTTTATGATATATAGTGCAGATCCACTGGCTTGATATTATCCACATGCTCATGGCCACTTAGACTAGTATTTAGGGATCTTCAAGGGTTGCAAAGAGAAAACATGGCCAATTCATGAGAGAATGAGATCATGTGATCTTTTTTACTATCTCTCATATGGGACCTTTTACTGTCTCTCATATGGGACCTTTTACTCGTAACACAAGGCACTAAATTGGTTGAGATTTCCTCCTTGCTTGCTGGTCTAAAATCTCCCTTCTTGTAAAATTTTTTCATACTTAATAGAATTCTTTTTTTCGGTTGGAGAGGGGGGGAAGTTCCATGACTCAAGATCAAAATAGCCTTGTTAGATGTGCCACAATTAAAGCTAACAAACTAAGTAACTTGGATTTTAAGCATATAGGTGTTTGGCAAGTTTAATATTCATAAAGAGAGCAAATTGTGTGAAAAATCTTTTCATATATGATGATATTAAGATAATTTTCATGCTTGTAGATTTTTTGGTTGCCTCCAATGAGAACAAGAAGGAAATAAAGATGTGATTCAGGGCCTTACACACATATAGAGGTTCCCATGATGTTGTCAAGGAATTTGATGATGGTTAGGTGATGAATGTGAGTCCATCCCCTCTCTCCCCGCCCTCTCTCTATCTCTCTATCTCTATCTCTCTCTCTCTCTCTCTCTCACACACACACACACACACACACACACACACACACACACACACACACACACACACACACACACACACACACACACCCCACACACCTCCCTAAAGATGTGATTCAGGGCCTTACACACATATAGATGTGCCCATGATGATGCTGTCAAAGAATTTGATTATGGTTAGGTGATGAATGTTAGTCCTTCTCCCTCCCCCTACCCCCCCACACAGAGCACTCCTTTGTAGAATTCCTTAAATGATGTGAATGGTAACAACTCTTTGAGAAGAGCCATACAATATCTTAGCTTCCAATATTTTGGGAGAAAGAGTGGCATCTTAGATGGTGTCTTTTGATTTCATTTGCGAGCCCAAATTTTCAAATGATCAACGCTAATTTACACAAGGATTCAAATTGGGATATAGATCCCCTCTTGAAGGAGCCTTCATATGCATTTTATTAGGACCATATTAATCTCAGAGGTGTGGATATAGATCCCCTCTTGAAGAAGCCTTGATATGAAGGAGCCTTCATATGCATTTTATTAGGACCATATTAATCTCAGAGGTGTGGATCTAACTTTGTGTGAACATAAGATTCTTTTGGTTTTATATCTTTTATTATTTTGAATATGAAAGTGTAGAATGAATCCCAAATGTTCACAATGATCAAGGAGAAAATTGATAATTTTTCTAGTGTCTACCTAGCAAGTGGTGCTGTTGTGATTTCAAATAAAAGTTGGAAGCTTTAAGTAGGTCTTTATTGTAGAAAATTAAATGCATAAATATGAAATATTTTTCCATTGGAACCATACTTTATAAATTGGCACAAGATGAGCTATGTAGTTTTATGGGTGGATATAGTGGCTACAACTAGCTAACCATTACAAAAGAAGACCAAGGGAAGACTATTGTTATTTGTTGGAGGGATATTTGAGTACAATGTTATGCCATTTGGACTATGCAAAATGCAAAAAAAACATTATAGAGATTTATGAAGGTGATTTTTATAGATTGTCTACACAAGTTTTTGTCCATGTTCATATGTGAATATTCTTCATACACAGTGATGGATTTGAAATCTTTGGGGAAGATCTTTTAATAATGTTGAGTCACTCTCGTTGCTTTGAATCCATAAATGTGATTGTTTTACATTTACATAAGAGATATTCTTGAGCATGCCATTTCTAGATAATGAATATAAAGAAATTGTCAAATGATTTCACCCAAACTACTCATAAAACCCAATCATTTTCTTGTATACATCAATTTCTATGAAATACTTATTTTCAACTTATACTACGTTGCTTGATCGTGTCATTGATGGCTTGGGTTATGGTTGGTCGTCATGATGGCAGCTTGGGTTATGCTTGAATGTGGTGGTCCTCGTGTGACTTCGGCATGCGAGGTTAAGTGGTATGACTCGGGACCAATCTGTAGATAGATGTAGGACATATCGGTGATAAGTGATATGCTCTGCAACTAGATGCACATCATATTAGTGATAAGCTACTTTGGGTAGCAACAATGGTGGTAGGCAACTTATCAAGACAACATGACAAGTAAATGCAAAGTAGAAGTTTGTCATGTGAGGCATCCTTCTGTTCTCGACACGGGTCCTTCAAGGTTGGTAGAAGTGGCCAACACCCTTTGAAGAGAGGGATTAGTGCTAGGACTACCATGAAATGATTAGCATGGGTAGATGGCAATCCCAATCTTCTTGGCATGATATGGTATCATTCTTGGATCTCACAACATGATTCTTAATAGATTAGGCTTCTTCATGGTGAATATGTTGGTGAGACAGTGGCATGATAGGGTATCATTCTTGGATCTCACAACATGATTCTTAATAGATTAGGCTTCTTCATGGTGAATACATTGGCGACAGTGTCATGTCCAGGGCAAGGTTGTGTTGGTGTGGAATTAGAGTTGAAGAAAATGTTGCATCTGTTAAATCTCTTTAGAGGTACTTGCAAGGTCAAGGCTTCTCTAGGCGATGGGTCGTACATGGGCTAGGTTTACACTTGCCACATGGTCCCCCATCGAGAGATGTACCTGAAGGGTTTAACTTAGTTATAGGTGCATGTGTGTGTCCATACCATGAGATGCGAGATGTGAAAAATAAATGGTGATTCCCGTAGTGATATATGTAGGTGACTTGCATTGGTAATGGGCAGAAGGTGTGCCCTCTGTGTGTATACTCTAAACTCAAAGATTTCTCAAAATCATTGCTTTCTTTATCTTTCCCACTTTCCTTGATATTTACTCCACATCCCTTTTCTTAGGGAGTCAAGATCGTTAAATTATTGAGGCATGGCAACTGAATTTGCCAATACTTGTGATAGAGCTAGGGTAGCCTCTATGATTCAACATATTTGGTGTTAGCCAAGCACTGGGGGGATGGAGGTAATGTGGATCAATGGGTGGTGAGAACAAAGAAGAGACTACGGAAGGTTCCAAAACTGATTTAAGGAAAATCAAGGTGATGGGTTGTACCAGCCAGGCTTCTGCCCCACCATCGTCTTCCCATCTAGAAAGGTACCTAGATGGCTATTGATGAGGCTTAATGTATATGCTTGAGATATCAGTTCCTATCGATATGTTTACTAGATGGTTTTCAATGAGGCTTAATGTATATGCTTGAGATATCGTGACTACTGATGTGTCTACTAGATGCAGAGCTCGTGTGTATATGTAGACATGGGAATTAGGCAAAATGGGCTAGTGTAGAAGCTCCTTTTGTTGAAAAATCCAATACACCGCTTTCTTTAACAGGTTTTTGTATGCTTCTTTAACTCTTACACATGGTTTGAGATAGGGAATTGAGTGTTGAGATCGAACATGCTTTCAAGGATTTTCCCAATAGAGTGATAATCACCCTAGTGGGGGCAGAAGAATCAACTACTTCGATGAGCCTTAATTTGTTAAGCATACAAAGAGGACTTATTCATATAGTGGCCCCCCTAATTCTATCACAAGTATCAAGATCAAGACAAGGGTAGTTGTCAAGGAAACATCTAAGGCAACTAAGAAGCAACAAGCTCAAGCCTCAACTTTGAACCTAGCAGCCAAAGAGCTCGAGATGCAAGCCCCAAGCTTGCAATAGTCCCTGAAAAGGCTAAACGTCTAGAATAAGAGGTCCAAAAGAAGAAAACCTTGAGAAGCATGGTAATGCATGATCAATTATCATGGGCAACAACGTCATGACCAAAGTAGTCCAGATAATAGCTCCAAATTTGCCTACCTTACGGCGGAGACAATGGGTAATCTCTTGTTCAAACTAGCTCTTCCCAAAGAGAAGAAACCTTTTGACTACATAAACCCTCCAAAGTTATCCATTGCCTACCTTACGGAGACAATGGGTAATCTCTTGTTCAAACTAGCTCTTCCCGAAGAGAAGAAACCTTTTGACTACATAAACCCTCCAAAGAAACTCAAAGAATACCCTAGTCTCGTGTTCGAGAAGGAGAAAATGAAACAAGCCCAAGCATTTTAAGGAATGTCCAGGAGGTTGAACTAGAGTAAGTACTATAGTAGGTGGTTCATGTGATAGGTGGACACTTGATTTTGACTCCCTCAAAGCTTCCTAGGGAAGGATCAGTGCACATCCCTTGCACATTGGCAGGTCAAAGTCCACTTCCAAGTGAGTGCAAATATTGCATAAGGAACATATTAGGCCTCACATCCTTAGAATCCTTGGAAGTCTAAGTCTCAATAAGTTCTCTTTCATCATAAGGAGATTCTCAACTTTGGAGATAATTATCGCCTTGTGGATTAATGGAAAATTAAGAGCCTACACTCCTAAAATTGAAGAGGAGGAGGATGAGCCATGCCACATCAAGATCTCTTCTTCCATACCAAAGACAAAAGATAGTGACATTGAGAGCTCTTCTTCCATACTAAAGATAAAAGGATAGCTAGAAGTGCCCATGAGATTCAAAAGTCATGAACACCATGTTACCTATCATTTATAAAGTACAATGATCTTTGAAATGTTATAGGATTAGAGGAAGAAGTTAACACTCCTTAGATGAATATTTGTCGAGGTTAAATCATTTGAGTTTGCATCTTCTCTACCAAAAATTTGTCATTATGGGACAATATCAAAATTATCACTTGTGTGGAAGCATGAATTAGATTTCCCTACTGCAATCTAATAAAAGTTTTCAAGTCAAGAATAAATCTTTTCTTTTGTCTTAACTTGAATCACCAAGTCTCAAAATCCAAATATGTGATTATCTTTTTTGAAATTATCACCATGAGTTGTACGAGTAAATCTTCCCACATGGTGGAAGAACTTGATAGTGATATTTATGAAGCCTTCCAAAAATCTTAGCCGATGACCTTTCCATGGTGAAGGAAATAATGTGGCTGGAATGATTTGTAACTAGATTGACACAATGGGTGAGTATTTTTATATTGTCGGTTATAATAAACAAAGAAAGATGGTTTTGGTACGTCTTAAGATTACTGGTTTGGCTCGTTCAAAGCTAGAAGAATAATGTTGACGCCATTCATCTTAATCAACACCAAATAAAGTGGGATGATTTGAAAATGTATTTGCTCTAAAGGTATTTCTTGCTAGGGTATGAAGAGGATAAGATAAACGAGTTTTTGGTATTGTCTCAGGATGGTAAATCTATTGATGATTATCATTAAGCTTATGTAATCTGATGCAGTTCTCTCCATCATGGATGATACCACGTTACCTAATAGATTTTTCAGAAAGCTTGATTCACCTGTAGATAAGCTAGTTAAAAATTCTAAGCTAGACTCGAACTGAAGCAATCCATATGGTAGAAAACTTTGCCAAGGTTTTCCCAAAGAAGAACCCTCACTCTAGAAGGTTGACCCCTACTACTCCAAAGAGATCATCAACCCCCCCAATTGAGAACTAGAATCCACTCTAGAAGGCTTTCCCAAAGAAGAACCCTCACTCTAGAAGGTTGACCCCTACTACTCCAAAGAGATCATCAACCCCCCCAATTGAGAACTAGAATCCACCCAAGAAAAATAGAAATAAGACTTAAAAATATGAGCCAAGGGTTCCAAAATGTGGGTCCAAGAAAGAGCAAGCTCCCAAGTATCCTTGGAACTTTATAGTAGGAGCTCAGAAGGGAACAAAAGTATAACCGATGTCACCAGCCCCATTAGTGAAAGTTCTAATGTACTTACCCAATGCAAGGTGTTGCAGTAGCTCACTTTCAAAGGCCAATGGCATCTATCCATGTTAACCACATACTGGTTAACACATTCCTTTGAAAACTTTATCCGCACACTTATGTAATGGGCACCAGCACTATATTGTAAATCTCATTATTTGATGAGGAAAACGCCCTAAAGACGCTCCCAAGTATTGAGCTTTGAAGGATAGATAAGAGGATCTTGGTCAGTTGGCTAAACCATAGAAAAAATCCTTGTAACTATGTTTTGGGTGCCTCGAGTCACTTACTCCTGGGGTGGTGGGAAAAGGCCTGGAACTATAAAAGCCAATTTCTCTTATTTGTAACTCATTCTCCCATTTGCACAATAGAAGTAGAGTGTTCTCTCTCCCTCTCTCTTGTAAATTTAATCTAGCATGTGTGGTGTGCTTAGGGTTAGGGTTTGGGAGTAATTAGTGCTAATCACTTGTTCTCTCATGCTTCCCTCTTACTTGAGTAATTAAGCTACCAACACGATCATCTTCTACAGAGATCCCACACGAACTTTTCGAGAGAGGTTTCACGACCCGTTGGATTAGAGCGACCGCCTCCTCGGTGTGACAATGAGTGTGGGAGGACAGCGGTGAGACGAGGAGCAGCTACGATGGAGCTCTTGAGCCTGGCTCGAGCCAGCGGATCGGTAGCTTCCCACAACATGTTAGGGAGAGTTTAACATCTCTAGTGCTGCTATCGGGGGCGGGGGAGTGCCAATCTGCTACTTGTTGTCAAAGCCATCTTTGATTCGAATCCAATGGAGTCTCCATAGCCTGGTGCTAAAGTAAGCTCTTTAGCATACAGTTTTTTGGTTTTTTGATGTATTTTGATGTTTTATATGGTTGTTTTTGATGTTTTTGTTGTGATTTATGCATAGCTTTGTGTGTCAGAGTAGGATTACTACAAGTTTGAGTGAAAAGATATGAGATTTGGCTGATTAGAGATCCTAATCAAGAGGGTTTTTGCTTAAACCTAGACTATTTTCTTAATTTTAGCTTAATCTTATTCCTTTCTCTCAATTACTTTACATAGGTAGGTTAGGAATGTTAGATAGAACCTTAATCAACCCAAAAACATAAAAAACGATAAAGTATCTCTTAATTTTCACTAATCTATTGGTTAGTGTGATTAGTGAATTTAAAGAGAGAGAAAAAAATGAGCCTATTTTCTTGCAATTAGACTAATTGGAGAGTGACATTAGTGTTCTAAACACTTGCCTTGACCCAAAGCAATGTTTAGTCCACTTCCATTAGGCCTGAATTAGCAATAATTAGCACTAATTATGTCTCATTTACCTATTTTTTTCTTTTGAGTGGGTTAATTAGAGACCTAATTAGGGAGATTAATTAGGGATGATCACATCATTGGGTTAGCCTAAACATTGCTAATCCACCTATCAAATCCCCATTCCTAAACTCCTCACCACCATTAGGGAGTAATTGGAGAGCAAAGATGAGGATTACAAGGTGATTAATAATGGGATTAAGAAGAATTAATCATTAGTTAAGTTAGAGTGCCTCTAAATTAGTCAAAAACCACTAATTTAGAGGTAACCTATAACTTTAGCCTTTTCCCACCTACCTTGCATTAATGAAGGAAACTTAGTTGTCCCCCACTCACTTCCCTCCAAATTTGAAATTCAAAAGTCAAATTCAAATTTCAAGCTTGCTATAACCGTTCACACCTAAGGCCACGAACGTACACTCGTAAGCGTATAGACGTATCGTCCATTTTTTTTTCTATAGTCGTACCTTCCTAAGTCTAAGGATCGTACCTCCATAAAGCCACGGTCGTACCTTCCTAAGCCTATGGATGTACCGTCCCAAAAAAACTTTTTTTCTCAAAAAAAAAAAACTTTGCTATGGCCATATCTTTCTTAGGCCACATACGTACCTTCATAAAGCCACGGACGTACATATGGACATACCTTCCCAAATTTTTTTTGAAAAACAAAATTTGCCACCCCCCATGATTGTACCTTTCTAAGGCCACGGATGTACCTAAATAAAGCCCGACCATACCTTCCTAAGCATATGGACATACCATCCCAAAAATAAACTTTTAAAAAATTTTATTTATTTTTTGCACGGATGTACCTAAATAAAGCCCGACCGTACCTTCCTAAGCATATGGACATACCTTTCTAAGGCCACGAACATACCTTTATAAAGCCATGGACGTATGCTTGTAAGTATACAGACGCACCGCCAAAATTTTTTTTTAAAAAAAATACCACGCTCGTACATTCCTAAGGCCACGAATGTACCTCATGAAGCCATGGATGTATGCTCGTGAGTGTACAGACATACCGTCCCAAAAAAAATCATTGATCTTTTTTCAAAAATTTTAAAATTTCCAATTCTTTAGTGGTACTTATGGTATCCCTCCACGACTCACTAGGATTGTTTTTACAAGCACAAAAGACCATTTTTTTAACCTTAAGGGTACGTTCATGCGTGCAAGGCAAAAAGAGCCAAAACTCCTATTTCGGGCCTGCGCGTGCACTGTTGAAGCTTTTCTAGGCTTCCCCGTGCACCATGGACACCTTTCGATCATGGTTGCATGCCCCAAGTGTCTCCATTCCATTGGGTGACATAACCACCATAGCACATTCACATGTGGTTGCCATGCCACACACGTTTGCCCGTGAGGGCGAAATGATTTATGAAGAGCTCTCATCTAGTGGGGTCCCTCCACCTAACGTGGATAGATGCCTCGAGCATACTCACGTACCTTCTTCTCTATCCACAGATCTATTTCCATCCCCCACCCTTGCACCACCTCCCTTGAACCACCTCGACATTCTGAGCTTAGTACAAGCTCTAGGAAGGGGAGTGTCCCAACAATTGCACCCAAAAACCTCACATACACAACTCATGTGGGTGAAAATTTTTAAACTTTTGTCGAAATTCTACAAAGTTGGAGACTACGTTCGGCATCGAGGACTTTAACCAAATCTATCACGCATTTGAAATTTTTGCTAATGTAACCAAAGTCCATCTCCTTGGACTCAGCCTTGAAGATAAGGCAGTGCATTGGTTCCAATCCTTGGACCCTCGGCACAAAGGTACTTTCCAAGCAATGAGAGGGGCCTTCATTCTTGGCTTTGCACCCTATGGGCCCAAATGGAGTCCCATCATCCAACTGTTCCAATTGGAATAAAAACGAGAGAATACCTTACACGACTACATCTCACAAATCAAGTACCTTGATTTGTGTTGCAAAGAGAGGGAAAATTTCAGTGTGACAAGCACTTAATGGACCGATTCCTCTTGGGCTTGCACAGTCCAAGACTCCATGACCACATGTTGGTCAAGGACCCCTCCACCTTTGATCAGGCCTACAACAACTGGGCAATCTTTCTCAATGACAACATGCAAGAAAGCTATTCCATGCAATTGGCCACTGCGCTAATGACAACCCAAAGCTCATTTGTAACATTGCCTTCCTCTCCTCCTGGGCACTAAGCCTTACTCGTGGCACCACCCCCAACTAACTACTCACACATAGTGCCACCATGACCTTCTCCAGTGCCCCTCTTTCCATTCCAACTGTCGTTGCCTCTCCAGGCATGTAAGATTCCTCCCTCCAACTTTTGAGATGTAAAGGTGTAAGAAACTCCCCTTCTATCTCTTGTAATCCTCCGCCCCTCAGAAATGGAAAAAGATCTTGTTTTACCCACGTTTAGCCTAGAAAGAGAAAATGTCTAGAGAGAGATAATTCAAAATTGAGATATTCTTGGATACAAAATTTCTCCTAATGTCTAAAATGAATTCCTTTGAAACAGAAGTTCAAAATGAACTTTCCAATGTGCATTAGGAATTAATTGAATATGTGTACAAGTGACCTTAGCCTAAGGGTCCACATTTCAAAAAAATTTGGATTAAGGTCCAAATAAGGTTCCAAGGGGCCAATAGGATTAATCCAAGTGTTGGGATGACAAAAATTCAAAGAATAAAAAAAAATACCCCAAAAATGAGTAAATGCTCACATAAGATGAAGAGTTGACTGAGTACAGGGTTTTATTAGTTAAAAATTAAGATATATTAGTAAAAAAATGGGATATTTTGGTAAAATGATGCATTTTTGACACCTCAATAAGAAGGGAAAGCCACTTGAGGTAGGCTCCTTTTTTATCATCATTACTTGGCTTTTTTAATTCAAAAAAATCAAGATATTTTATCTCTCCTCTCTCCTAGTGCAAGCTAGACCAAAAAGGGGGCCAAATTGATCCAAATCTTGTCCAAATTGGGTCAAACTGAAGGTGGAAGGCTCTAGAACCTAGTTGGACTTGGTTAGTGGCCTCCCTCACCTATAAATAGACCCTCATTCCTTTGTATTTTCATCTTTGTGAATTTACATGCCATTATTATCTTCATTTTAGTGTAATTCTATTATTCCTCTATTTTGCCTCTTCTTTTGGGATTTTTGGAGCTTCTCTATTCTCCATCCTCTCTTGCAGATTACCCTCTCCCTCTTGGTGGTCAAGGACTTCCTTGTGGGCTTCACTTCTATCCAAAGAATCAAACCAAATTCAAAGGTAAACCCTAATTTAATGGTTTTTCTATTCTTCTCAATGACTTTCTTCTTCTCAACCCCTCTAATGCTTGAGAAGCTATCAATGGAATGGTTTTCTCTTGAAATCAAGCTCTCCAATGATTCATAATGCTTAAATATTTTAATGCTAATTTTTATGCTTAATAATTAGCGCTTTTTGTTGATAAATCTCTCTTTTCATCTTTATGGTTACGTCCTTGGTAGAAGAATGATTCTTAATGATAATTTCATTATCTTAATCTAAACTCTAGGCTTGACAAGCTAGAGAAAGAGATTAGTTTTTTTTATGATTTTTAATCTAGAAAAAAGGATGATTAATTCTTTTAAACTTGCTTATAATATAGAAAAATCATATTAACTCATTCTAAATTGAAAGAGGGTTATGCTAACATTTTTAGAAATGAGAACTATTGAAATGTCCCCTAAGTGAGTAGGTGGTGAGCGTTCTGGTTGCCAATGATGCCATAGGTACATCGATGAAGGAATGATTGGAAATTGGACTTCAAGCTAGATATTTTGGAGGATCATGATCAGTGACACTATGGTTTCATTAAAAGTTTGCTTTAAAGATAGCCGAATCTGTGAAAGGCAATTTCATATTGGTGGGTGCGTAAGTGGTATGTCTGAAATGTATTTTGCATGAATCTGGCTAGGGGACCTGGGAACTCTTTTCCTTGGTACCTGAGACAAAACATAATGAAATTTCTAAATGGATCCTATTAATATAGTGGTTGGGCGGTTGGCTTGGGCGGTTGGCTAACCCATGGGATTAGATGGGGTTAGGCTGGACTGATGGATTCCTAAAATAAAATTTAATTATGTTAAAGTTATGATAGTTGAAGTAAATCACGGATAATCCTTGTTCTATGGAAAAGAATCAACGGTTGTGCCTCTTGACGGGGAAAAACGTTTTGGTCTCTATGATCCAAGTGCAAGTTGTTCCCTTGATCCGGCCATGTGACCTGCGGGTTTGGTCAGAATGAAAAAGGCTAAATTAAAGCTCTTGACTACGTTAGAATATAATTTCTCAGAGGAATCGCATATGCCTTCTGGGCGAGGGAAGTTTTTTCGGGTTCGATTTTAGGAGAACCGAGGGATTAGTCTCTTGTCCAAACATCCATGGGCGAGGCCCCGAGTGGGAGTCTCTACCGTATGCATGAAGTTTCTACTTCTGCTCTGCTAGCACCCTAAATTCAATGCACGGAGGGGGCAGGAATCTTTCAGTTGGTATCAGAGCGAATTGGCTAAAGTTGATAAACCAAGAAGCAAGAAATGTTAAAAATTTATGAGTTACTAGTAAAAGATTATAATTGTGTGATGAAATTCATACAAATCGACATTCAGAATGAAGATTCATAAGTTGGGAATTGGGTCTTCAGATGGAAGTACCGCAACTGTGTGGAATCCCTGACTTGCTTGAGGCCTAGATGTGATAGTATTTACCTTATAGCTCCAAGGACCATGACTACCCGTATATATTGTGGGTATAACTGTAGCTCTTTACTGACAATACATACGAGTAAATATAAGACCTTGAAGTTATAAGCAAAAATGCTATCCTGGATGATGATTTCGGATGCTGGTTGATATGATTTTAGAATTCTGGTTGAGAATTGATGAATTGATTTGGATTCTGATTGAAAGATGATAATTTCTAAATTCTGGTTGAAAGTAGATAAGTTGAATAAATTTCAGAAGATCACTATGAGATTAGTGGATCGTGCTAACAAATTGTTTGCTGTTTGAATTTTGACCCGGTGGACCTAATTAAGGAATGACAAATTGAGAACCTGTATAACTGAAATTCCCGTGGGGAATGTTCAAATGGAATTTCTGGTCTAATGGATCATTATTGTGTTAAGGATATGAATGAACTATTTTCTGATAATAATGAGTTCTATATGTTCTTCTTGTAGAAGGGATCTTTATCCCAGGATTCTGTGAGGGTTGACCAGATCTTAAGGAACCCCAGAATCAGTTGGATTCAAATCATAAATAAAGTGGTCTTTTCACCTGAGCGTCTTGGGGTTAAAATGGAAAAAGGGACTTAACAAGAATTTTTGTATTGATAGGATCATGGATCGAGGTCATCATGGTAGGAATGTTAACCCCCAACTCGATAAGGAAGAGCTCGACCCAGATGTTCATAAAACTCTTCATAGATCTCAGCCTGGACCTTTCAAGGGTGAAGGGAAAAACTTGGGTGAGGCTATGGAGAAGTGGATCAAAGCAATAGAAGAATACTTCGATGTCACTGGATACAACGAGAAGAGTAAAATGGCTCTTTCAAGACTGAAGATAGTAGAAACAACCAAAGTGGCATGGAGAAACCACTGCAAAACAAACCATCTGGATCGGAACACCCAGACATGGAATGATCTCAAAGCTAACCTAAGGAAGAGATTTTATCCTCCCGGCTTCCTAGAGACTAAGATGAATGAATTCCTGGAGTTAACCCAGGGAAGCCGAACAACGGAGGAATACCACTAGGCGTTCGCTCTCCTCCTCAAATACTCAGTCGTCCGCCACCACTGGATGAAGAACAGTTGATGGGCCCATGTTCATTCGGGGAATTAACGAACCTTTGGATACCCTGGTAAAGAATGCCAAGCCAGTTTCCATGACTGAAGTAGTGTGGATGGTGAAGGATTTCGCCTAAGGCCTTTGTAAAAGGGTCATGAACTCATCCGCGTTGAAGACCAGCAAGGCCAATCAATAGATCCATGCTCGTGTTCAGAAAACAACTCCAACTCATTTTTTTCCTCGACGCACGCGTGGGTATCTTTGGGGCGAAACCCAGAGCCCGAGCACCGTATAGTCAACACCCTCTAGGCTCCTTCGCAGGTCACCTAGCGCTTCACTCATAGGCTGCTTCCTTAGTCCCTCATCCCACTGTACTGGAAGCTCACCATTTTAATCGAACCGAGGCTGGTCAAGACCTTGGCCGACCTTGCTACGTGAGATATCCTTCATTGACTCTCCATCAACTGTTGTTTCATCAACTGTTGTAACCTTTTCACTTAGGTCCTCACGATCTTAGTCGACAAGATAGTCAAAATGCTTCCCCAGCATTCTTGACATAAAATAGTCTTTGAAAAATAGGTCTCATATACAATTACAGTTTCCAACGAAATCCCATCTTTCCACATCGTTCCACGTCATTTCTTATTATTCCGCATTCTTCTACATTAATAATGTTTTTCTTGCTGAGATTAAAGATCTCAAAGAACAGTTGATTTCTGCAGGTGAGATTATTCCTGATCATTCTCTTGTGCAGACTGTTCTTGATGCTTTACCTGAGACATATCAGACTTTTGCTTCCACGTGGAGACTTCTTAATGAGGACAGACCTGATGCTGTCAAGTATGATACTTTAGTCAACAAGATCTTGCAAGAAGCGCAGTCCAGGCAAAACAGGGCTAGGCAGCGTGCAGTTGATCAAGCATTTATTGCTGCCCACCACCAGCAGAGAAGAAGTGGTAAGGCAGCCCCTTCCACTGTTTCTTCTCCTATTAGTAGGTCTGCAACTTCTTCTCCTTCCACAGGTAGCAACAATAAGTCTGAGAAGGCTCTTGATAAAGGCAAGAAAAAGATCAGGTGCAACTATTGTAAGGCAAATGATCATGTCATTAAGAATTACCCTAAGCTAAAGGCTAAAGAGGCAAAGAAGAAAGAGTCAAATGCAGCCACAATAGCGGATGCTTCTACAAATGCAGATTCTGCAAATGTTGTGCAAGATACAGAATGGGCGTTTAGCGTGTATTGCCAGTATGACGCATCTGTACATGATGCATGTTTGGCAGTTTCTGTTGACTCTAATGTATGGTATTTTGACAGTGGTGCTACAAAACACATTACCTCGCATCGTGATATGTTCACTTCTCTTGAGGCTGTCCCTAATGGGAATACTGTCACATGTGCCAATAATGCTTCTTACCCAGTGAAGGGCATTGGTAAAATTATGCTTACTACTGCAAATGGCAGCGCTTTCACACTTTCAGATGCTTTGTATGTGCCAGGGATAAAGAAGAATCTATTGTCTGTCTCTGCGCTTGCTAGACTTGGACTTGTAGTCAAATTTGTGGATGACAGATGTACTGTTCATGATTTGACTTCTGGTGATACGATTATTGTATCTGGCACCTTGTTTCGTGGGCTGTATAGGCTCAATTCTTATGACAAGTGTGTGGAAGATTCAGCAAATGCAGTTTCTGATGAAAAGGCAGTTTCAGATGCAAAACTATGGCATGCTCGTTTTGGTCATCTGAACTTTGCTAGTTTGCTGCGTTTGCAGAAATTTGATATGGTTGCTTCATTGCCCCCTCTTGAGGCACCATTGAAACATGTTTGTGAAGGCTGTATTTTGGGCAAAATGCAGCGTTCTGCGTTTCCAAAGGATGGTTCTGTGTGGGCCACTCGCAAATTGCAACTTGTACATAGTGATGTATGTGGGCCTATGCAAACTCTGTCATTTGGTAAACACTTGTACTTCGTGACTTTCATTGATGATTACTCGAGGCATGCATGGGTATATCCACTGAAGGCAAAGTCCGAAGTGTTTTTGTGCTTCAAACAGTTTTTTCTTATGGTTGAAAATGTATCCAATTTGTACTGTGGGCACCCTCCGTTCTGATCGAGGGGGGGAGTACTTGTCTAAAGAGTTTGATGCATTTCTGGCTAGTCATGGGATAAAACACCAATGTACAGTGCCGTATACCCCTCAGCAAAATGGTGTTGCTGAGAGGAAAAACAGGTCACTTATGGACACGATGTATGGTCAGCCAAGCTTTGCCACATGTGTTTTGGCTTGAGGCTGTCATGTGTGCTGCATATGTACTCAACAGGTGTCCCACTAAGGCCTTGCAGTCTATTACTCCATACGAAGCTTGGCATGGCAGAAAGCCTTCTATTGGTCACTTACGTGTCTTTGGTTGCTTGGCCTATGCTTTAGTGCTTGTGCAACAACGCAGAAAATTGGATGATAAGGCTGTCAAATGCATTTTTGTTGGTTACAGTGCTGAGAGCAAGGGTTACAGATTGTATCATCCGCAGTCAAAGCGTATCTTGATTAGTCGAGATGTTGTTTTTATGGAAGATGCTGTGCAGCCTTTGTTATCATGTACCAAAGAGACAGGTGTGCAGCCTTTGTTATCATACAGGTGTGAGCTCACGGGATGTATTTGATACATTGTTGCCTTTGTTTACAGGTGGGAATTCAAATGTAAGTCCTAATGAGGCAAATATTCAGCCTATGCAGATTTCAAACGACATCATAGATCAGCCTATTTTTGATGCAGATTTACAGGATGTAATTTCTGAGGATAGGGCTGAAAATGAGCAGGCTAGAGGTATGCCTAAATGGCCGGTGCAAACCTTGCGTGATAGTAAAATTGATGCACCTATATCTAGTCGTACTCGTTCAGGTTTTCAGCATGCCTCTTATGCATCAGATTGTTATGCTTTGGCTGTGTCTAGTATGTGTGAAGAAGAAGAACCTCTTTCATTTGATGAGGCACAAAAATCAGAAAATTGGTTGGCTGCAATGCAAAGTGAATATGATGCTATAATCAAGAATGGTACATGGTCTTTGTGTGATTTGCCTATTGGTAAAAAGGCCATTGGATGTAAGTGGGTTTTTAAGTTGAAACGAAAGCCAGATGGCAGTGTTGATCGCTATAAGGCTAGACTTGTTGCAAAGGGTTATGCTCAAGAAAAGGGCATTGATTTTGATGAGACCTTTGCTCCTACTTGTTGTCGTATGATTACCATTCGTAGCATTTGTGCATTGGCAGCTCATAATGGTTGGAATGTACATCAGTTGGACATAAAGACTGCGTTCTTGAATGGAGATTTGCATGAGGAGGTGTATGTATCGCAGCCTCGTGGTCTGTCCACAAGTGGTTTTTGTTTCATGCTCGGTAGCTCATGCATATCTTGGTTGAGCAAGAAGCAACCTACTGTGGCCACTTCTAGTTGTGAAGTTGAGTACAGGGCAGCTTTCACAGCTACGGTTGAGTGTGTGTGGCTCAGACGGCTTATGGCTGACTTGGGTGTTGCCACCTCTATCTTCACTGACAGTCAGAGCGCATTGGTAGTTGCGAGAAACCTAGTTTTTCATGCTCGCACAAAGCACATTGAGGTGCATAATCACTATGTCAGGGAGAGACTGTCAGCAGGAGAGATCAGCTTGGCCTATGTGCCAACACAGGACAACCTCGCTGATCTTTTCACAAAGGCGCTTCCTCGTGAGAAGTTCGAAGCTTTCCGCAAAGCTTTGGGCTTGCTCCCCTTTGTGGACTGATCTACTTCGGGCATGGCACTCCCCTATACATGAGTGCCAGCTCTCGTTCACACCATCACTCCCAGGGGGGATTTGTTGCCATATATATATAGGCAGTGATGTGTGTGAACACACTTAGGACCGCTGGGGCACTTTTTCCCTCTTTAGGAGGTTTTTTCCCCCGGCTTGTATATACGCCCATCCTTCTAGGGCTAACTTATCTTTTGTACATTGACATAATCTAATACTTTGTGTTGTGTGCATTCTTGCTTCTTCTTCTCCAAGCTTTGCGTGCTTTCCTGCAACCCTAATTCCAACAGTTTAAAGATCTTATTTTACCCAGTTTTGGCCTAGAGAGAGATAATTCAAAATTGAGATATTCTTGGATACAAAATTTTTTCTAATGTCTAAAATGAATTCCCTTGAAATAGAAGTTCAAAATGAACTTTCCAATGTGCATTAGGAATTAATTGAATATGTGTATAAGAGACCTTAGCCTAAGGGTCCACATTTTTAGAAATTTTTGGATTATGGTCCAAATAAGGTTCCAAGGGGCCAATAGGATTAATTAAAGTGTTAGGATGACAAAAATGAAAAGACTAAAAGAAAATATCCCAAAAATGAGTAAATGCTCACATAAGATGAAGAGTTGACTGAGTATAGGGTTTATTAGTTAAAAATTAAGATATATTAGTTAAAAAATGAGATATTTTGGTAAAATGATGAATTTTTGACACCTCAGTAATAAAAGGAGGGAAAGCCACTTGAGGTAGGCACCTTTTTTATCATCATTATTTGGCTTTTTTAATTCAAAAAAATCAAGATATTTCATTTCTCCTCTCTCTTGGTGCAAATTGGATCAAAAAGGGGACCAAACTGATCCAAATCTTGTCCGAATTGGGTCCAAACTGAAGTTGGAAGGCTCTAGAACCCAATTGGACTTGGTTAGTGGCCTCCCTCACCTGTAAATAGACCCTCATTCCTTTGTATTTTCATCTTTGTGAATTTACATGCCATTATTATCTTCATTTTAGTGTAATTCTATTATCTCTCTATTTTGCCTCTTCTTTTGGGAGCTTTGGAGCTTCTCTATTCTCCATCCTCTCTTGGAGATTACCCTCTCCCTCTTGGCGGCCAAGGACTTGCTTGTAGGCTTCACTTCTATATCCAAAGAATGAAGCCAAATTCAAAGGTAAACCCTAATTTAATGGTTTTTCTATTCTTCTCAATGACTTTCTTCTTCTCAACCCCTCTAATGCTTGAGAAGCTATCAATGCAATGGTTTTCTCTTGAAATCAAGCTCTCCAATGATTCATAATTCTTAAATGTTTCAATGCTAATTTTCATGCTTAATAATTAGTGCTTTTTGTTGATAAATCTCTCTTTTGGAAAGATTGACCATCTTTATGGTTAGGTCCTTGGTAGAAGAATTATTCTTAATGATAATTTTATTATCTTAATCTGAACTCTAGGCTTGACAAGCTAGAGAAAGAGATTAGTTTTTTTAATGATTTTTAATCTAGAAAAAAGGATGATTAATTCTTTTAAACTTGTTTATGATATAGAAAAATCATATTAACTCATTCTAAATCGAAAGAAGGTTATGCTAACATTTTTAGAAATGAGGAATGGTTATTTTTTATTAATCAAGAGAATTAATCATAATTATGCTATGTATGCATAATTTAATTTTAGTCTAAAAGAGGAGTTCCTATCATATTTACAGTACAAGTATTAATTTTAAAATAGAAAAATTAAATATTCTCAGTAATTGCAACAAAGCTATGGTAAAATTTTCCAGAAAAAAGATAAATCTTATTTTTATGCACGATTTTAATAAAGCAAAAAGAGAAATTCCTATAATATTCTAGGTTTAGATATTTTATGCAAAAAGAATGATTTTCATCATATTTATGGAGAATACTTTTTAGTATTTATGCATATTTAATTAATTAGAGAAAAGAGAAATTTTTGATATATTTATTTTCATGCATAAAAATTTAGATGCAAAAAGAGGAATTCCCATGATATTCTAGATTTAAACATTTAAATGTCAAAAGGAAAATTTTTGGCATATTTCAAAATATGAGTATTTTTATTTATTTATCAAAAGTCGAATTCTGAGTGTTATCATTTTTATGGGAATAAATTAATGCGTAATAAATTTTATGCAAAGAGAGGAGTTTTGAGCATTATCCAATTGTTAGAAGAATAAAGAAGGTTATGCACATTTTCTAGAATAATTTAATTTATGAGAATTATGGAAATGATTCATTTAAATAATTTGATTAGTGTTTATACTGAAAGAAGAAATATGGGTATAACTAATTTTGTAAATCCCATGAATCTTTTATTCAAAAAAGAAGAATATTGAGTATATCTTATTTTGAGAAATTTGAGAATGTGAAAATATTCATAGAGAAAACTTGCATAACTCTTAATCGAAAAAAGGAATTTTGAATTCATTTAATCTTTGGAAATTCGAAGTATATGTCTAGATTGTTGGAAGATAGAATCTTGGAGTACTTTCTGAATGGAAAAAGACCAGAAACACGCTTAGCTAAATTAAGGTATGACTGATTTATTCCTAGTTTCCCTGGAAAAAGAATCTGGAATCCCTGAGAGGATCAAGGATCTAAAAAGTGAATAAAAATTTAGATTTAATGAAAATTTAGATTTAAACATGGGATGTCCATCTATAGAATCCGATTCATCAATCAAAAGTCTTATTAATGAAGCTTAAGGAATGAAAACACAATAAGTAAATGGTCTTCTTGAGTTTTTACTATAAATTTATGATAAAATTCATTTTTCCTTTTTAAGCCTTTCACAACACTCTAATACTTAGATTTAATGGGATCGAGAAAAAGTTACCTTTAATAAGCCAAGCAATTGGCAGAAACTTAGAAAAGTTCTATCAGTATCGAAAGTAGAGTAACTATACTTTCAACCTGAGTTAAATAGATGTAAATGGATGTGATGTGGATCTGGATGAATTTAAATGGATGTGATGTGATGTGAATAGATGTGATATGATGTGAATGGGTGATGAAGAGAAGTAGGGGGAGAGGGGGAGCTTGAGCTCCTTACAAAGCAATTACCAAAAACACACACACACAAAGAGTGTAGACAAGCACAAGAGAGAGAGGTGGAAGGCTGAATTTTTTTTCTTTTTTTCTTTTTCCTCTCAACACACCACACAAAAGATAAGAGTACATACTATATGTGAAAAGTACTCAACCAAAACACACTAGGGTTCTCTATAGTGTGAACCCGTCTACATGAGCAGGTGCTATAACTATGCCAGTCTCTAGTAATCCAAACATGGCTATCACATAGCCTATCATCCCGCTAGCCACATATCTCCCATAATCTCACTAACCATGCTAGTGGAGTAAGTGTGGGGCCTATCCCCCCAGGCGGGTCATCAATGTCCATTGCCACACCAGATGAGCTTGATATCTCAACACTCCCCCTCGATCTCAAATCCATCTCATGTATACCAAGTGAAGCCCTGAATCTATGGAGCTTCTCTATACCCAATGATTTGGTGAGGATGTCATCTACCTGATCCTGTGTGTGATGACATAAACAAGGTTAATGTCCCCTGATAATACTTTCTCTCTGACAAAATGATAGTAGACCTCTATTTGCTTCATGTGAGCATGAAAGACTGGGTTCTTGTGGCCAACTGTATACTCCTAATGTTGTCACAAAAAATGACAACTTGTCTATCGACTGATAGACCCAAATAATCTGCACAAGTAGCTTCTGCAACCAAGCTACCTCACACGCTGCCATATAGCAGCACCCCTGTACTCAGCCTTTGTACTAGATAAAGCAACCGTAGGCTGCTTCTTGCTACTCCAAGTCGTAGAAGCACTCCCAAAGAAAACATAAAGCCACTGGTAGATCTTCTGTCTAAGATACTACCAGCCCAATCAGCATCTGTGTACCCATGTACATATATCTCTATCCCAGTCTCATAAAAGAGTCCATAATGCAATGTAGACTTCACATACCTTAGTATGCGTCTCACTGCATCCAAATGCGGCTTCCGAGGAGCTTGCATAAATTGACTCACCAATTCAACAGCATAACTCAAATCTGGCCTAATGATAGTCATGTAGATCAAACTACCCACTATGTGCCTGTACATAGTAGGGTCCTCCAAGATATCACCTGTATCTGCACTCAACTTGCCATTCTGATCCAATGGCACTGAGAGAGGCTCACAGTCTGTCATACCATGCTTGGACAACATGTCCAAGCTGCAGTAACCAAATGCCATGTGGTGACCTAATCACCTCAATGCCCAAGAAATATTTGAGCTCCCCCAAATCCTTTATGTCAAACTTCTGTATAAGCAAGATCTTTACATCAAAGATCTCTACATCATGATCACCCATATAATGATCAAGTCATCTACATAGATGACAACAAGCACAACCCCTCTATCACTGTGTCTCACATACAATGAAAAATCTACATTGGCTACATGAAAGCTAATAGTGACAAGATACTCAGCAATCTTGTCAGACCATACTCTAGGTGCTTGTTTTAAGTCATACAAGGCTTTCTTCAACCTGCAAACATACTCCAGGTGACCCACATCCTCATAACCAGGTGATTGCACCATATATGTTGAAAATACAAGTGAATAGGGTGTGTGCGGGAACAAGCCCTTGGTTAGAGGCTGTAAAAGAGAAGATGTAAATGTGAAAGAACCTGTGAAAAGGTGAGAAGAATCTACTGAGAGAGAATAAAGGGTAGCATGAGAAGATTTAGGAAGTGTGGAGATATTCTGGGAAAAGTGAAGAGGTGGAGAGAATCAGGGAAAAGAGGTGGAGTGAATCATGGAGAAATCAATGGGATTTGATGCTTGATGTAAACTCTATAAATTGAGGCATTGCCCTAATGAGAATTTGCTGGTTTTCGAGTATCCATGCCTATATTAATCTATTTGTTAATTACCCACTAATTACGTCTTAATTATTTACTAATCACTTTATTAATGATGTTGATTCTAGTGTTTGATCCACCATAGCTCATCACAATGCTCTAATTTCAACATGGTATCAGAGCCATGCCTAGAATCCATCAGGTTTATGAGCCCATTATTTAATTAATGAAGATTAATAGATAATTAAGAAATAATCTAATTTTTAGTTATTTTTCAACTAGCTTCTGTACCCCCAGCCAGTGGAGGAGTTCATTCTCCTTGCACACTTCAAATTAGGCCAACCCTTTTAGGAGCTTAAACTACACTCAAGGGGCTATAGGCTGCTTGAAGGAATTGAACCCATTCAGCGCAAATCGCCGGCGGCGGGGCGGCGGCAGCACATTTTTCAGGCGCATTTTTTTCTGAGTAAAATTGACATTGCAGCTTGCACAAATCAAATGTTTCTAATTCCTCCTAGCCCAAGGTGTTTTCAAGCATGCTCTACAAGCTAGTGAAGATAGAATTCAGTTTTATCAAGTCTACAGTGAGATCCAAGCTCTTCATCAAATCTGCAGGTGACTTTGGTAAAACAGAGATTAAGCTTTCAATATTTGGTCAAATCTTGTGTTTCTTGGCTTAATCCTCTACTAGACTCATCGCTATTGATGCCTTTGAAAGAATTTGAGCTCATTTGAAGTCTAAGGCACCAGATCTGGACTCCCCGCATACTCTGTTTTCTGTACACAAAATAGTGGATTAATTTGCTAATCAGTGATTAGTTAGTGCTAATCACTATATTTTGGTGTAATTGAGGGTTCAAATTAACCATTAGGTATCTGATACAGATCCCTATAACTTCATATTTCAATTCGGAGTTGGTTTGATACTCCAACCATTTCGTACAAATTGGTTACCCTTGATTTAATGTAATTTCTGGTGATTTTATGCTGATAAATTTGTTGTAATCATCTATTAAACACCAGATTGAGTTGTAAAAGGGTAGACACTGCCCTTGAATCTTGAAATTGGATCAAGAGGTAAGACCCCCTTCAAATCACCATGAGTTCAGCACAAAAAATAGCCAAATTTAATGGGGAGCAGTTTTATACATGGCAGACAAAAACCATGTATTTGCTCATGAGGAAAAATCTGTAGGGATTAGTTGAAGGGAGAGATGAATGCCCAGAGAGAGGGGAAAATGAGTGGAAGAGCAGGAATGAAAAAGCATTGGCACTTATTGCACTCAGTTTAAATGATGAAATCATTCATCACATCACAGGGATACAATGGGCAAAAGATGCATGGGATGAACTCAATAAATTATTTGGTACACAAGCAAAAATTCAAAGATAAATCTGTTAATGCAATTCTACAAATTGGACATGAAGGAAAGTGAACCTTTAATCACACACTTGAACAAATATAAAAGCATTAAGCAATAGCTGGCAGCTACTATTGGCAAAAAGGTAGAAGATGATGAGGCACTAGCAATGCTTCTGAAGAGTGTGGACAAAGGTGATTATGAAAACATTGTAGCAACACTAAAGAATGTACCTGAATTGAAGCTACACGAGATAGAAGCAGCTCTACTAGAGCAAGAGAGCAGAGGCAAAGAGAAGAAATGGCTTGACTCAACAGCAGGAGAAGAAAAGGCATTCTTCACGCGAGGAGGATTCTCTCGAGGACGAGGATGAGGAAGAGGCAGAGAAGGAGGAAGGACCTTCACTTGCCACAAATGTGGAAAGCCAGGACACATGGCGAGAGACTGCTACAGCAAACCCAGTGGAGAAGGAACGATATCGGCAAACTTCATGGAGGCTCCAAAGGAAGTGGAGTCGGATCATCTTTTCTGAGAGAGAGAGAGAGAGAGAGAGAGAGACCCCACAACCCAATGTAACCTGCCCCAACAAAGTAAAACCACCTCTGAGCCACCGATGATGTAGGCCACATGGTAGATGTATGTGTGAGCACTTTAGTCAAGGTCGCGGCGGGCACTTATAGTAGCCTTGGACACATAGAGAGAGAGAGTGTGGCACTAGTCGCGGGCTATCAAGTAAGAGGGAAACTTGGTATAGGGTCTAGGTGTGCTAGAGAGTATTCACTTGAGGGGAGGTGTTGAATAAACAAGTAAATAGGGTGTGTGCGGGAACAAGCCCTTGGTTAGAGGCTGTAAAAGAGAAGATGTAAATGTGAAAGAACCTGTGAAAAGGTGAGAAGAATCTACTGGGAGAGAATAAAGGGTAGCATGAGAAGATTTAGGAAGTGTGGAGATATTCTGGGAGATATTATGGGAAAAGTGAAGAGGTGGAGTGAATCAGGGAAAAGAGGTGGAGTGAATCATGGAGAAATCAATGGGATTTGATGCTTGATGTAAACTCTATAAATTGAGGCATTGCCCTAATGAGAATTTGCCGGTTTTTGAGTATCCATGCCTACATTAATCTATTTGTTAATTACCCACTAATTACATCTTAATTATTTGCTAATCATTTTGTTAATGATGTTGATTCTAGTGTTTGATCCACCATAGCTCATCACAATGCTCTAATTTCAACAATATACACCTCTTCTTGCAATTCTCCATGCAAGAATGCATTCTTTACATCCATTTGATGTAAAGACCATTGCTTTGATGTAAAGACCATTGCTTTGATGTAGCCATTGCTATCATAGCTCTCACTGTTGCCATCTTGGCAACTAGACTGAAAGTTTCCTCATAATCAATGCCATAGGTTTGTGCAAAACCCTTGACAACCAGTCTAGCCTTATACCTACTCACTGATCCATCTGAATTGTGTTTTGTACACCCACTTACATCCTATTGCCTTCTTCTCCTCTGGCAATGGCACCAAATCCCATGTCATATTTGCATCTAGGGCCGCTATCTCTTCATCCATGGCATCTTCCCAATTCTTATGCCCTACTGCATCCTTACAAAACATGTGGGTTCTATGTCCTGCACAACTCTAACCATGTAAGCATAGTGATGGGCTACATATCCATCATATGTGAGCTTTTGAACTGGGTGTCTCACCCTCTCGGACCTGCGTACACCTGGATCACTCCTCTGTGTCTTCATGGGGACTGACTTTGTCTTCCACACACCAGGTGTGCGAATCATTGGAATCCCAAACTCCTCATCTAGGCTCTGCTTTGAGCCATGAGACTCACCATCAACATGTGAGTGACCTGCTGAAATGTCAGGCATAAAGGGCTGATCCACCTTTTCTTTTCCTTTCCAAGATACATGTGTACCTGGTGTGCTACATTTTTTGCATTGGCAGGACTCCCACTTTGCCTTAACCTGCCAGCCCATGGTTTACCAATAGACCCACTACTAGAGGACTCTCTTGGTCCACTAAGCACCTGTGATTGCTGTTGCTCAACATTTTGGGCAGCCACATTGTCCTGCACATCAGCCCCCAACAACATCTTTGGTAGATTCATACCAACTACTCATCTCATCAAACACCACATTCTTGCTCACTCTTATCTCCCGCGTGACATGGTTATAACATTTGTACCCCTTCTGCTCAAGAGAATAGCCAATGAAAATACATTTCTCAACCTTCGGATCCAACTTGCTTCTTACCTCATCTGGTATGTACACGTATGCAATACATCCAAACACTTTCAAGAGTTATAAATTTGGTTTCCTACCAGAAAACTTATGTTCAAGCGTCATGCCATGAACTGCAGTGGGGGTCCTGTTCATTATGTAAACTGCAGTCGCAACTGCTTCAGCCCAAAAATAATGAGGCATACTCTTTTCAGCCACATTAGTGCACGTGCAACTTCTGCAATGTGCCTGTACTTTTTTTTTTTGCAATACCATTTTGTTGCGGAGTATACCTGCATGTAAACTACCTCCTTATGCCATGCTCTTTGAAGAATTCACTGAATTCATTGGAGAAATATTCTCCCCCTCCATCAGACCTTAGACATTTGATATGCATACTTGTTTGCTTCTCAACCATGGCCTTGAAATTCTGAAAGTGAGTGAACACTTTACTCTTCTCCTTCATGAAGTACACCCACACCTTCCTCGTGTGGTCATCAATGAAAGTAATATAATAGTGGCATCCTCTAATTGATGCTAACTTTGTAGGCCCCCCTACATCCAAATGTACCATAGCCAATGGCTTTGAACTCACATTCCTATCTACCTGAAAAGCTTGCTTGGATTGCTTTCCAAGCTGACATGCTTCACAAACTCTGTTCATGCCATCAACCTTGAATTTGGGCAATCCCATAACAATCCTAGAAGTCTATATAGACTTCAATCTCTGCACATTAGCATGTCCAATGCGTTTGTGCTAAATTTCCAAATCAGCAATTACCCCTGCACCATGTGCAAACATAGCAACCTTGACCTCAGGCATACTAACATCCAATGTAAACATCCTGCCAATTCTTTTACCTTTGGCAACTAAACGGTACTTGTTTTGCTAAAGTCTTTGACATAGCAACATTGAGGGTTAAATCTGACCTGCAAACCCTGGTCAATCATTTGTCCAATAGAAAAAAGGTTCTTGGTAATATTGGGTACATGAAGTACATCTGATAGGTACTTCATTTTACCATCTTGCATACATAAGGGCACATTACCAACATGAGCAATGGGGTGCGCTGTATCATCTCCAGTCTCCACATACCCTGGTCTATCCAAATTTTTCATATCTCTAAACCACTCACCACAGCTGGTCATGTGGTTAGAGGCACTAGAGTCTACATACCATCATACATCTGATCCACCTGTAGATGTATCTGTGCCCACTCAATTCAGCATATGCTGCATAACAAACAGGTGCTCACTTCTATCTTCATCATTCTTGCTGGACGATGCATAGTTACCTTGCTGTAACTTGCCACTGTTCTTGTCATTTTGCTTTTTATAGCAGTCCTTAGCCATATGACCAAACTTGCCACAATAATAGCATTCAATGCCATTTCCTAAATTCTACATTTTGCGATCCACCTCGGCCTCTATAACTCCCCCTACCTCTAGAATGGCCACGTCCTCTTGAGAATTTCTTGAGAAAGCATGGCATAAGAAGGCAGCTAGCTTGCAGGTACACACCTCAGCAAAATGGTGTTGCTGAGAGGAAAAATAGAGTCATTTGTGATGTGGCTAGGGCAATGCTTAATGAAAAGAGCATGCCAGACTATTATTGGGCAGAAGCATGTGCCACAGCGGTGTATGTACTTAATAAGACACCCATAGCAGCCATACACCAGAGATGCCTCTTATAGGTTTTAGGCCAGACATTGGACACCTCAAAGTGTTTGGTAGCATAGCTTATGTGCATGTGCCGAATGAGAGAAGGAAGAAGTTGGATCCTTAGGCAAAAAAGTGCATTTTTGTTGGGTATGCACAGGATCGCAAGGAATATAAATGTTACAATCCACATACTAGGCAAGTGGTTATCTCACGAGATGTGGTATTTGATGAACTTGCTAGTTGGTACAAGGCAAAGGATGAGGGTGTCATTGATTCCGTTGATGCTGATGTGTATGTGAACTTGCCACAAGCAAGTTCTATTTCTATGTGAACTTGCCACAAGCAAGTTCTATTTCTATGTCTGGGCCAACAAAGTCTCAGAGTAGCACTATATGTCCATGGTCAGGATGCTTGAGACATGAGAGTGTGAGCACTGGGAGTAGTGCTGTGGATAAAGGAAAAAAGAAGGTTGAAGGAATTGGCATTATAGGTTATGAGTCGTCAAGTTCAAAAAGTTTGGATGAGGAACTTGGCATACCAGTTTTATGCACACCAGGTGCAAGAAAGGCAGGATAGATATGTGCCTCCACATGCTAGAGTGACAAGTGTTCAGAGTGATCCGCATGCATTGCGGAGGTCCCAAAGGGTCAAGTATCCAGTAGGTTGACATATTGTGACTTTGCTATGCATTACACATATATGACCTCTTTGGTGAAGCATGTGGAACCTACATGCTATACAAAAGCTATTGAGAAGCATGTATGGGAGAAGGCAATGGATGTTGAGATCAACGCATTGGTTCAAAATGAAACTTGGGATTTGGTTGCCTTACCACAAGGCAAAAATATCATTGGTTTGCAAATGGGTTTATAAGGTGAAATGCAAATTAGATGGTTCCATTGAGCGCCATAAAGTGCGGTTGGTAGCTAAGGGTTATGCACAAACCCAAGGCTTGGACTATGACGAAACATTTAGTCCAGTTGTAAAGATGGGAACAATGACGGTTGCAGCAAATGGTTGGGAAATGCATCAAATGGATGTGAAAAATGCATCAAATGGATGTGAAAAATGCATCAAATGGATGTGGTGATTTACAAGAGGAAGTTTATATGGCACAGCCAGAAGGATATGTACACCCGAGGTACCCCACTCATGTATGTAGATTAAAGAAAGCATTATATGGTTTGAAGCAAGCACCTCGTGCGCCTGGAGTGATAAAATAAGCTGATATCTTATCTCCCTTGGATTTTAGGCTTCTTCAGCAGATTCTTCACTTTATGTGAAGACAACCGATCATGGGATTGTCTTACTTTGTCATCTATGTGGATAACTTGATTGTCACAGGAGATCATACTACAGATGTTATGCATGTCAAGAAGGCATTGAGTGGGCAGTTTGATATGAAAGACTGGTGAATTGAGATATGTTCTTGGGATTGAAGTGATCAAAGACCATGCAAGAACATTGTTAGTGCAACGCCAATATGCATTGGATATGTTGGGAAAATATAGGATGACAGGGTGTAAGCTAATTAGTACACCTTTGGAGCAGAATGTGAAGCTGCGGGCTGATTTTGGTGAAGAGTTGGATGATCCATCTATGTATAGAAATATGGTTTTTGGTAGTCTTATTTACATGACTATCACATGACCAGATCTTAGTTATGCTGTGGGGCTAGTAAGCCAATTTATACAAAGCGCCAGAGAACCTCATTTGGATGCAGTGAGATGCATTGTGCGCTATGTAAAGACCACTGCACATTATGGTCTTCTTTATGAGCATGGTAAAGGCTTGGATGTACATGGCTACACAGATGCAAATTGGGCAGGTAGCTCGTATGACAGGAGGTCTACTAGTGGTTATGCCTTTACACTTGGCAGTGCAGTGGTGAGTTGGAGTAGTAAGAAGCAACCTACTGTTGCTTTATCTAGTACAGAGGAGGCTGAATACAGGGGTGCAACCATTGCTACATGTGAAGGAGTATGGTTAAAGAGTCTCTTGGCTGATTTGGGTGAGCCTATTGATGGCAAGGTTATCATTCATTGTAACAACATGAGCAACATACAATTGGCCAAGAATCCAGTTTTTCATGCGCGGACCAAACATATAGAGGTTCACTATCGTTTTGTCAAAGAGAAAGTGTTGGTGGATGGTACAGTGGATTTACAATATGTGAAGACTGACGAGCACGTGGCTTTGCAATATGTGAAGACTGAAGAGCAAGTGGCCAACATCTTTACAAAGCCACTTATAGCAGGGAGAAGTTTGAGTACTTCCGTAATATGTTGGGAGTACATGGGATGAGCTTGAGGGGGAGTGTTGAGAGCTTTGATAGCCCAAGCTCATGTACAGCTTCATCTATGGTAGTACATCATGAGCTTGAGAGGGGCTGTTGAGATTCAAGCTCGATGTCAGCTTGTGCCAGTTGCACTATGTGTTGGCATGTTAAGTAGTAACATGTGTGAGACATAAATGACCACGTCCAGATGATCATAGAGTGTGGACATTAGCTAGAGTTAGTTGTGTGTGGACACAACACAAGTAGTGTGTTGTAGATTATGGATTATGGCTTTATGCATTATTGTGTGAGTAGAGATATGGCTTCTCTCTATGGTTAGGGTTTGATTAATACATTAGGGTTTGCTCTGTGTGTGTGTCTCCTCTCCCTCTACCTATTTTTCATCAAGCCCATGGTCAGGCAAGTTGAGAAATGATGCAGGTACACATGTATCACGGAAAGGGAAGGAAAAGGTACATCAACCTATTTTTCATCAAGCCCATGGTCAGGCAAGTTGAGAAATGATGCAGGTACACATGTATCACGGAAAGGGAAGGAAAAGGCACATGTATCACGGAAAGGGAAGGAAAAGGTACATCAACCTTTTGTGCCTGATCTATGAGCAAGTCACTCATATGTGGATGGTGACTCGAGTGGCCTTGAGCAGAGCCTTTATGAGGAGCTTAGCATTTTGTCTGTGGTTACTCTCAAAAATGAGTTTCTCTTACGTTAGAAGGCAAGAGTCAACGACTTCGGGCAAGAAGCAACAACAAAATCAAGGAGCTACATGTACAACAAAATCAAGGAGCTACATGTACAACACATATACATGCATAAAGAGCTCCATTTATAGAGCTTGCCAAAGGGTTTGCCAAAGAACTGTTGGCCCAACGACAAAAGGAACCAGCTTAGACATGGCAGGAGAGTCCCCCCCCCATCACCTTATTCCTTAACACACTCACCCAAAGCGTGGTGGAGGGATGAGAGGGGGCCCCAAGGTAGTTTACCCTTTATACTAAGGCCTTTTTATTGAAACTTTAGCATGTGGGATATACACACCTGTCATAGCTGGGAGAGATTTCCGCCAACACCCCCTGACATCCCCAACACAAATCCACGGACAGAGGTAGCACATGACCCTAACCTGGCATCGGCCAACCAGCAGTGCTAGACCTACTTGTACGCAATTCAAGCCCCAATTCAACCACCCATGGGAAGCTTCATAGATTTTAATCATGTCACAAGAAAAAGCAACAATCAACTGAGGATCTAATGCGACCGATAGCACCACACAATCCACCAAGGCTCTAATACCAATGTTGTAGAAGATTCAAAAATGTGTTTCTCTTAAGTTAGAAGGCAAGAGTCATCCACTTTGGGCAAAGAAGCAACAACAAAATCAAGGAGCTACATGTACAACACATATACATGCATAAAGAGCTCCATTTATAGAGCTTGCCAAAGGGTTTGCCAAAGAACTGTTGGCTCAACGACGAAAGGAACACCACAGTCATGGCGGGAGAGTCACCCCATCACCTTATTCCTTTACACACTCACCCAAAGGGTGTTGGAGGGATGAGAGGGGACCCCAAGGTAGTTTACCCTTTATACTAAGGCATTTTTATTGAAACTTTAGCATGTGGGATATACACACCTGTCATAGCTGGGAGAGACGCCGTCAACACCCCCTGGCATCTCCAACACAAATCCACGGACAGAGGCAGCACATGACCTTGACCTGGCATCGGCCAACTTGTAGCACTAGACCTACCTGTATGCAGATTAAGCCCCAACGTGACCGCAATCCACTCGGAAACCACCGATGGGAAGCTTCGTAGCTTTTAAGCATGTCACAAGCGAAAGCAAAAAACAACTGAGGAGCTAATGCTAATAGTGAAGACTGGTAGTACCACACAACCCACCAAGGATCTGATACCAATGTTGTAGAAGATTCAAAAATGAGTTTCTCTTAAGTTAGAAGGTAAGAGTCATTGACTTTGGGCAAAGAAGCAACAACAAAATCAAGGAGCTACATGTAAAACACATATAAATGCATAAAGATCTCCATTTATAGAGCTTGCCAAAGGGTTTGCCAAAGAACTATTGGCCCAATGACGAAAGGAACCACCTCAGACATGGCAGGAGAGTCCCCCCCATCACCTTTTTCCTTAACACACTCACCCAAAGGGTGTTGGGGGGATGAGAGGAGAACCCAAGGTAGTTTACCCTTTATACGAAGGCCTTTTTATTGAAACTTTATCCTGTGGGATATACACATCTGTCATAGCTAGGAGAGATGCCTGCCAACACCCCCTGGCATCCCCAACACAAATCCACGGACAAAGACAACACATGACCCTGACCTGGCATCGACCAACTAGTAGCACTTGACCTACCTTTATGCAATTCAAGCCCCAACGTGGCCTCAATCGACTCGACAACCACCCATGGTAAGCTTCATAGCTTAGCATGTCACAAGCAAAAGCAACAAACAACTGAGAAGCTAATGATAATAGTGAAGACTGGTAGCACCACACAACCCACCAAGGCTCTGATACCAATGTTGGCCCAACGAAAGGAACTTCCTTAGACATGGCAAGACTGCCTTAGACACGGCGGGAGAGTCCCCCCCATCACCTCATCCCGTTACCCACTCACCCAAATGGTGTTGGAGGGGTGAGAGGGGACCCCAAGGTAGTTTACCCTTTATACTAAGGCCTTTTTATTGAAACTATAGCATGTGGGATATACACACGTGGAAACTGGGAGAGACCTCTGACAACAAGAACAAGACAAATTGTAAGTAGAATATACCTATTGTTGATGCTAATTTGATGAGGTAATGTTTGAAAGATCCCTGCCCCCTCCGCGCAATGAATTCGGGGTGCTAGCAGTGGAAGTAGCACGTCTTACGTAGGGCAGAGCCTCTCACTCCGGGCCTCCCCCACGGATATCCAGACACAAGAGACTAATCCCTCGGTTCTTCCACAACCGAACCCGGAAAAACTTCCCTTGCCCAGAAAGCACGGGCGATTCCTCCATGATATTTTATTCTAATGTAGTCAAGGTCTTCACTAACCAAACTGATCCGACTGAACCCGTAAATCTCATGGTCAGATCACGGAAGAGGCCTGCGCTTGAATCATAGAGACCAACACTTTTTTCCTCATCAAGGGACATAGCCACGTTGATTCTTTTCCATAGAACAAAGACTATCCGGGATTTACTTCAACTATTTTAACTTAACAGAATTGAGTCTCATTTTAGGGATCCATCAGTCCAGCCTAACCCCATCCAATCCCATGGGTTAGCCAACCGCCCAACCACTATAGTGATAGGATCCATTTAGGAATTTGGTTATGTTTTGCCCCTGTACCAAGGAAAAGAGTTCCCAAGCCCCCTAGCCGGTGCTTCAAGCAAACTTCAAGATTGTCACACCACTTACACACCCAATATGAAATTGCATGTTTCACATATTCAGCTGTCTTTAAAACAATCTTTTAATGAAACCATAGTATCATTGATCATAATCCTCCAAAATATCCAGGTTGAATTCTAAATTTCCAATTATTCTTTCATCGGTGTACCTATGCCATCATTGGCAACCAGAACGCTCACCACCTGTTTACTCAGGGGCCTTTTCAATAGTTCCTAGCTCATAGTACCCGAAAATTCACTTATAAAAATCCAGATGGACTCTTCGTTGAAGATCAGCAAGATCAACCAACAGATCTATATAAAAGAGCCATGGACTCATCCGTTGAGGACCAGCAAGGACAATCAACCAGATCCATGCCCGAGTTCAGAAAACAACTCTAACTCCTTGTTCCATTTTCTTCCTCAATGCATGCGTGTATCTTCGGGCGACCCAGAGCCCGAGCACCGTATGGTTAGCACCCTCTAGGATCCTCGTAGGTAACCTAGCGCTTCACTCATAGGCCGCTTCCTTGGTCCCTCATCCACCATACCGGAAGCTGTCAAGACCTCGACCAACCTTGCTACGCGAGATGTCCTATGTTGACTCTCTGTCAGCTGTTGCAACTTTATCACTTAGGTCTCCACGACCCCATTTACAAGATGATCAAGATGCTTCCCTAGCATTCTTGACATAAAACAGTCATTTAAAAATAGGTCATAAATACAGTTTCTAATGAACTCTCATCTTTCCACATCATTTCTCGTTATTCCACATTCTTCTACATCAATTCACATTGTTTAATCCACATCCAATCATATGTATTCCCATCGTCCTTCATCTATTCTCATCCAATCACATTATATTACATCTCATCACATCTATCCACATCTATCCACATCTCATCACATCTATCCACATCTATCCTCATCACATCTCATCCATTCTCATCTACCCATATCCACATCACATCACATCACATCACATCCATTCACATCACATCTCATCCATTCACATCTACCTCGATCCACATCACATCCATTCACATCTATCCTGAGTCACATCACATCCATTCACATCACATCTCATCCATTCACATCTATCTCGATTCACATCACATCACATCACATCCATTCACATTACATCTCATCCATTCATATCTATCCCAATTCACATCACATCACATCATATTCTTTCTCAAATTTCTTAAGTGAAATATATTCAATATTCTTCTTTTGAGTAAAAGATTCATGGGATTTACAAAAATCAACTCTACCCATATTTCCTAATAAAATTAATAATGCTCAAAATTTCACTTTTGATAAATACTCATAATTTTAATTATGCTAAAAATTTCTCTTTTACCATTTAATTTCTTGGATCTCAGATATCATGGGAATTCCTCTTTTTACATTTAAATGATTGAATTCTAAATGTCATGGGAATTCCTCTTTTATTATAAAATAAATTTATCTAAAATTTCTCTTTTCTTTAATAAAAATATCCATTACTTCAATTGTGCCAAGAATTTCACTTTTACCATTTAAATGATTGAATTCTGAATTTCATGGGAATGCGTCTCTTAGCATTTAAAAATTTCTCATGCATAAAATAAATTTGTCTAAAATTTCTCTTTAAATTAAATAAAAATATTCATTATTTAAATATACCAAAAATTTCTCTTTTTCCATTTAATTACATGGATCTCCATCATCATGGGAATTCCTCTTTTTGCATAAAAATAAAATTACCAAAATTTCTCTTTTCTTAATTACTTATTTATGCATAAACACTAAAAATTAGTTTCCCATGAATATGATGAAAATCATTCTTTTAGCCTAGGATATTCAATCCTAGAATATGGTAGGAAGTCCTCTTTTCACAATATGGTAGGAAGTCCTCTTTTCACATTATGCATAAAAACGAGCTATGTATTAATTTCTAAAAAATTTGCCATAGCTTCGCTGCTATTACTGTTAATTTTCAATATTTCTAGAAAGAATAAGACTTTGTAATACAATTATGATAGAAGAACTATCTTTGAACTTAAATCTAATTTATGGCATTAAATCATATATTTACCATAAAAGCATAAAAAGCCATTTTCTCAACCTCTAGCTTAACAAGCTTAGAGATTGATTTTGAATTAAGAATTTATCACAATGAGAAGAATTCATTTGCTAAAGAATTAGTTATAAGAATGACTATTCTTTTGGGAGAGAGAGATATACATAAAAAGCATCCTAATTAAGCATAAAGATTAACTTTTTGTGATTAATCATTAAAACTCTTAGAGAAAGCTGGATTTGCATTAAAAACAACTAAATAGAAACTTCTCAAGCTTGAGATGGGTTGAGAAGTGAAATCATTGAGAATATTAATGAAAACCATGGAATTACTTCTTGCCTCTAGATTTGGCTACTTCTTTATCTTAAAAGGAAGCCCCCAACCAATCAATTGGTTTAGTATGTTGAGAAGAAAGCTCCAAGGATTGTTGAAGAGAGAGAGAAGCTCCAAGTTCTCCAAAAGTAGAGGATTTTTAAGGGATAATAGAAAATATCATTATTTTAATGTAATACTGGCATGGTATAGTTCATAGATTTTTTTACAAAAGACTAAGGATCTATTTATAGGTGAGGGAGGCCACTAACCAAGTCCAACTAGGTTCTAGAATTTTCTAGGTTTAGTTTGACTCAATTTGGGAAAAAAAATATCAGTTTGGCTCCCTTTTTTATTTGGTTTGATCCAAGAGAGAGGAGAGATAAAAATATCACAATTTTTTTGAATTAAAAACTCATCCACATGTGTGAATTAGGCGCCTACCTCAAGAGTCCCCCTCTCCTTACCAAGGTGTCAAAAATGCATCATTATTCTAAAATATCTCATTTTTTTAGTAACATCTCATAGTTTTTTTAGTAACATCTCATAGTTTTTAACTAATAAACCTTATACTCAATCAACTCTTCATCTTATGTGAGCATTTACTCATTTTTTGGTATTTTTTTAAATTCTTTAGATTTATCTCATCCCAATACTTGGATTAATCCAATTGACCCATTGGAACCTTAATTGGACCATAATCCAAAAATTTCTGAAAATGTAGACCCTTAGGCTAAGGTCCTTTATACACATTTTCAATTAATTCTAATTGCACATTGGAAAGTTCTTTTTGAATTTCTGTTTCAGGGGAATCCATTTTAGATACTAGGAGGATTTTTATATCCAAAGATATCTCAATTTAGGACTATCTCTCTCTAGACTTTTTCTCTCTCAAGGCCAAAACAGGGTAAAACAAGATCTTTCTTTTATTTCAGAGAGGGGAATAATTTCAAGAACAGAAGGGGAGGTTCTTACACCTTTACACCTTAAAAGCTGGAGAGAGGAATCTTACAATGTTGAAGAAAACTATTTTCTTAAACTCTAAATTTTTGTTTTACAGATGTTTATCCACCATCTTACAGAGCATGTCAACCTATAGAATGGATTATTGGATTGTTTGATGTTCTACATACTTTCATTGGTGAGCAACAATACAAGGGGAGGACCGAAACGTCACTTGTAGAGAACGGTATTTTTCTCGATAATTTTCTTAAACGCGTTTGTGCTACACTCGAAAAACTTGATCTACTTGATTTTAGTAGCCAAGAATGGCAACTAGCTAGTAGACAGAGTACTGAGAGTCTTCATTGCAAGATTTTTCAAGAGGCTGAACATAATTTGAAACCCCAGGTGATAACAAGAGTTGTTAGAATCACATTGTTCACACCAATCAATGTATTTATTGTTGATCTCTTTTCAAACACATATATTCGTATTACAAAAACAATGTTTATTTGTACAAATGTGAGTATGGATATTCTTGACAATGGATGGGATCATAGAGATATAGATGGTATAATATGCATGGTTGTGGCAAAAACACTATCATGCAAATACGTCATTGGAAGCTAGAATTTGAAACTATCTTTTTTCTATACAAGGGCACATAGAGTTCAAAATCAGCTTGACCAAGACTTAGAAAACATACATATTATTGATGTACAAGTGAAAGTGCATGGTGAAGTTAAAACTATAATTCCAATTTTAGAAAATTTTACACTTACACAACTCAAAAAAGATTTACAAAATGAAGATACAGACTTGCCAGAAAGATTTGCATTTTCAAATGACATGCAAAAGGTACACGACAATGTTTCATACGTACTTAATTTTTGTATCTGTGTAAGCTCTTACATTTGCATTTCTTTCACATTTAGGTGCCAAAGAGAAAATAGCAAACAATGACATGTAAAGATCTAGAAAATTCTGTGTAAGATCTTACATTTTTGTGAGATCCCTGTCCTCTCTGCGCATCGAATTCTGGAGAGCTAGCAGTGGAAGTAGCAACCTCTTGCGCAGGGGGCAGAGCTTCCCACTCGGAGCCTCGCCCACCACCACGAATGTCCGGACAAGAGACTAATCCGACGGCTCTTCCAAAACCGAACTCGAAAAAACTTCTCTCGCCCGCCCAGAAAGCATAGGCGATTCCTCCAGGAAAATCTTCTAACGTAGTCAAGAGCCTTAATTACCCTTTTACATTCCGATCGAGCCCGCGAGTCACATGGCCGGATCAAGGGAGGAACTTGCACTTGGTTCATAGAGACCAATGCTTTTTCCCCCGTTAAAGAGGCACAGTCATTGATTCTTTTCCATAGAACAAGGATTATCCTGTGACTTACTTCAACTATCATAACTTGAACAGAATTGAATTTTATTATAGGAATCCATCGATCCAACCTAACCCCATCCAAAAAAATCCCATGGGTTAGCGCCAACCACTGTATTGATGGGATCCATTATAAAAATTTGGTTATGTTTTGTCTCGGGTACCAGGGAAAAGAGTTTCCAGGCCCCCTAGCAGGCACTCATGCAAAAATTAAATAGGCACACCACTTATACACCCAATATGAAATTGCCTTTTCTTAGATTCAATTGATTCCAAAATACCAATAAAACCACAATGTTTCCATCATAATCCTTAGTATTCTAGTTCCAGGGTCCAAGTTCCAACTTTTCCAATTTCTAATCACAAAATCCAAACTCCACTCATACCTTCCTCAGCGTACCTATGGTATCATCGGCAACCAGAGCATCTACCACCTGGTTAGTCCCTCTAGGTTCACCTAGTCCTTCACTCAGGGGCCGTTTCATGGTTCCTAACTCATAATACCAAGGAGTATGATCTCATAAAATCCATATGGACTCTCCGTTGAAGATCAGCTTGATCAACCTAACAAGATCCATTTATAAATAAGAGCCATGAACTCATCCGTTGAAGACCAACACGACCAATCAACCAGATCCATGCCCGTGTTCAGAAAACAACTCCAACTCATTTTCTTCCTCGATGCACTCGTGGATATCTTGGGTGACCTAGAGCCCGATTATCGTATGGTCAGCACCCTCTACGCTCCTTCACGCACAGGTGACCTAGCGCTTCACTCATAGGCCACTTCCTTGGTCCCTCATCCATTGTACCAGAAGCTCAACGAGGCCGGTCAAGAACTTGGCCGACCTTGCCACATGAGACGTCCTTCTTTGACTCTTCGTCAGTTGTTGCAAGATTCTCCACCTAGGTCCACGACCTCTTTTCATAAGATAGTCAAAATGCTTCCCCCAACATACTTAACGTAAAACAATCTTTAAAAAATAGGTTTCACATACAAATACAGATTCCAAGCAAAATTCCCATCTTTCCATATCATTCCTCATCATTTCTCATCATTCCACATCATTCGGCATCATTCCAGATCATTCCAGATCATTTCACATCATTTCCTATCATTCCACATCATTTCACATCATTCCACGCATCAATCCACATTAACCACATCAATCCTCATCAATTCATATCACTCCACATCTTTCCATACATCAATCCACATCAACCACATCATCCACATTAATCCACATCACTCCATATCTTTCTATACATCAACCACATCAATCTACATCACTCCAAATCTTTCCATACATCAATCCACATCAACCACATCAATCCACATCAATCCACATCAATTCATAGCAATCCACATCTTTCCATACATCAATCCACATTAACCACATCATTCCACATCATCAATCCACATTAACCACATCACTCCACATCTTTCCATACATCAATCCACATCAACCACATCATTCCCTCCACATCACTCCACATCTTTCCATACATCAATCCCACATTCATTCACATTAATTCACATTATCCCACATCATTCCCACATCCATTCACATTATTCCACATCATTCCCACATTCATTCACATCAATTCACATCATTCCAATTTTGACAAACAAGATGGTCTCCTTTCGCTTTGAGCAACTCAGGTTTTGATTATCAACTTTTCTTGATCTAGTCATCAGAATCTTTGTTCCACAATCAACCAAGTTAAAAGTACAGTTACTCTTCTTTTCAAACTGATAGAACTTTCTAAATCTCAGCCATTACTTAGCTCCGTTAAAGGTAACTTTTTCTCGACTCAATTCAATTAAGTCTAAATTTTCGTTTACTTTTTGGATCCTCGATCCGTTCAAGAATTCCAGATTCCTTTCCCCAGGGAATCTAGGAATAAGTCAGTCTCACGAGTATTTACATTCATCCAACTAAGCGTATTTCTAGTCGTTTTCTGGGAGAAATCTCTTTTCTCATTCAGAATGTACTCAAGATTCCATTTCTCGAGAGTCTAGACGTGTATACTTTATAATTCCAAAAGTTAATTATGTTCGTGATTCCTCTTTCTGACTAAAAATTTATCCATATTTTCTTGATACATTCCTATGAATATTTTCACATTCTTTTCTCAAATTTTCCAAAATAAAATATGCTCAATATTCCTCTTTTTGAATAAAAGATTTATGCATACAATCTCATGGGATTTACAAAATCAATTATACCCATAATTCCTCTTTCTGATTAAAATTTAACTATGTTTTCTCGATGCACCCCTATGAATATTTTCACATTCTTTTCTCTATTTTTCTAAAATAAAATATCATGGAAATCCCTCTTTTAGCATAAAATATTTATGCACACCTACTAATCCATTTTTATCTAAATGAATTATATTCATAATCATTTCCATAATTCTCATAAATTTAATGAATCTAGAACATTTGTGCATAATCTTCTTTATTCTTCTAGTAAATGAATAATGCTCAAAACTCTACTTTTAGCATAAAATTTATTATGCGTAAATTCATTTCTTAATGATACAAATTCTGCCATAGTTTCCTCGCATTTTCTATGAATTGAGAATGCCTAAAATTTCACTTTTAACATAAAATTTATGATGCATAAATTTAAATTTATTTTTTTAAAAATTTACCATAGCTTTTCCATATTTACTATGAAATAAGAATACTCAAATTTCCACTTTTAATATTAAATTTATTGTGCATAAATTCAAATCCATTTTCTAAAACTTTAACCATAGCTTCTCCGTATTTTCTAAGAAATGAGAATGCTCAAATATTCACTTTTAGCATAAAAATTAATTTATGAATAAACCTTCATTTTCTAATGATAAAATTTTACCATAGTATCCCTGCATTTTCAATGAATTGAGAATGTTCAAAATTACATTTTTAACATAAAATTTAGTTTATGCATAAACCCAAGCTTAAACATAAACATTAATTCATCATAATTTAAGAAAAGCATGGTTTTAAGAGGAAACCCATAAAATAAAATATTTTCCAAGCATGAGGGAGATTAGGATAAAGATTAACATAAAAAAGAGAGAATAAACTTCATTGTTTAGGCTTAACCTTGGTTTTCTTGATTCTTTACCTTACAAGAATTTTGTAGCCCTCAAGGAAGAGGCTTGGTCACCAAAAGAAGAGGGTAATCTTCAAGAGAAGAAGAGGTTTAGTGAAGCACCAAAGAGAAGAGGGTAATCTTCAAGAGAAGAAGAGGTTTAGTGAAGCACCAAAGCTTCACAATGTAGAGGCAAGGAAGAGGGATAATGAAATTACACTAAAATGAAAATTACCCTAGCATGGAATTACTCTAAGATGAAAATACAAAGGAATGGGGCTCTATTTATAGGTGAGGGTGGCCACCAACCAAGCCCAACTGGGATCTAGAAGCTTTTAGCTTTAGTTTGATCCAATTTGGACAACTTTTAAACTAGTTTTGTCCACTTTTTGATCTAGTTTGGAAGAGGAGAGATGAGAGATGAAATATCTAGCCACTTTACGATATTTTTGAATAAAAAAATACCCCCTTGATATGATTTCTAGGCACCTCCTTGATGAGGGGTTTTTCCTCTCCTTGAGGTGTCACAAAGCCTTCCAAAAGTCTCCTAAAATATCTAGAAACTCATAATTGTGGAACCTTCACCTTATGTGAGCCTTTCTTTATGTCCTCCACCATCACCCTCAGCATCTTGAGAGGGGACCATTCCTCGTACCTCTGCTCCTTTCGTCTTTTTGTCCTCATAGTGACAACTATGAAAATGAGCACACCTCCTATCCAGGATCCGTCTAGTGTAATTTTCTTGGTTGAAAATCAAAATTTTCAATTGAAATTGGACATTACCTTTAATTTTAAGAGATGAAATTTGTACATTTTAGTTATAGATCTCGGCATTTGTGTAAGGTTTCTCCTCAACCCCTAAAAGATGCATAGGTTGTCCTTTGAGTCCCTTGTAATCATCCCCTACTTCAGAATGCAAGAAAACATTGTTTTCCTTTGTTTTTGGTCTAGAGAGAGAAAATATTCTAGAGAGAGATAATATAATTTTAAGATATTTTTAGATACAAAGTTTATCTTTTATCTTAAGATGAATTCCCCTGAAATAGAAGTTCAAAAAGAGTTTTCCAATATGCAATATAAAGTAATTGAATATGTGTATTGGACACCTTAGCCTAGGGGTGCCAAATTTCAAAAAAAATTGATGAAGGTCCAAAGAGTGATCAAAAGGGCCAATAAGAAAAATCCAAGTATTTGAATAAGAAAAATGAAAAGAATAAAAGAAAATCCACCAAAAATGAGTAAATTCTTACATAAGATAAAGAGTTGACTACTACTGGGATTTATTAGTAAAAATAATTTTGACACCTCAGGAAGGGGGAGAGGAGGCCATAAAAGGGGCGCCTAAATCCCATCATTATCCCATATTTTTGATTCAAAAAATGAGATATTTTATCTCTCCTCCTTCAAACCAGATAAAAAAAGTGAGCCTAACTAGTCCAAAACTTGTCCAAACTGGATCAAACTGAAGCTGGAAGCCTCTAGATCCCAATTGGACTTGGTTGGTGGACTCCCTCTCCTATAAATAGAACCCCATTCCTTTGTATTTTCATCTTAGTGTATTTACATGCTAGTATAATTTTTAATTTAGTGTAATTTTATTATCACTTTACTTTGCCTCTCAATTGTGAAGCCTTGGAGCTTCACTAATCCTCTTCTTCTCTTGGAGATTACCCTCTTCTACTTAATGGCCAAGCCTCTTCTTGAGGGCTTCACATCTCCCTAAAGAATCAAGGCAAAACCCAAGGGTAAGCCTAAAACAATGGTGTTTTACTCTCTTCTTGATGGTAATCTTCTTCCCAACCTCTCTACATGCTTGGGAAGCATTTTAATCCATGATTTCTTCTTAAAACCATGCTTTTATTGATTTATGTTGTTTAAGAGAATTAATGTTAATATTTTATGCTTAAATATATTCTTTTTGATTTCTTAATCTCTCTTTTTGTAAGAATACTCACCTTTATGGTTAAATCCTTCTTGGAAGGATAGATCTTAGTTCTAATCTCATTTTTTAACCCAAAACTCTAGGCTTAACAAGCTAGGGATAGAGATTAAGCATTTTTATGATTTTAATCTATTAAAAAATAAGGTTAATTCATTTAAGCTTGTTTTATGTTAAGAAAATTCATATTTATTCATTTTAAGATGAAAGAGAGGTTAGGCTAACATTCTTATAATTATTTTCATAAGAAAGTTATGTTTGGATATTTTTTAATAAATAATATGCTTTGATGCAATTATGCTTAGGTCTATGCATAATGAATTTTTTTATTAAAAGAGGAAGTCCCACCATATTTAGGTAATTATGAGTAAATATTAAAAGTAGAATTTTTGAGTATTCTCAGATAATGCGGGGAAGTTATGGTAAAATTTTTACCATTAAAAAAATAAGTTTAATTCTATGCATAAATTTGATGATGCAAAGAGAGGAATTTTCATAATATTCTATGCATAAACATTTAAATGCTAAAAGAAGGATTTTTGTTACATTTTTGAAAATACATTTATAGTATGTATGCATAAATATCTAAATAGTAAAAAGTGAAATTTTTGTTATATTTTAAATATGTATATTCTTGGTATATATACATAGGTATTTTCTACGTAGATAATTTAGGGCATGTTGATGCCTTGGTTCAAATGGAGAAGAGAATATTTTAGAATATTTCTATGAGAATATTTTAATAAAATGATGTATGCATATTTATTAAAGGATTAGTTAGAAAAATAAATATCCTTATTAAATTCCATTATTCATAAATATGATTATTTATAGTTCTATTATGTCCAAGGAAGAATGAATTTTCATGATTTTGGATATTTACCCTTACGATTGAAAATCACATTTATTTTATCAGATAAATGGAGAAATATCTTTAGGAAATAAATCTAGAAAGAAATCCAAGTAATTCTGTGTGTAGACCATGACCACGTGAGAAAGGTGGGTTGGTAAGATGCATGCCCATCTCCTGAATTGTAAATTAAGCTAGACTTGTGACCATTCCCTTTCTTTAGTACGAAGAAGGGATAACTGTCTGATTTAGAGAAATTCCCCTAAGACTGGAATCGTCTAGGAATAAGTTAGAAATTTGTTTTAAATTGTAATTGATGGATGGATCACTGAGATAAGTTAGAATAAGTTAGAAATTTGTTTTAAATTGTAATTGATGGATGGATCACTGAGATATGAGATTCGAGATTTCCATTAAGGAAGTCTGGGTTTTGGAAAAAGGGACTTGCGGAACCAGTTCTAGAGATATTCTAGTTTTTTGTGAGAGAAAATCAAACTCAATTGGAAAACCTTACTTGCATAGAAACTCTATTTTTGAAAAGGAATGTCTTACGCCAAAATGTTGGAGGAAGCATTTGGCTTATTGTTAATCTAAGGAGAGTTTACGTTGCAAGCTAGCGGGGAGTCATCGAAGGACGTCTCTCGTGTGGCAAAGCTTGCCAGGGTCTTGACCAGCCTCGGTACGGTTAAAAATGGTGCGCTTTCGGTACGATGGGTGAGGGCCGACAAAGCGGTCCTTGAGTGAAGTGCTAGGACACCTAAGCAGGATCCTAGAGGGTTCTGACCAGGCGATGCACGGGCTCACGGCTGCTAGGACACCCATGCTTATGTCGAGGGAGATCTTCATGGATTGGTGAGAAATTATCTAAGTGAATTGGAAACTATGAAATCGGATCTCGTTGATTGACTAGCTGGTCTTCAAAACGGATGGCTAACCCATGGGCCGATTGGGGTTAGGCTGGATTGGTGGATTCCTACAATAAATTTCAATTATGTTCAAGTTACGATAGTTAAAGAAGTAAGTCCCAGGGAGATTCTTGTTCTATGAGAAAGAATCAACGGCTGTGCCTCGCTTCAGGGGAAAAAAGCGATAATCTCTATGAACCAAGTGCAAGTCTCTTCCTTTATTCGGCCATGTGACCTACGGGTTCGGTCGGAATAGAAAGGATAGTTAAGGCTCTTGACCCGTTAGATAAATTTTTTGTTAGAAAATTTTCCTCATGGAATCGCCCGTGCTTTCTGGGCGAGGAAAGTTTTTTCGGTCTTGGTTTCGGAAGAACCGCAGGACTAGTCCCTTGCTTGGATATTCATGGGTGAGGCCCCAAGTGGGAAGCTCTGCCCTATGCAAGAGGTTGCTACTTCTGCTGGTAGCACGTAGGATAAGGATGTGCGGAGAGGACAGAGGTCTCACAGTTGGTATCAGAGCTTTGTTGAAAGCTTAAGAATAAAAAATAAATTTTGACAGAATTTATAATAAGATCTTAGAAAAGTGTATTCATATATTGTGTTTTCATCATTCAGATTAAGTTCATTATTAAAGACATATAATTAATAAATTGAATTTTTATAGATGGACGCCCCATATTTATCTGGTATCCCCGATCTTACCTAGAATCAGGATATGACTGCTTTTGCTTTTGAGCATATCCTCTCCTCCACGACTCGAACAAGCAGGTCAATTCTCGATAATCATTTTGAGAAGCTATATTTTTCAGACCCAACTGAGAAACGACAGCATAAGTGGTTTGCGAAGGGCAATATATCCAGCGATAGATGCTGAGGCAGAACGTTTCCTTAGCCATGGTTTTGATGAGACTAGGTGTGGTTCGTGGTGTTATACTTACCCCACACCTCGAGATTTTAGGATTACTTATCATATTTTTAGGCTTCTCAGCCATTTTATCCCGAAGAGTAGGATTGTAGTACCAACAGCGGCAGTAAGGGCACAATGCATCACGGGGCATGTCCACAACACAGTATCGCCGTTTCATACGTATGCAATTGAGGCATTGACTTTTGGAGCCATGTTGCTCTATGTATATATAATAAACCTTATGAAAATAAATAATGTTTTACGAAAATTCAAGTTGTTTAAGTGATTTTGACCACCAGATATCGAGTTTAAAGAAATAAGATCTGTTTTCTCGAACATATGTCGTGAATATCTAGTAAGAACGACTACCTTGTTTGAAGTAATTAATTCTGAACTTCTTAAGTCTTAGGATTTGAGACGAAATCAAATAGAAATTTAACGATGTATCATTTTGGCAAAGCCCTTTTCACAGATCTCAACCAGGTCCCTTCACAGATGAGGATGAGCTTAAGCCCTTCACAGATCTTAGCCAAGTCCCTTCAAGGGTGAAGGGGGAACACTTAGGTGAGGCTATGGAAAAGTGGATCAAAGCAATGGAAAAATACTTTGATGTCACTAGCTAGTTGCAAACGAAAAAATTAACGTTGCTCTTGCCAGGGTGAAGATTGTAGAAACAGCCAGAGTAGCATGGAGAAACCACTGTGAGACAAACCATTTGGATCGGAACACCCAGACATGGAATGATCTCAAAACATACCTCAAGAAAAGATTTTGACCTCCAGGGTTCTTGGAAACCAAGATGAATGAATTCCTGGAGCTAACCCAAGGCATTCGCTCTCCTCCTCAAATACTCGCCACTGCTGAATGAAGAACAGCTGATGGCCAGGTTCATTCGGGGAATGAACGAACCTTTAGATACCCTGGTAAAGAATGCCGAGCTAGTTTCCATGGCCAAAGTAGTGTTTGTTCTTAAGGTCCTGCCCAAAGCCAACACCCTCATCCTTCAAAAGGTTCCAAACCTCGAGAAGTACTTCCAACGTTTCGCCTCTCCTAAGAGACACCAAGGTCCTAATCAAAACCAGGAGATGGGAAGTTTCAAAATGGAAGGAAGGCCTTTTCCTCAGAGCACTTTTTCTGAAACTCCACATCTTTCCAGGATGTAGAAGGAAGAGCTTCAAAGTGAAAACCGATGTTTTAGCTGTCAAGGTTTTGGGTACCAGCTCAAGGACTGCCCAACTCCTTCTATGTCATTGGGCCAAGGAAGCCAAGGTCCTAGAATGCCAAGACCAACTCCTTCGTATCAATCTAATCAAGGTCCCTCTTGCTAGAATCAGGGTAACCCAGAAGAATGCCAGCTCAGCCTACAGCCTCAATGTAAAGTAGTCTTAGAACCCCCTCCCAAAATTGGGAAAACCAGAGAGAGAGAGTCCCACCTCAGACAACAGCAGCTAGAGCTACCACAATAGCTGATGTAGTGGTGGAAGAAAGAGGACAGATTTATGCCGCCATTAAACATCAAGGGCAGAATCATCAGTTCTCAGTCCTTTAGACTCTAGCAGAGTACAAGGGTAAGCACTTTAAGCTTCTGATTGATTCAGGCAGTACACATTCTTTTATTTCTCTAGGATGTTTGCGTAAGTTAGTCCTAAATCAGAAAACAGGGAAACCTATGCAAGTAGAATTGGCCAGTGGGAAGATTCTTTTCACACACCATGAAATGGACCATATTCAGTTTAATCTAGATGGGAATGTAATAGACTGCCAGTTCAGAGTCACCCTTTGGGAATCTATGACGGAATCCTTGAATGGATTGGCTCCATAAGAATCAGGCTGACATTCACTGTCATAATGGAACTATCTCTTTCCTCGTCCTTCACAAGAATAAAGTTCAAGGAACTGGAATTTTCGGATCCCTAGTTCTGCAATTAGTCGAAGCTTCTAAATTGCTAAAGGGACTCAGAAAGAGGCAAGCATCGTCATTAAAATGAATCCAATAGACAGAAAATCTAAGGCTAAGGAACCAGAGTGGTTAAGTGAGTATACTGATGTGTTCCCAAAAGAGCTGACTGAGATGCCTCTGACTCGTGAAGTAGATCATGAGATAGAGCTAACCCCCAGAGCTCAGCTAGTAGCCCAGTGTGCATACAAAATGCTAGTCCCAAAAGCCATAGAACTTAAGGAGCAGTTAAGACAACTGCTAGAGCAAAGATTTGTAAGACCCACCAGTGTTTCACCTTAGGGTGCGCTTGTTCACTTTCAAAAAAAAGAAAGATGGAACGTTAAGACTATGTATTGATTACAGAGGATTAAATCAATTAACAATCAAAAATAAATATCCTATCCCTAGGATTGATGAACTTTTGGATCTGTTAAGTGGAACCCAAATGTTCACAAAGATAGATCTCAAATCTGGATATTATCAGATCAAAATCAAGAATCAAGATAACCTTTAATATTTGCTATGGGCATTATGAATTCACAGTCATGCCGTTCGGATTAACTAATGCCCTAGCAATGTGTAATCGCCTCAGAGAATACTTGGATGATTTTGTTCTTGTCTTCTTTGATGACATCCTGGTATACTCTAAGAATGTAGCAGATCATGAAGATAATATGTGTAAGGTCCTTGAAATCCTAAGGAAGCACCAACTCTTTGCAAAAAAGAGTAAGTGTACTTTGTCTACTGACCATGTAGAATACTTGGGATTTATAGTATCTAAAGATGGGATATCTCCTGACCCGTAAATGGGATTTATAGTATCTAAAGATGGGATATCTCCTGACCCCGTAAAAATCCAAGCAGTCATAGATTGGCCAGAGCCCAAGAGAGTAAAAGAAGTCAGAGAATTCTTAGGGTTAATTGGGTGGTATCGAATCTTTATACCTAGGTATGCTCAGATAGCATCCCCTTTGACTAACCTTCTCAAAAAGAGTACCCTATTTCACCGGACTGCTATGTGTCAGAGTGCTTTTAATAAGCTAAAGACAACCTTAGTAACCAACCCTATTAGATTTTTCCATACCCTTTGTAACATATGCCAGTGGTTTTGCCCAAGGAGGTGCACTTATGCACGAAGGTCATGCAGTAGCCTATGAATCCAGAAAACTCAGAACACATGAGAGAAATGATGCTGTCCATGACTTGGAGTTACTCTCAGTAGTTTATGCTCTAAAATTATGGAGACATTATCTCTTGGGATAGAGATTCACCTTGATGACAAATCATCAAAGTCTGAAGTGGATCTTCACCCAAAAAGATCTCAACATGCATCAAAGAAGATGGATGCAGACCCTACAGGAATTCGATTTAGAGATTAAGTACCAGCCAGGGAAAGAAAATGTGGTAGCAGATGTGCTCAGTAGGAAAGCCTCCTTGCAATAACATTGGTGTCAAATCCGTTGATTAGCAAAGCAAGAGAGAAAATCATGCAGGACAAATTCTTTGCCCTATTGCTACCCTACTGATGCAAAAAAGTAAGACTCCCAGGAAATCAGTCGAGTTCTTAGGAACAAATTAGACGAAGGATGCTTGTATTACAATAATCGGCTATGCATTCCCAATAATGAGGGAACAAAGGGAAAGATTCTGAGAGAAGCCCATGATAGCACGATAGCTGGACATCCACGGTTCATAAAGACCTACTTGTTTGTAAAGAAGAGCTTCTTCTAGCCAGGACTCAAAAAGGATGTACTTGATCACGTGCGTCAATGCTTAATATGTCAAAAACTCAAGGTAGAGAGAGTCAAGATGCCAGGAAAGCTACATTCCTTAGACATTCCACAGATGAAGTGGGAATGTATCAGTACGGATTTTGTTACTGGACTACCGTCAGTGCAATAAGGGTCCAACTCCATTTTTATGGTAGTCGATAGACTAACCAAGGTTTCCCATCTGATTCTAGTAAAAGAAACCTACACTGCAATGGATGTTGCCAGAGTCTTCCTCAAGGAGATTTTCAGGTTACATGGATTACCCAGGAGGATAGTAAGCGATAGAGATCCTAAGTTTACATCGAGGTTCTGGACTGCATTCTTCGAAGCAGTGGGAACTTCCTTAGATCTCAGTACTGCTTATCATCCCGAGACAGATGGCCAGACAGAAAGAGTGAACCAAGTAATAGAAGATATTATTCGGTCATGCTGGTGGTAGAGAACCCAAGAAGTGGTTAAACTCTTTGCATCTGGTTGAGTTTTCTTATAATGCCTCTTATCACCAAAGTATTGGGATGAGCCCTTTCAAATCTCTGTACGAACAAGATTGCCTCACACCATTAACTTGGTCCGACCCATTGATCTCAGGGTCGAGATGTCCAGACAGATGCTTGATGATATGGAACAGCAAATGCAATCAATCTACAAAGATATTAAGGCTACCCAAGATAGACAAAAGCAATATGCTGATAAGAAGAGAATGGAGAGAGTGTTTGAAGAATCAGATATGGTCTTCATTCGTGTACGACCCAAGAGAAGTTCTTTATCTCTAGGGAAGTACAAAACGTTGTCTCTCAGATACTGTGGACCGTACACCATTACTAAGAAAGTAGGAGATCTAGCTATGAACTTCTTCTACCTCCCCATCTCAAGGTACATAATGTGTTCCATGTCAGTTTACTTAAAAAGTATGTGCCCAACCAGAGTCATGTGCTGGATAAGTTGACTTCTCCGACTCAAAGCAAGATGGACCTCCAACCCGAAGAAATCCTAGATGTTCGAGAGAAGGCTCTCAGGAACAGAGTCCTTAGAGAGTTTTTGGTCAAGTGGAAGTTCTACCCTTTAGAGGACGCCACTTGGGAGAAAGAAGAAGAACTAGTAAAGGACTACCTCCCCCACTTTGCGAGATGAGGACATCTCACGTTTTTCAAGTGGGAGAGGATGTAAGGTTCCTCCTCATCCTCTAAAAGATGTATAAGTTCTCCTCTCAATCCCCTATAATCATCCCCGACTTCAGAATGCATAAAAACATTGTTTTCTTTTGTTTTTAGCCTAGAGAGAGAAAATGTTCTAGAGAGAGATAATACAATGTTGAGATATTTTTAGATACAAAGTTTCCCTTTTATCTTAAGATGAATTTCCCTAAAACAGAAGTTCAAAAAGAGTTTTCCAATGTGCATTAAAAATTAATTGAATATGTGTATTATTGGACACCTTAGCCTAGGGGTGCCAAATTTCAAAAAATTTTGATTAAGGTCCAAAGAGTGATCAAAAGGGCCAATAGGATTAATCCAAGTGTTTGAATAAGAAAAATGCAAAGAATAAAAGAAAATCCACCAAACATGAGTAAATTCTCACATAAGATGAAGAGTTGACTAGTACTTGGATTTATTAGTTAAAAAATGAGATTTATTAGTTAAAAATAGAATTTTGACACCTCAGGAAGGGGGGGAGGAGGCCACAAAGGGGGAGCCTAAATCCCATAATTATCCCACATTTTTAATTTAAAAAAATGAGATATTTCATCTCTCCTCTCTCCTCCTTCAAACCAGATCAAAAAAGTGAGCTTAACTGGTCCAAAACTTGTCCAAACTGGATCAAACTAAAGCTAGAAGCCTCTAGATCCCAGTTGGACTTGGTTGGTGTCCTCCCTCTCCTATAAATACAACCCCATTCCTTTTTATTTTCATCTTAGTGTATTTGCATACTAGTATAATTTTCAATTTAGTGTAATTTTATTATCCCTCTACTTTGCCTCTCCATTGTGAAGCCTTGGAGCTTCACTAATCCTCTTCTTCTCTTGGAGATTACCCTATTCTACTTGGTGGCCAAGCTTCTTCTTGAGGGCTTAATATCTCCCTAAAGAATCAAGCCAAAAACCAAGGGTAAGCCTAAAACAATGGTGTTTTACTCTCTTCTTGATGGTAATCTTCTTCCCAACCTCTCTACATGCTTGGGAAGCATTTTAATCCGTGATTTCTTCTTAAAACCATGCCTTTATTGATTTATGTTGTTTAAGATAATTAATGTTAATATTTTATGCTTAAATATATTCTTTTTGATTTCTTAATCTCTCTTTTTGTAAGAATACTCACCTTTATGGTTAAATCCTTCTTGGAAGGATAGATCTTAGTTCTAATCTCATTTTCTTACCCAAAACTCTAGGCTTAACAAGCTAGAGATGAAGATTAAGCATTTTTATGTTTTTTAATCTATTAAAAATAAGGTTAATGCATTTAAGCTTGTTTTTGTTAAGAAAATTCATATTTATTCATTTTAAGATGAAAGAGAGCTTAGGCTAACATTCTTATAATTATTTTTATAAGAAAGTTATATTTGGGTATTTTTTAATAAACAAGATGCTTAGATGCAATTATGCTTAGGTCTATGCATAATGAATTTTTTTATTAAAAGAGGAAGTTCCACCATATTTAGGTAATTATGAGTAAAAATTGAAAGTAGAATTTTTGAGCATTCAAAATATTAAAAGTAGAATTTTTGAGTATTCTCAGAAAATGCGGGGAAGCTATGGCAAAATTTTTACCATTAAAAAATTAATTTAATTCTATGCATAAATTTGATAATGCAAAAAGAGAAATTTTCATCATATTCTATGTATAAACATTTAAATGCTAAAAGAAGGATTTTTGTTAAATTTTTGAAAATACATTTATAGTATGTGTGCATAAATGTCTAAATAGTAAAAAGAGGAATTTTTGTTATATTTTAAATATGTATATTCATGGTATGTATATACATAGGTATTTTTATTTATCAAAAGAGAAACTTTCATCGTATCTTTAAATAGAAAAAAGCATAAATAATTTTTGTTATCAAAAAGATAAGGTTCATATATCTATGTAGATAATTTAGGGCATGTTGATGCCTAGGTTCAAATGGATAAGATAATATTTTAGAATATTTCTATGAGAATATTTTAATAAAATGATGTATGCATATTTATTAAAGGATCATTTAGAAAACAAAATATCCTTGTTAAATTCTATTATTCAAAAATAGGATTATTTATAGTTCTATTATGTCAAAGGAAGAATGAATTTTCATGATTTTGGATATTTACCCTTACGATTGGAAATCACAGTTATTTTATAAGATAAATGGATAAATATCTTTAGGAAATAAATCTAGGATAAATCCAAGTAATTTTATGCTAAACCATGACCACGTGAGAAAGGTGGGTCAATAAGATGCTTGCCATCTCCTGAACCATAAATTAAGCCAGACTTGTGACCATTCCCTTTCTTCAAAGTACAAAGAAGGGATAACTATCTGATTTAGAGAAATTCCCCTAAGACTGGAATCGTCTAGGAATAAGTTAGAAATTTGTTTTAAATTGTAATTGATGGATGGATCACCGAGATATAAGATTCGTGATTTCCATTAAGGAAGTCTGGGTTTTGGAAAGGAAATCAAATGGGACCAATTCTAGAGATGTTCTAGTTTTTCGTGAGAGGAAATCAAATGGGAAAACCTGACTTGCATAGAAACTCTGTTTTTGAAAAGGACTATCTTATGGAGGAAGTATTTGGCTTATTGTTAATCTAAGGAGAGTTTACGTTGCAAACAACACCTAGCAGGGAGTCATCGAGGGACGTCTCTCGCGGGGCAAAGCCTGCCAAGGTCTTAACCAGCCTTGGTAGTACGGTTAAAAATGGTGCGCTTCTGGTACGATGGGTGAGGGCCAATGAAGCGGTCCCTGAGTGAAGTGCTAGGACACCTCAGGAGGATCCTAGAGGGTCCACTTGCTCACCTATTTAAAGGCGAAGCTATGAGGCATTTTGAAATTGAGCAAGGCCTAGTTGTATTCATAAACAACTTAATAAGCAAGAGATTGTTCTTGTATTTTGTGAGCTCTTTTGCTCTACACACTTGATCTAGCATGAGCACCACATTTTCTCAACATGGTATTAGAGCTTGGTTGATTAGAACCACTTGTGGTATAGAATAGGTAAAAAATCTTCACTTTTTTCCTTATCTTAACTTGTGGAGCACAACCCTCTGCTGGTGGAGGCCTTCTACCAGCTGTGGTAGAGGCAAGATCTCGTGGAGATGTCAACATGGGAGTTGTAGAGGAGGCCCGGGTGCAGCTGGTCATACCATCAATTGTTTGATTGCTCTCGTATCCATTGCAGCATTGCTGACTTTGTGCGCCGCCTGCTGCTGCGCTGGCCATACAGCCATACGACGGTTGTAGGCCACCATAAGGTAAAGGGCTTTAGGGCTTTGGGTGGTGACTCCACAGCTCAGATTTGAGTTTCAACAAAGCTTTGACGCGCCGGCTACAGACAAAAAACTAGGTGCCCCTCTTCTTCTCCTTCAAGCTTTCCATTAAAGCTTCAAGTGTGAATTTCTTCTTGCTCATATCATCACCTCCCTTGCTCTAATCAATCAAGTGGTGTAGTGAATGTTTGTTGCTAAGTTTTCTCTTGATTTTGAAGAGGTTCCATTCACATGAGGTATCCATAAACCTCATGCTCAACAAGCTTCATCCTCATCAACATCAACTTTCAAGCTTTCAAAGCTTTAATGATAGAAAACTACTGACTTTGGCCTTGATGCTCAATGGCTACATGAATTCTTACTTTATTATCTTCTTCTAGGTCAACCATGGTGATAGCTCTATAAATAGCTCGCTGAGCTAGAAAGTTCCTTCTCTAATTTCCCCAATTCTAGGGTGGAGGCCCTTGGTAACTTTGGGCAGATGCAATAGGTCTCTCGTTACTTTAAATTGTTAAGCTCTCCCTAGTGTGTCGTGGCTCAAGAGCTCCATCGTAGTAGCTCATCACCGCTGTCCTCCCGTACTCATTGTCACACCAAGGCGGTTGCTTTAATCCAACGGGTGGTGCAACCTCTCTCACGAAGATCATGTGGGATCTCCGCGGAAGATGATCGCATTGGTAGCCTAATCACTCAAGAAACAAGGAGAGAAGGAGCAAGAGGGAAGCATGAGAGAACAAGTGATTAGCCCTAATCACTCCCAAAACCCTAACCCTAGCACACCACACATGCTAGATTAGAGTGATTAGTGATTAGCACTAATCACTCCCAAACTCTAACCTTTAGCACACCACACATGCTAGATTAGAGTTGAAAGAGAGAGGGAGAGATAACACTCCACTTCTAATCCCAAACTCTAACCTTTAGCACACCACACATGCTAGATTAGAGTTGAAAGAGAGAGGGAGAGATAACACTCCACTTCTATTGCACTAATCACTCCCAAACTCTAACCTTTAGCACTAATCACTCCCAAACTCTAACCTTTAGCACACCACACATGCTAGATTAGAGTTGAAAGAGAGAGGGAGAGATAACACTCCACTTCTATTGCACAAATGGGAGAATGAGTTACAAATAAGAGAAATTGGCTTTTATAGTTCCAAGCCTTTTCCCACTAGGCCGCTCAAGAGTAAGTGACCCGAGGCATCCAAACATAGCTATAAGGCTTTTCTCTATGGTTTGGCAAACTGACCAATATCCTCTTAGTTTTCCTTCAAATCTCAATACTTGGGAGTGTCTTTAGGGCATTTCCCTCATCAAATTACGGGATTTACAATATAGTGCCAATGCCCATCACATAAGTGTGCAGACATAGTTGTCATAGAAATGTGTATGTGGTTAACATACTCCCCTTCCTAAGCTCGATCGCATCGCACTTGGTTGGTTCTCCTGTCTCTCTAGAAATGAGAGGGGGCAAGGGAGTTAGTAAGATGGAAAGAAATTAGTGGAGTAGTGGTGATTAAGTATCCAGCTAATCGTATGGGCTCTTACGAATTCGTATTTTTGTATGTGCCCAGTAGTACTCTTTAATTTTTTTGTGGTGTTTTTCTTTGTTGTTGCCTTTTGATTGTTTGCTAGTCCCTGACTGCCTGTTATGAGCGCAGGGCTAGTCTGAAGGCAACACTCACCTTTGTCTACACAAGAACGTTGTCTGTGCTCATTCACCCCACAACAACTCCCCACAAGGAGCTACACCAAAAATCCCCCTGGCCAAAAGTTAGGCAACCCCAAGCACATCACAGCCAACAACACTGGATATCCGCCTACAATGTGCTCAAAGCTCAACGATTCCATGAAGGCAACACACACTTGTGGCTCCCCAAGCCATAATTAAAAACCTATCCTCAGCATTGACTACCTACTCTTAGCTCAAAGCCTCGTCGACCATAAACAAAAAAGCCTTGTCAACCACGAGCCTTCATCACTTGACAATGATGGGTTCCCAAGCGCCTCTTAGAAGCTTAAGACTTCCATGATGGTAGCTCCATCATTTGGCTCCCATGGCAAAATCCTCAACAATTTTCCCAAACCACACCAACCAAGCTAGTACCTCTCCAATCAACAAAGATGGTTTGACGACCAATGGGCAAGCAAGTCCCCTCTTTATCAGCTAAATCCTTTGGACTTGTCCTCTCTTTATCAACTAAATCCTTCAAACTTGTCCCCACACAACCCATGGCACTTAAAAGCTCAATTCGCTAAGCCCTTTCAACCACAAGAGCCTCATACCTAACTTCATTACCAAATCAAGGGAAAATGCTAAAAATAGCATAGCTTATCCAACCACTCAAAGATACACTCAAAGGTAAGCTAACAAATCTTGCCAAATGGGCCACTCAGTATAAAACCCTATTTAGGGGTGTTGACCAATAAACATATATAATTCCTCACCCCATAGGGGGACCCATAAGAAAATTTTAAGAGAGAGAGAGAGAGAGAGAGAGAGAGAGAGAGAGAGAGAGAGAGAGAGAGAGAGAGAGAGAGTGTCTAGGTGATTACCACGGGCGCACCTTTTATCCTCTCCCATGCACAACACTTGCAATTCTCATTGGGCTCCGTCCTATGTGCACACACTGCACAAAGCTTCATCATCTCGATAGCCATCTAGGTACATCTCTAGATGGGGGGACCATGGTGGGCACAAGCCTGGTCAATGGTGTGACCCATTGCCTGGATCTTCTAAATCACCCTCGCTTCACCCCAATAACTGTGCTTCATGCCTAATCCTTCCTTCCTACCCATCACTTCTTCGGCTCAACACCTATGGATCCTTGCCATCAACTACCACTCCTATCAATAGAGGATCCCAGTTCCAAGAGCTACAAAGACAGAAGAGGAAAAATCATGAAAAGAAAAAGAGAGGACACCACCACCCGATCACTCCAACACCCCCAGGAGCCAAGATACCCATCACGGTGTCTTGACATAGATGCTCAAGGTTCATAAACATCACCATCAACATCCAGTATCTTGGAGCACAAGCAATTTCCATGTGAGCTGCCTCATCCCTTTGTAATTTCCCCCTCGCCACTTGCTTACTAACACCATTATTTTACTAACTCTTCCTTTATCATACCACCTACCACTTGGATACTAGTCATTAAGTATTCCGTGCTAGTCTACTCATTCATGTACTTTGACTCCTTTGAAGAGGATGTCCTCCACCTTGCCCTTATCCAACCTCTCCATCCCTCAAGTGCCATCACCCTGACACCCAACAATGATTATCCAGCCTTGGAGTGCTTCTACATCTATGACATGAAATCTGCACTCGAACTGGTTATTTCCTATAGAAAATTTAGGATTGAAATACCTAACACTCATTAAATGCATTTCATGTGAAATTTGAATATAAGTGTTTTCTTGAGTAAGTGTGGGTTTTCCAAGATTTTTCCATGCCTCCAAGAATATGAGATTGGTGTGGACCATAGGATAGATGTGGCCTTGCCACCATTGTAGACCATTCTCAATCGAGAGTTTGATCCATATTCTTGGTGGGTTTAGTTCTGGTGGTAGTGCGGGGGCAGTGGGGAGGACTTACCAGTTATTGTTGGGGGTGTTAAATCTAACATACTACCTTGCACACAAGAGAGAGAGAGAGAGAGAGAGAGAGAAGAGAAGATGAGCTGTTGTATATAAGACATTTGATGAAATATGAAAGGGAAAATCCCATTAGTCTCATTTGAGTCTTTCCTCTCTCTTTGTCTCTCTCACTCTGACTCTCATGAGCTTGTGGTTGTATGTTTGCTTGTTATGCTTTCATGCTTGATTATTGGTGTGTGCTTGATTGTTGTGCTTGCATGCTTGATTGTTGGTGTGTGCTTGATTGGACTGAAATGAAGGAGTTCACTAAACTCTAGGACCCTGGCTTCCTTGGCCCACCGAAGGAGATGGGCAATCCTTGAGCTGGTGCCCAAATCCCTGACATCCGAAGAATTTATTCTCGCTTCAAAGCTCTTCCCTTTGCATTCTGGAGAGAGCCAAAGTTCTTGAGAATGTACTTCGGGGGAAAGGTCTTCCTTCATTTCTGAAGCTTCCCGTCTCCACATTCTGGTTAGGACATTGGTGTCTCTTTGGAGACGGAAAGTTGGAAGAACTTCCCGGTGTTTGAAATCTTTTAAAGGATGAGGGAGCTTCACATCACATCTATTCACCTCACATCTCATCACCTCTATTCACATCACATCCATCCATTCACATCTATCTGATTCACATCACATCTCATCACCTCTATTCACATCACATCTATCCATCCATTCACATCTATTTGATTCACATCACATCTCATCACATCTATTTACCTCACATCTCATCACCTCTATTCACCTCACATCTCATCACCTCTATTCACATCACATCCATCCATCCATTTACATCTATCTGATTCACATCCATCCATCCATTCACATCTATCTGATTCACATCACATCTCATCACCTCTATTCACCTCACATCTCATCACCTCTATTCACATCACATCCATCCATCCATTCACATGAATCTGATTCACATCACATCTCACCACATCTATTCACCTCACATCTCATCACCTCTATTCACATCACAACCATCTATCCATTCATTCACACTTATCTGATTCTCATCACATCTCATTACATCTATTCATAGAATTTAAGAGAATTCTAATTTTTGATATAAAGATTCTTTACGCATCTATTTATGCATAAAAATCAACATCAGTGGGAATAACACTTTTATAAAAATCCTTTTATGTATCTATTTATGCATAAATTTAATTTTAAGGAAAATAACAGTTTTGAAATAAAATTAAATCCTTTATGCATCTTTCTATGCATAAAATCAATTTTAACGAATAACACTTTTGAAAGAAAAATAAATCCTTTATGCATCTTTCTAGGCATAAAATCAATTTTAATGAGAATAACACTTTTGAAATAAAAATAAATCCTTTATGCATCTTTCTATGCATAAAATTAATTTTAATGAGAATAACACTTTTGAAAGAAAAATAAATCCTTTATCCATATTTCTATGCAACCTTGTCTTTAGTCAACTCTTCATCTTATGTGAGCATTTACTCATTTTTGGGGGATTTTCTTTTATTCTTCAATCTATCTCCTCCCTAAATTGGATTAATCTTATTGGTCCATAGGAATCTTAATTGGAGCATAATTTAATTTTTTTTTAAAATCTGGACCCTTACGCTAAGGTCCTTTATATCTATTTTTAATTAATTCCAATTGCACATTGGAAAGTTCTTTTTGGAATTTCTGTTTCAGCAGGGGAGACCATTTTAGACACTAGGAGGATTTTTATATCCAAAAATATCTCAATTTTGAATTATCTCTCTCTAGGCCAAAATAGGGTAAAATAGGATCTTTCTTTTATTTCAGAGAGGGGAATAATTATAAGATCAGAAGGGGAGGTTCTTACACCTGCACACTTTATCAAAAGCCAGAGGGAGGAATCTTACAGAAAGGATTATTACTGGATCTCATTGCTGACCAGCTGGTCTTAACAAAGAGTCCAGAGTGATATTGTTTTTTGAGAAACAAGGGACTGGATGGAACTGTAACCAATAACTGTTTGTCAATGGATTATTTTATATGTTAAAGTTTTAAAGAGGAGTGTGTGCGTATCTGTATTCGAAAGCAAAAGTTAAGAAAGGCATTCAATTATGGGTGGGTGAGTAATTGTCTGGTTCTACCGATTCGAGTGGTTGGGTGGTGGCTAACCCATGGGCCGCCGAGGCTGGAATCTTAGGAATACTCTTAGAATTCGAGTAGTTAAATAAAATCCTGAAGAATTTCTCAAATGAGTAGATCAACGGCTGTGCCTGATTTCGGTTAGGAAAAAAGCGTTGATTTTTTCAGATGATTAGGAAAAAAAGCGTTGATTTTCTCAGATGATTAGATCAACGGCTGTGCCTGCTTTCGGTTAGAAAAAAGCGTTGATTTCTTCAAATTAAGACGGTGATAGTTTTCCTTCTATCTGGTTTAATCAGGTGAAGGATAGTTTAATCTCTTGAACCCGTTAGAAAACTCGTTAAGAAAAATAAAAAAGGTGGAATCGTCCTCGTTTTCCAGGCAAGGAAAATTTTTCCAGTTTCGGTTTCGGAATGACCACGAGATTAATCTCATGTCCGGATATTTGAGAGCGAGGCCCCGAGTGGAAAACCCTGTCCCGCTTAAGAGGAAGCTACTTCCGCTGCTGCTAGCAATCGGGAATCCGGTGCGCGGAAGGGGCAGAGGGGTCTCACAGAGCTGGTATCAGAGCGCTGTTGTAAACTTACGAAACTGCAACAGAAATTGCCTAAAATTTTTAAGTAAATCTGGGAAATAATGTTTTCACTTGTTAAGATTATGTTTGAAATGAACTTCATAAATTGAAAACTCATAAATTCAACTGGATTTTTAGATGAATACCCCAAATCTGTCTAGCATTCCTGGACTCTCCCAGAGTCAGGATATGATCGTCTTTGCCTTCAAAAATCTCATCAACTCCGCTACAACCCGAGAAAGCAAAGTGAGACTTGTTGAAATTTGAGCATTGTGATGAGCTATGGTGGATCAAATACTAGAATCAACATCATTAACAAAGTGATTAGTAAATAATTAAGATATAATTAGTGGGTAATTAGCAAATAGATTAATGTAGGCATGGATACTCAAAAACCAGCAAATTCTCATTAGGGCTATGCCTCAATTTATAGAGTTTACATCAAGCATCAAATCCCATTGATTTCTCCATGATTCACTCCACCTCTTTTCCCTGATTCTCTCCACCTCTTCACTTTTCCCAGAATATCTCCCAGAATAACTCCACACTTCCCAGAATATCTCCACACTTCCTAAATCTTCTCATGCTACCCTTTATTCTCTCCCAGTAGATTCTTCTCACCTTTTCACAGGTTCTTTCACATTTACACATCCTCTTTTACAGCCTCTAACCAAGGGCTTGTTCCCGCACACACCCTATTCACTTGTATTTTCAACACCTCCCCTCATGTGAATACTCTCTAGCACACCTGGACCCTATACCAAGTTTCCCTCTTACTTGATAGTCCGCGACCAGTGCCTCAAGTCCCTAAACTCCATAGTCCTTGACACTCTCTCTCTCTATGTGTCCAAGGCTACTATAAGTGCCCGCGACCTTGACTAAAGTGCTCACACATACATCTACCACGTGGCCTACATCATCGGTGGCTCAGAGGTGGTTTACTTTATTGGGGCAGGTTACATTGGATTGTGGGCTCTCTCTCTCTCTCTCTCTCTCTCTCTCTCTCTCTCTCTCAGAGACTTTCACATGGCTCCTCACTCTTTGGAGCCTCACATCTTCTCTTGTCTTCAGTCTTCTTGTCATGGCAGCTTCTCTCCACGCATCCATCTCTTCTTTCAGTCTTCTTGGGGCAGCTTCTCTTCTCGTGTCCATGTCTTCCTTCAATGCTTCCTTTAGATTTTCTTGGTGTGGATCTTCCTCTTGGAAAGAGATATTCTTCTTCTTTCATGGCTGGGGCCATGAGCGTGTCCCCGTCAGGTCTTTTTGCTCCATGTGAGCAACATGTTTCAATGTTTTGTTGACAGTTCCTTTGGGCTTTTGATGTTCATCTTATGTCATTATGCAATGCAAACCCAAATTTATGCGGGAGGTCTTACCTCTTGCCTTATTCTGGACAAGAGCAGTGTCTGTTTCCATTTTTGCACTGATGCAATGTGCCCAATACATAATGCGTATAACATTCATTCTTATGCACATTCCCAAATGTAACTCTGGCTGTGAATAATCTTGATTTTGAGTGAGATTTACAGGCATTAACCAAGGGTTAAATACAAAATGATGATTATCACAATTTTATCAGCACAATTTTACCAGAAATTACATTAAATCAAGGGTAACCAATTTGTACGGGATGGTTGGAGTATCAAACCAACTCCGATTTGCAATCTGAAGTTATAGGGATCTATATCAGATACCTAATGGTTAATTTGAACCATTAGGTATCTGTATCAGATACTTAATGGTTAATTTGAACCCTCAGTTGCACCAAAATATAGTGATTAGTATTGATTAATCACTGATTAGCAAATTAATCCACTATTTTGTGTGCAAAAAACAGAGTATGCGGGGAGTCCAGATCTAGTGCCTTAGACTTCAAATGAGCTCAAATGCTTTCAAAGGCATCAATAGCAATGAGTCTAGTAGAGGATTAAGCCAAGAAACACAAGATTTGACCAAATATTGAAAGCTTAATCTCTGTTTTACCAAAGTCACCTGCAGATTTGATGAAGAGCTTGGATCTCACTGTAGACTTGATGAAACTGAATTCTGTCTTCACCAACTTGTAGAGCATGCTTGAAAGCACCTTGGGCTAGGAGGAATTAGAGACCTTTGATCTGTGCAAGCTACAATGTCGCTTTTACTCAGAAAAAATGCGCGGGTGAATTTCGCAATTTCTCCTAAACGCCTTGGCAGTTTGCTACACCGTTTTGATGGACTTGAAGGCAAGTAGGTTGGCTACCATATGCTAGAAGGGTTTGCCCTCATTTTATGTGTGCAAGGTGAATGAGATCCTCCACTGGCTGGGGGTGAAGAGGTGAAGTGAAAAATAACTAAAATTTTGATTATTTTCTAATTATCTACTAATCCTAATTAATTAGATAATGGGCTCATAAATCTGATAGATTCTAGGCATGGCTCTGATACCATGTTGAAATTTGAGCATTATGATGAGCTATGGTAGATCAAACACTAGAATCAACATCATTAACAAAGTGATTAGTAAATAATTAAGATGTAATTAGTAAGTAATTAGCAAATAGATTAATGTAGGCATGGATACTCAAAAACCAGCAAATTCTCATTAGGGCTATGCCTCAATTTATAGTGTTTACATCAAGCATCAAATCCCATTGATTTCTCCATGATTCACTCCACCTCTTTTCCCTGATTCTCTCCACCTCTTCACTTTTCCCAGAATATCTCCCAGAATAACTCCACACTTCCCAGAATATCTCCACACTTCCTAAATCTTCTCATGCTACCCTTTATTCTCTCCCAGTAGATTCTTCTCACCTTTTCACAGGTTCTTTCACATTTACACATCATCTTTTATAGCCTCTAACCAAGGGCTTGTTCCCGCGCACACCCTATTCACTTGTATTTTCAACAAGACTCACTCGTCACTTTGAGGATCTATACTTTTCCGATTCAATAGAGCGACGTCAGCATATGTGGTTCTTTGGAGGGCGAAGTATTAACGTCAATACCAATCAACGACAAAGACTCAGACAGAATATCTCGCTAGCCATGATCTTGAGTTATTCATTATGTCCAACTCTATAATCATTTACCCCGGAATTTTAGAATTTCTTGCCATATTTTCAGACTTCTTAGCCGCTTTATTTCTAGGAGAAGAATTACAGCACCTTTATCAGTGAATGAATTGTGTATATCATATCATGTCTCCATCGCAGTATCGCCTTTTTATGTGTACGCGATTGGAGCCGAGACGCTCTATGTATATATCAAAAACTTTTGATAATAAATGATGTTTTGCAAAAGATTCCAAATTGTTTTCATGGTTATGAATATTGGTTAATAAAATTATCAGAGTGAATCGTGTTCTCAAGAATTATGATGAAATATTTATTTGTTTAAGAAATGAAACTCAAAAATTAAAGTCATAAATCTAATGACAAAGTTAAATTGACAAAAATATTGTTTTATCAGAATCATGAGGCGCGTGGCCCATGCTAGGCAGCCAGATTCTCTTACCGATGATGATGAAGAGTTAGATCCGGACGTTCGTAAAGCCCTGCACCAATCCCAACCTGGTCCCTTCAAGGGTGAAGGGGATCAATTAGGAGAAGTAGTGGAAAAATGGATCGAGGCAATGGAAGAGTATTTTGATGTAACCGGTTATAATGAGAAGAGCAAGATGGCTCTCGCCATATTGAAAATTGTGGAAACGGCCAGGGTCACATGGAGGAACCATTGCAAGACAAACCGTCTCGACCGAAATACCCAGACGTGGTTAGATCTTAAAGCTTACTTCACGAAGAGGTTCTGTCCTCCAGGCTTCCTGGAAACTAAAATGAATGAGTTCTTGGAATTGAAGTAGGATAGTCAGACAATTGAAGAATACCATCAGGCATTTGCCCTTCTCCTCAAATATTCTCCACTTTTGGATGAAGAGAAGTTGATGGCCAGATTCATTTGAGGGATGAATGAGCCATTGGACACTTTAGTGAAAAATGCCAAACCGGTTTCAATGGCAAAAGCTGTCAGAATGGCAAAGGACTTTGCTGAAGCATTTGTTGTTAAGGTCCCGCTGAATCCTGCACCCTCAAACTTTAAAAGGTTCCAAACCTCGGGAAGTGCTTCAAACTTTCCACCCCCAAAGAGGGCAAGGCCCTAATCAGAATCAAGATGCTGGGAGATTCAGAAGTGAAGGAAGACCCTTCGCTCAGAACACTTTCTCAGGAGCCCCACCTCTTTCAAGGAGATTCAGAGGGATGAGCTTCGAAGTGAGAACAGGTGTTTGGGGTGTTAGGGTTCAGTCACCAGCTTAAAGGCTGCCCGACTCCTGCCATGTCAAGAGAACAAGGAAGTGAAGGACCTAGAGTGCAGAGACCAGCCCCTTCGTATCAGACAAATCAGGGTCCGTCTTGCCAAAATCAGGGCAATCCCACGAGGACTCTAGCTTAACCATCTGCCTCTGTTCAGAGTAGTCTTAGAACTCCCTCCCAAAACTGGGGTAACCAAAGAGAAAGAGTTCCTCCCCAATCTTCAGCAGCAGCGATAGCAGAAGTAGTGGAAGAGGAAAGAGGTCAAATTTATGCCACGATTGAAAACCAAGGGCCAAATCGTCAATTCTCTATCATCCATACTCCAGCTGAGTAGTATAGGTGTAAGCCATTCAAGGTTTTGATTGATTCAGGCAGCACTCATTCATTTATTTCCCCAGGATGCTTGCGTAAGCTAGTCTTAGAACAGAAATCAGGGAATTCTATGCAAGTTAAATTGGCTAGTGGGAAGATTCTTTTCACTCACCATGATTTCTGTTCTAAGCTAGTCTTAGAACAGAAATCAGGAAATCCTATGCAAGTTGAATTGGCTAGTGGGAAGATTCTTTTCACTCACCATGAGACAGTTTGTATTCAGTTTAATCTAGATGGGAATGTAACTGACTGCCAGTACAGAGTCTTACCTTTGGGAGTTCTTGACGGAACCCTTGGAATGGATTGGCTCCACAAAAATCAAGCTGACATTCATTGTCACAATGGAACCATTTCCTTCCGTGACCTTCACGGGAACAAAGTTCAAGGAACTGGAATTTTTGGATCCCTAGATCTGCAATTAGTAAAAGCTTCTAGGTTACTGAAAGGACTTAGAAAGAAGCAGCTCATTTATGTTGTCAAAATGAATCCGGTAGACACAAAGTTAAAGGCTAAAGAACTTGAATGGTTAAGTGAGTATGATGATTTATTCCCAGTAGAGCTAACTGAGATGCCTCCGATTCGAGAAGTAGATCATGAGATAGAATTGACCCCCAAAGCTCAGCCAGTAGCCCAGCGCATGTACAAAATGCTAGTCCCTAAAGCCATTGAACTCAAGGAACAGCTTAGGCAGCTCTTAGAACAAGGGTTTGTAAGACCCAATGTTTCACCTTGGGGAGCGCCAGTTCTCTTTCAGAAAAAGAAGGATGGAACGTTAAGACTCGAGCCATGTCCTTTGGTCTCCAACCCGAGAGCTCAGGTATATCCTAGAGAGCTCCCTATCCCCAGAATTGATGAGCTTCTGGACAGGCTAAATGGAGCCCAAATCTTCACAAAGATAGATCTCAAATCAGGGTATTACCAGATCAGGATTAATGATCAAGATATCCCGAAGACAGCCATCAATACTCGCCATGGGCACTATGAATTTATTGTCATGCCGTTTGGATTGACAAATGCCCCAGCTACACTCAATCGCCTAATGCAAGACATTCTCAGAGAATACTTGGATGATTTTGTTCTTGTTTTCTTTGATGATATTCTAATTTACTCAAAGAATGCAGCTGACCATGAAGCTCACGTCTGTAAAGTTCTTGAGATACTAAGGAAGCACCAACTCTTTGCAAAAAAGAGCAAATGTACTTTCTCTGTCGACCATGTTGAATACTTGGGCTTTCTCGTATCCAAAGACGGAATTTCTCCAGATTCCACAAAAGTCCAAGCAGCCATAGATTGGCCTGGACCAAAGACAGTGAAAGAAGTCAGGGGATTCTTGGGATTAACTGGTTAGTATAGAATTTTTATACCTAAGTATGCTCATAGCTTCCCCCCTAAGTAATCTTCTCAAGAAGAATACCCCGTTTCGATGGTCTGCTAGGTGTCAGAGTGCTTTTGATAAGCTCAAGACTGCCTTGGTAACCAATCCCGTTCTAAAGTTGCCAAATTTCTCTCTACCCTTTGAGGTAGTAAAACTGATGCCAATGGTTTTGCCCTGGGAGGTGCGCTCATGCAGGAAGGTCATGCAGTGGCGCCTACAATGCTTCTTATCACCGAAGTATCGGGATGAGCCCTTTCAAAGCTCTGTATGGACAAGACTGCTTAACACCATCAACTTGGTCCAATCCATTGATTAGGATCGAGATATCCAGACGGATGCTTGATGACATGGAGTAGCAGATGCAGTCAATCCGTAAGGATATAAAAGCTTCCCGCAGATATGGTCTTCATTCGAGTACGCCTCAAAAGAAGTTCTCTATCTCTTGGGAAGTACAAGAAGTTATCTCCCAGATACTGTGGGCCATATTTGATTACAAAGAAAGTAGGTGACAGCCTATAACTTCTTCTACCTCCTCATCTCAAAGTACATAATGTATTTCATGTCAGCCTACTTAAGAAGTATGTACCGAGCCCGAATCATGTGCTTAATGATGAACTCTTAACTTCTTCAACCCAAGGGTAGATGGAACTCCAACCTGAAGAAATCCTTGATATTTGAGAGAAGGTTTTTAGGAACAAAATTCTGAGAGAATCATTAGTCAAATGGAAGTTCTATCCTTTTGAAGATGCCACCTGGGAGAAAGAAGCCGAACTGATACGAGATTATCCCCAGTTTGTGAGATGAGAACATCTCACATTTTTCAAGTGGGGGAGGATGTAAGATTCCTCCCCAGCCTCTCAAGATGTCTAGTTTCTTCCCCTGTAATCAATCCCCTTTTCAGAAATATGAAAGATCTTGTTTTTACCTGTTTTGTGTGGCGGAGAGAGAGAAAATATTCTAGAGAGAGATAATTCAGTTTTTAGATATCTTTGGATGGAAAAATACCCCTTCTTATTAAAATAAATTCCCCCGAAATAGAAGTTTAAAAAGAAATTCCTAAGGTGCATTAGAAATAAATTATAATGTGCACAAAAGATCTTAGCCTAAGGGTCTAGATTTTTTAAAAATTTTGAATTAAGGTTCTTATGGACCAATAAGATTAATCCAAATGTAGGGAGGAGATAAACTGAAGAATAAAAGAAAAACCTCCCAAAAATGAGTAAATACTCACATAAGATGAAGAGTGGACTAAGGACCAAAGAAAAGAGTTAAAAAACTGAATTTCAGAGTGGGGATCTCCCCTCATGAAGGAGGCACCTTTTTTCTCATCATTGCTCCCAATTTTTAATCAATAAAATGAGATATTTTATTTTTCCTCTCTCCTATTTCAAAAGTAGATCCAAAAAGTAAGCTGAACTAACCCAAAAATCGTCAAAAATTGACCAAACTGATCTGGAAAGTTCTAGAATTAGCTTGCTTGGTTAGAGGCTCACTTTTTCCTATAAATAGAAGCCTCCCCCTTTGTAAAAGCTTAATGGTGTTTATGCACTGTTACTCTACTCCTGTTGTGAGCCATTTACATTGAATTTCTTAATAATTCAATTGTTTTTGGCCTAATCCTCAATAAGCTTACATGAAATACATTGTGGATCCTAAGATGAGCCGCAAGTTGAAATTTATAGGCATTCTTGCACAAACATTGGATGACTGAATAAGGTCCACAGTATCTTGGCTGAGCTTTTTATATTTTCCAAGCGATAAAGAGCTACACTTGGGCCGTACCCTCAAGAAAACCTTGTCTCCTTTCTTGAAGGTTCTTTCAGATCTTCTTGTCGGCATATTGCTTCTGTCAGTCCTCGGCATCTCTGATGTCCTAGCAGATGGCCTTGGTTTACTCTTTCATCTCTTTGAGCATTTCCCTAGATGCTTCGACTCTTAAGGTCGGATCGAAAAAGATTCAGAGGGGCAAAACATTCTTGCCTATAAAGTGATTTGAATGGAGACATGCCTTTGCTCTACTGATACAAGTTGTTGTAAGCAAACTCCACCAGAGGAAGGTACTGAATCCATCTTCGTAGCTCACGCACAATAAACCATTAGGAATTTTTTGAGGTCATTTTTGGGCCTTGTAAGGAAGTTTGACCGGAATATTCCCTCCAAAAAGGGGCACCGGATAAAATTTTTGCAAACGAACTCCAAATTTGTCGGACCTCACATATTTAGATTCTACTCTTCAAAAGCTATCCATTGATATATAACACGACAGGGTTCGGAGAAGGGAAAAGATAGATACCTAGAAGATTCCTTTTTGCCTGGGGAAGATTCACGTTACTTGGTTGACTCTCTCAGTCTGGCCATTCATCTCTGGGGGTGATAAGCAGTATTGAAGCAAAGTTGTGTCCTTATGGCCTAAAATAGGGACGTCCAGAACCTTCAAGTGAAGTTAGAATCCCGATCACTGACTATCCTCTTTGGTATAACATATCATCTTCAATAATAGTGATTTTATCTTGAAATCGTAGTCGTTTTTATCAAATTTAAAAAAAGAGTAATTTTTGCTTATTATTTCGTAATTATGAGTCTAAAAGAAGATTCTACACACAATTTTACCATAGTATAGGATTTACAGCACTGAAAACGGACACCAAAAAGGGTATTTTTGAAGAAAATTAGATTTAACAATGCTTATCAACTGGCGGCTTTCTGGCATTAATATCTAATTGTCTGAGAGTCCGTTGGACGAACCGTTTGCACCCGCATGATCAGGGAAGCATCTCGGACATTTTCGTCAAAAAAACATTTTTTGCCCCTCGAGCATGACGGGCACGCAAATCGAGGTTTTTATCCCCTTGGATGCATTTGTGGAGGCTAAGTAGTACCTTTGACTCTTTGTACCAAAGGAAAGAAAGAAGTGATTTTCATGCTAAGGGAGATGTTCAAAACATTACATGCAAACTAGCTCAACAAATTGAAGCCTTAGTGTAGTTAGGTTTTCTTTTAAATAAAATATCAAAGAAAAGATAAGGGGCATTATGGCGTGGAGATCTTCAATGCTAAATCTCATGTGAGGGTGTTCTTCAAGTAAATATTTTTATGGGTTTTTTCTAAGTACACTTGGGTTATTTCTAAGTGATACTCAGTTCTTATGTGCTTTCAAGAAGGCGGTGACATGCATTCTTATGATGGTTGAGGAGTTGTTTCTTGTGTACATTTTGGAAGATTTCTAATGCCTTGTCTTGTTCAAGAGAATGAGTAGAGGAGAAGATATTAGAAGAGAGATGTAGAAGTGTTAAGAGAAGGAGAAGTTAAGAAGAAGCGAGATGGAAGTGTGGAGCTAGAAGTGTTTTGTGATGTGGATTTCATAATGGCAAAGAAAACCCTTCTTTTTTTTCACAAGGGCGCTTCATAGTTCGTTGTGGGGGGGAATGTAAACCACTATTTATGGCACCAAAATAGGCCAAATTCTATGGTTCTACTTCATTAAATCATATTTGTAATTTCCAAAATCATGGCAATTTTGCCCTTGTAATGAATTTATCTCTATGTACTTTGCCATTATATAAGTGACCGTTGGCTTATTTAGTGGGTTCGCATATGTAAAATCCAATGCACACTTATTTTAATCCTTTTATTTGGTTAATATAGGAATATTAGTTTTGTAAGAAACAACAAAGCCTCAATTTGGAACTTTAGGATAAAGGAAATTGTATGCTTTTTGGATATTAATAAAATATGGCAAGAAAGGAGGAAAAGTTGGTTAGAGGAGTTGCACGACTCACTCTCTCTTTCAAAAATGGGAAAGTGCACTCATTTCAAACCCCTTCTCTTCGTCTTTCTCTTCTTGTTCTTGGTTCTTGGATCTATCTTGTGCAATTAACTATGTCTTCATTTAATGGTGGTAGATTAGGGATCAATCAAGAAGATTAAGATGGAGATTAGTGTGTGTGTGTGTGTGTGTGTTTTTTTTTATGTGCATTTCTTTGTGTTGATTTATCCTTCTAATCCTTCCCATAGCTTAGAGCTAAGCTCTCAACCTAATACTTGGTTGCCTTCTACCCCATTTGTTGGACTACAAAAAGGGGGTCTTCATACTGCTTCAAGAAATAGTAACAAGGCAATTCCTCTGCCTTGTTACCACTAAATAAGGCAAGAGGTTTGCCGTCACTGCTTCAAGAAATATACCACCACATAGAAAGATCTAGCAAGCCATCTCCAAATGAAGGGCATTGCACCCACCATCTAAGGATCACTTTATAAAGGTAAAAATTGATTGTGATGCTTTTTAGGGGGGGCTTCATCTTAAGGTAGGCCAATGGGGATGCTTTTAAGAGCGTTGACATCTACATCTCTATCTCAACCTATTTCATCTAGATCCACTCACAATTTTCCACAACTCAATCCTTGAGTGATACTTGAACCCAAAAACTTTTCAAGATCACAAAGAACTCGCTACATCAAATAGACTCCTATTCCACCGAAGAATCACCCCTATTACCTTTGACTTACAACTTTTAATCTTAGGCTCAAGGATCACTCACGTGTCTCATGACCCTTTACACAAATGCTTGATCACACACACCTATAATTTCAACACTTCCACTTGATCAAGCATCTACCATACGTAGGTCATGCCAATCAACTACTCACACATGGACTCATAAAGACTTGCACTAAATTACATGATAAGGCAAAAGAACTCTCTCCTACTCAAGAGATGCCAATGAAAACCCCTTATGTCCGCAACTATGCTACAACTTATCCCATGTAGATGGAGAACCACAAAGTTGATGTAGCCAAAGGTTCTCCACTATATGTTGAAAATCACCCATATAAATGGACAATAGGTGCCTAGAGGCCCAACCAAGATGTCGTGTCAATACACCTAGTGGAAGAGTTGATGTAGATAGGATACACATACATGATGATGTTTCCCATAAAGAAGAATTCACTAAGAGTTACGTGTCACCAAGAACTGATGATGATGCATAACACACATGCAACACATAAGAGTTGCAAAACTCATCGTGTGTGTGCCCACAAAGCTTATTATTCACAATTGGCATTTTGAAATGTTTTCTAGCTATAATCACAAAGAAATCAATTTTCACAAAGATATTTTTAAGATTTTAATCACTAACGTGCATATATACTAAGGTTACAAAGGCTTCAAAAACCACAATTAAGCTAGAGCATATATAGAAAATATAAACATACTACCATGAGAAAATATACCAAAATCATGTCATGAACATTAAGAATTGAATTAAAATTTATTACTCGTTCAAGATTAAGGCTTTAAGGAGATGGTAATAACATCATGTGATAAAAATTTTCCTGCTAATGGACACCCAATAATTTATGGAAAAAAGTATCGACATAAAGGTGGAAAATTAAATTATGATTTTGTGTTTGTAATTTTCAAAAGATTTCCCTTGATAGCATCAGACATGGGAAAATAAGAGTGGAAATTTTCACATTCTTTAATTCACAAAAATAAGGGATAGGGGGAGCATATAGGGTTAAGGGCTCTACTTGATAGTAAGATAAGGGCTCTACTTGGATATATATGTCATGTCTATTTCAACCTAGTTGTGAAATTGATGAGAAACTGGTCATGGTGTAGGTAGCCATGTGGGGCCCTTGAGGCACTAATTTAAGGAGTTTATTTGTTGAATAGATATGTGTGCATGTGAGATTTTTGACAGGGATAACAAGCTTTTAACCATGTAATAAGAAACTTACTAATCCAATATCAAGGGCAATATGAGGGCAATATGCAATACCTCACTTGCATTGGATGATAAACACTATATTTTTATACATGATTAAAGGTGTTTTTATCTTGTAAACTACTGTTTCTCACAATTAGTGTTCTCAACTTTATTATAAATGCATCAGAAAAGATTCTGAGTGGCCAGAGGAGAAGTGCCAGGACACTGCGAATTTTGAGCCTACATCCCCGTTGCAGAGGCCGAATTCACATTGTTTCTTACACAACTTCCTCTGTCCTCCCGGAGCATTTCTGATACCTTGGGTGACAAACTGGCACATGATAGACACGCCATGTTAAACAAATATGATGACACCGAGACATTGTAAGAGAAACTTAAAATTTTAATTATCAGAAGGTTACAAATGAAAGCCAGATAGGCTTGTTACAAAGGGGGGTTTGAAACAAAAGAGTTGCTTCAAAAAGAAGGTTAACATCTAAGATCTCTAGATCGTGTCTCGCTTGCCTCGAATGCGCCGAGCTAGTTGCATGTCCTTGTTGGTAGATATGGTAATCCTCTTTGCATGTATTGCAAGGAGGTTGGTGACTTCAAAAAGCCCAACAAGGTAAGCCTCGGAGGCTTCTTGCAATGCTTCAAGGGCAATCCCTCTGCACACGGAACTCTGTTCTATATCATTGGAGAATCTCCTTCACTGTGCGAGCGAAAGGGGCTCTTCTTATCAGCAACTCAGTGTTCCTCTGATAAAACTTGATTTCTTGTAGAGCCCTATGCCCTTGGCGCATCCTTCTCCTTGGAGCTCTCTGTGTTGTGTTGGTGCGTTGGCGAGGTTGGGACTTCCTTGGCTTGAAGAGCTTGACCTTTCTATGCTTGCGCGCACTTGCAGAAAGCTCCTCTTGGTCTCTCTCATAGTCTGAATCCTCCTCCTCCTGTTGCTGTGGTACCTGGGTATATCAAGTTCCTCCCGGGTAGGTAGGGGACCCTGTCCTAGTAGTAGGGTCTTGCCACCTATGGTGCTGCGCAATGTAGGATTGTTTTCACCAACCTAGTCGGACTGCTCATCATCGGCCTCTCTATCTTGATCTCTGGGATGGTTGCATTGTGGGGTCTTCTTCACACGTTTTCTCCAAGTAGAAGGGCCTGCATTTGTGTGCGTTGGTGTTGCTGTGGGAGGAGGGTTGGACTCTGGTGATCCCATTGGGCGTGTCCTAGAATCCAAGGGGTCACTCTCTTCCGTGGTGTCGCCAGTATGTGGTCGTTGGGTGCCTTGCACTGTGTTTTGTGAAGGCATGGTAACACGTACAGTGTTCTTGGTGCGTGCCATATCCATGTACGACTATGCTAATGTGGTGATATGCTGGTGTCCTTACGTGGGTGCCTACGTAGATCTTGAGCTCAAGCTCTCTAAAAAAGTGAAATGAAAATGAAGTGAGAGAAGGAACTATTAATAGTTTTTTTTTAAGGGTTAAAAAAAAACCTAACTAAACTTATTTTCTTAGCCTTATTACATCTAGATTTATGCTAGTGCGTGCACAACATGCGTGCACAACAACCCAACGCCTCCCTTGTCTCCTCATTCGTCCACGCCAAGCACCATGCCTATGGGGAAGATAAATTTTTATTATAAAAGTGTTACTTTTATCATATTTGAATTTCATGCATAGAGGTATGCATAAAAGATGATTATTTTATTGTAAAAGTGTTCTTTTATCATATTTGAATTTCATGCGAGGTATGCATAAAAGATAAATTTTTATTATAAAAGTGTTACTTTTATCATATTTGAATTTCATGCATAGAGGTATGCATAAAAAAATAATTATTTTATTGTAAAAGTGTTACTTTTATCATATTTGGATTTCATGCATAGAGGTATGCATAAAAGATGAATATTTTATTGTAAAAGTGTTACTTTTATCATATTTGGATTTCATGCATAGAGGTATGCATAAAAGATGATTATTTTATTGTAAAAGTGTTACTTTTATCATATTTGGATTTCATGCATAGAGATATGCATAAAAGATTATTTTTTTATTATAAAAGTGTTACTTTTATCATAATTGGATTTCATGCATAGAGGTATGCATAAAAGATATTTTTATACTAAAAGTGTGATTTTCATCATAAGTGGATTTTATGCATAAATTAGATGCATAAGAGAAATTCTTTTATTCTAAAAGTGTAATTCCTACTGAATTGAATTTATGCATAGGAAGAAACATAAAAGATTGAATTTTAATTCAAAAGTGTCATTCTCATTTAAAATGAATTTATGCATAGGAAGATGCATAAAAGATTGATTTTTATTTCGAAAGTGTTAGTCTCCTTAAATGAAATTTATGCATAAATAGATGCGTAAAGAAATCTTATATCAACTATAAGAATTCTCTTGTATTCTATAAATAGATATGGGAAGTGATAGGATGTGATAAGAGGTGTATGAGATGTGATAAGATGTGATAAGATGCATATGAGATGAGTTAGGATGTGATAAGATGAGTTAAGATGTGATAAGATGTATATGGGTTTTGATAGGGCGAGAATGGATGTGATGTAAAAGAATAGATGTGAAGGCGTATGTGGTTATATGAATGGGAATGTGGAAATGGATGTATGAATGGGAATGTGGATGTGGATGTATGAATGAGGATGTGAAAATGGATGTATGTATGTAGAAGTGGATGTATGGATGTATGAATGAATGTGGATGTGGATGTATGGATGTGAATGTGGATGTGCATGTATGAATGAATGTGGATGTGGATGTATGAATGTGAATGTGGATGTGTGGATATATGCATGTAGAAGTGGATGTATGGATGTGAATGGGAATGTGGATGTATGCATGTAGAAGTGGATGTATGGATGTGAATGGGAATGTGGATGTGGATGTGGATGTATGAATGAGGATGTGAAAATGGATGTATGTATGTAGATGTGGATGTATGGATGTGAATGTGGATGTGGATGTATGAATGAATGTGGATGTGGATGTATGAATGTGAATGTGGATGTGAGGATGTGAAAATGGATGTATGCATGTAGATGTGGATGTATGGATGTGAATGTGGATGTGGATGTGGATGTATGGATGTGGATATGGATGTGTATGTATGAATGTGGATATGGGATGTGGATGTATGAATGAGGATGTGAAAATGGATGTATGCATGTAGATGTGGATGTATGGATGTGGATATGGATGTGTATGTATGAATGCGGATATGGGATGTGGATGTATGAATGAGGATGTGAAAATGGATGTATGCATGTAGATGTGGATGTATGGATGTGAATGTGGATGTGGATGTATGGATGTGGATATGGATGTGTATGTATGAATGCGGATATCGGATTGGATGTATGATGTGGATGTACGAACATGGATGTGTATGTAGAATAATGAATGTGAATGTGTATGTGAATTAATGTGTCGTCGATATGAGAGAATGGATGAGAATGTACACATTGAATGGAATGTGGACTGAGGAGGGATAATGTGGAAAGAAGAGAGTTCGATATAGAAACTGTATTTTGTGACTATTTGTAAATGACTGTTTTATGTCAAGAATGCTGGGGAAGCATTTTGACCGTCTTATGGATTAAGGTCATGGGGAGACCTAACTGATAAAGTTGCAACTGCTGACGGAGAGTCAATGGAGGACGTCTTGCGTAGCAAGGTCGACCGAGGTCTTGACCAGCCTCGGTTCGATTTAAATGGTGGGCTTCCAGTACGGTGGATGAGGGACCAAGGAAGTGGCCTATGAGTGAAGCGCTAGGTCACCTGCGAAGGATCCTAGAGAGGGTGCTGACCATACGGTGCTCGGGCTCTGGGTCGCCGAAGATACCCACACGTGCATCGTGGAAGATATTGGAACAAGGAGTAAGAGTTGTTTTCTGAAACCGGGCATGGATCTAGTTGATGGACCTTGCTGGTCCTCAACGGATGAGTCCATGGCTCTCTTATATGGATCTATTGAGATTGATCTTGCTGACCTTCAACGAGGATTCCATCTTGATTTTTATATGTGAAAATATTACCGGGTACTATGAGTTAGGAACTATTGAAAAGGCCCCTGAGTGAACAGGTGGTGAGCGTTCTGGTTGCCAATAATGCCATAAGTACACCGATGAATGAATAATTGGAAATATGGATTCAACCAGAGAATTCGAGGATTGTCATCAGTGACATAATGATTTCATTAAAGGATTGTTTTAAAGTTAATTGATGCTGAGAAAAAGGCAATTTCATATTGGGTGTGTAAGTGGTGTGATATGACTAGTTTTATGTTGCATGAACTTCCGGCTAGGAGGCCTGGGAACTCTTTTCCCTGGTACCCGGGACAAAACCTAACCAAATTCCTAATTGGATCCCATCACTACAGTGGTTGGGCGGTTGGCTAACCCATGGGACTGGATGGGGTTAGGCTGGACTGATGGGGTTGGCTAACCCATGGGACTGGATGGGGTTAGGCTGGACTGATGGATCCGTAAATCGAGACTCAATTTCTGTTATTACGATAGATAAAGTAAATCCCAGATAGTAATTGTTCTATGGATAGGAATCAACGGCTCTGCCTCTTGAATGGGGAAAAAAGTGTTGATCCCAATGATCCAAGTGCAAGTTTCTTCCTTGATCTGACCGAGTATCTTTATAGATGTAGTCGGATCAGCTTGATCAGTAATGGTCTTGACTATGTTAGAGTAAAAAGTTATCATGGTGGAATCGCCCGTGCTTTTCGGGTAAAAGAAGTTTTTCCGGGTTCGGTTTTGGAAAAACCGACGAATTAGTCTCTTGTCCGAATATCCGTGAGCGAGGCCCCGATGTGGGACTCTACCCTGCGCAAGAAGTGCTACTTCCGCTGCTAGCACCCCGAATCCATTGCGCGGTGGGGATAGGGATCTCACAGTTAGTATCAGAGCAAATTTGGCTAATGAGGATCAACCGAGAAGCCAAATATGTCAAAAATTTATCAAGAAGCACAAAAAGGTTGTAATTGTGTGATATAATTCATACAATTTGATATTCAAACTCAAAATTCGTAAATTAGTAATTGGGTCTTTAGATGGAAGTACCGCAATTCTATGCAACCCTGACTTGCTTGAGGCCTAGACATGATGGTATTTACCTTATAGTTCCAAGTATCATGACTACCCGTATATACCGAGGGTATAACTGCAGCTCTTTACCAGCAGCATATACGAGTAAATATAAGACTTGAAATTATAAGCATTAATGCTATCCAGATGATGATTTCGAATGTGGTTGATATGAATTTTAATTCTGTTTGAGAGCTGATGAGTTGAATTGGATTCTGAATTGAAAAATGATGATCCCTGAAAATTGGTTGAAATGTAATAAGCTGAGCGAAACTCAATGAGGATGAATGGGACGAGTCCCTGCGATGATATTCATAACCAGAATGATGATAATGATTTCAGCAAATCACTATGAGATTAGTGGATTGTGCTGTCAAATTGCTACTGTTAACACTTGACACGGTAGATCAAGTTAAGGGATGACAAATTGAGAACTTGCTTGACTGAAATTCCCGTGGAGGAATGTTCAGAAAGAAATTTTTCGGTCTAATGAACCATTATCGTGTTAAAGATATGAATGGTATGATTTGAATGAATTGTTATTTAATGATAAGTTCTATATAAGGGATACTTATCCCCGTATTTTGTTGGGTTGACCAGAATATAAGGAACCCCAGAATAAATTGGATCTTAAGAAAAAGAGTTGTCCTCTACTTTGCGAGATGAGGACATCTCGCACTTTTTTAAGTGGGGTAGAAAAATGTAAGATTCCTCCCCTAGCCTTCGAGGTATACAGGAGTAAGAACCTCCCTTTCTGATCTTATAATTATTCCCTCTCTAAAATAAAAGAAAGATTCTGTTTAAAAAGGAAGACCCTTTCCCCCCAGAATACTTCTCAGGAGCCCCACCTGTTTTAAGGATTCAGAACGATGAGTTCAAAAGTGAGAACGGGTGTTTTGGATGCCAAGGTTTTGGTCATCAGTTAAAAGACTGCCCGACTCCTGCCATGTCAAATCTGATTTCAAAGAGGGTAGGTGACTTAGCCTACGAGCTTCTTTTACCTCCTCATCTCAAAGTTCATAATGTATCTCATGTAAGCCTTCTATAGAAATATGTGCCAAACCCAAATCATGGAAAGACGGTAAAACTTCAGTGGCAAGATACCCCGTTGGCTTCTAGGCTACGCTAGTTCTTTTTTTATATAAGTCGTAACTCTTACCTGTTGCTCGCAGTAATCTTACTTCCATCGAATCTCCTTTCTTTGTTAATCTCCTTTATGGCTTGGTAGCAGGAATTTATCCATGATGATTTCTCACCTTCAAGACGCAAGCGAGTCTGTGAAGAAGGATTTTATAGAACTGTATGAGCGCTCACTTTTCCCTCACTTGGAAACTTCTGTAGCTCAGACCAAATGGCGGACCTATCAAGATATAATTAGGGTAACACCGTGGGGTCAGCAGCACTTTCGTAACAATGTTCGCTTGGCTATGGTTATTGAAGCTTTGGGTTTGGGTCCCCGATACTATTGCGTGATGAGATCAAGGCATGTTGGGTTTTCTGAGCGGGTCTTCTTACTTGCATGTTTTCTTTCTCACCAGAAGATATGTCTTTATCCCGTTTTTGGCTTGCCTCTTAGAGGTCCTTTTAATAGATCACCTCATACCAATGAGGTAGGTACTGCAATAACCGGCCGAATTATTCCCATAGATGAGTTACCTTATACGTGTGCAGCTTGTGAGTGCTGCTTTTGTGACCATATGATGGGAAATTGTAAAAAGTTCTTCTATCTTTACTGTATATGTTCCAAGAGTGAATAAAGTTGAAATCTTTGTTCTTGTCTTGAGTCTTGCTCTCTTTGAGACTTTTCTTGGTGGTTAATCTTAATTAAATTTTCTCTGAGTCTCATATTCGTGCATCTTGCAAAATTACCCCCAGTTTGCGAGATGAGGACATCTCGCATTTTTCAAGTGGGAGAGAATGTAAGATTCCTCCCCAGCCTCTCAAGATATCCAGCATCTTCCCCTGTAATCAATCCCCTCTTCAGAAATATAAAAGATCTTATTTCTAACTGTTTTAACCTAGAGAGAGAAAATATTCTAGAGAGAGAATATTCAGATTTTGAATATTTTTAGATAGAAAAATTTTTTATATTATTAAAATGAATTCCCCTGAAATAGAAACTCAAAAAGAACTTTCCAATGTGCAATTGGAATAAATTGGAAATGGGTATAAAGGACCTTAGCCTAAGGGTCTAGATTTTCAGAAATTTTTGGATTATGGTCCAATTAAGGTTCCTTTGGGCCAATAAGATCAATCCATGCGTGGGGAGGAGATAAATCCAATTTGTAAAAGAAATTATCCAAAAATGAGTAAATGCTCACATAAGATGAAGAGTTGACTATGTACAAGGTTTAAGAAACTATGAGTAATATCAAAAATATGAGATATTTTGGGTATAATGATTCCATTTTGACACATATGTAAGGAAGGGGAGTCCCTTCAATGCTCACATAAGATGAAGAGTTGAATATGTACAAGGTTTAATAGTAAGAAACTATGAGTAATATCAAAAATATGAGATATTTTGAGTATAATGATTCCATTTTTGACACATATGTAAGGAAGGGGAGGCCCTTTAATGAGGCGCCTACTTCACATGTGCAAATTGAGTTTTAAATCATCAAAAATTGAGATATTTCATCTCTCCTCTCTCCTGATTCAAGTCTAGTTCCAAAAAGTTAGCTTAACTGACCTAAAAATGGTCAAAAATTGACCAAACTGATTTGGAAAATTCTAGAATCAATTTGTTTGGTTAGGAGCTCAGTTTTTCCTATAAATAGAAGCCTCCCCCTTGTTGAAAAATGATAGTGTTTTATGCACTGTTACTCTACTCCACCCAAGCCAAGAACTGTGAATTCATTAATAATTCACTAGTTTTTGACATTTCCCTCTTCCAAAGATTGGTGGCCACTCTTGTTCAAACAAGAGTTGAACCCTCAAACCATCAAGCCAAAGGAAAGCTATCAAAGTCATTAGTAAGTTGGCGATTCTCTTTCTTTTTTTTTCCACTTATTTTATGGATTTTATGGTTTTAAATGGTTTTTATGCTTTATGTCTTCTCTAAAAATGTTATGCCTCATTACAGAAAGGCATTCCCCTCTCTTCTCTAGCAAAACCAACCATTCTCTATCCTAGGTGAACGGTAAATGATTAATGTCAAGCTTTTATAATGTTTGTCTTAATTAAGAGGAAAAATATTTACTTTAGGATAATTTCAATACTTTTGGTGCACTTTTAACTAGTTTTTAAGACTTAAAAATTTGAAAAATGGTCAGCCTTACAAAGGAGGTTATGGCGAAATTTTTAGAAATTAGTGAAATAAAATTCATCTTTTATTATTCTAAAAGAGTAATCCTTACGGTTTCTATATTCTGAAGTATTATTTTCATGCATAGAAGATGCATTTTGATTATGTGTATAAAAGATAAAAATTTTTTATATCAAAAGTGTTACTCTTATCATTTTTTATTGCATAGAAGTATGCATAAAGGATAAAATTTTTTTATATCAAAAGTGTTACTTTTATCATTTTTATTGCATAGAAGTATGCATACAGGATAAATTTTTTTATATCAAAAGTGTTACTTTTATCATTTTTTATTGCATAGAAGTATGCATAAAAGATAAATTTTTCTATCAAAAGTGTTACTCTTATCATTTTGCATAGAAGTATACATAAAAGATAAATTTTATTATAAAAGTGTTACTTTTATCATATTTGAATTTCATGCATAGGGGTATGCATAAAAAAATGATTATTTTTGTTGTAAAAGAGTTACTTTTATCATATTTGAATTTCATGCATAGAGGTATGCATAAAAGATGATTATTTTATTATAAAAGTGTTACTTTTATCATATTTGAATTTCATGCAGAGGTATGCATAAAAGATAAATTTTTATTATAAAAGTGTTACTTTTATCATATTTTAATTTCATGCATAGAGGTATGCATTAAAAAATGATTATTTCTTGTAAAAGTGTTACTTTTATTATATTTGAATTTCATGCATAGAGGTATGCATAAAAGATGATTATTTTATTGTAAAAGTGTTACTTTTATCATATTTGATGCAGAGGTATGCATAAAAGATAAATTTTTATTATAAAAGTGTTACTTTTATCATATTTGAATTTCATGCATAGAGGTATGCATAAAAGATAAATTTTTATTATAAAAGTGTTACTTTTATCATATTTGGATTTCATGCATAGAGGTATGCATAAAAGATGATTATTTTATTGTAAAAGTGTTACTTTTATCATATTTGGATTTCATGCATAGAGGTATGCATAAAAGATAATTATTTTATTGTAAAAGTGTTACTTTTATCATATTTGGATTTCATGCATAGAGGTATGCATAAAAGATTATTTTTTTCTTATAAAAGTGTTACTTTTATCATAATTGGATTTCATGCATAGAGGTATGCATAAAAGATATTTTTATACTATAAGTGTGATTTTCATCATAAATGGATTTTATGCATAAATTAGATGCATAAGAGAAACTCTTTTATTCTAAAAGTGTAATTCCTACTAAATTGAATTTATGCATAGGAAGATGCATAAAAGATTGAATTTTAATTCAAAAGTGTCATTCTCATTTAAAATGAATTTATGCATAGGAAGATGCATAAAAGATTGATTTTTATTTCGAAAGTGTTAGTCTCCTTAAATGAAATTTATGCATAAATAGATGCGTAAAGAAATCTTATATCAACTATAAGAATTCTCTTGTATTCTATAAATAGATATGGGAAGTGATAGGATGTGATAAGAGGTGTATGAGATGTGATAAGATGTGATAAGATGCATATGAGATGAGTTAGGATGTGATAAGATGAGTTAAGATGTGATAAGATGTATATGGGTTTTGATAGGGCGAGAATGGATGTGATGTAAAAGAATAGATGTGAAGGCGTATGTGGTTATATGAATGGGAATGTGGAAATGGATGTATGAATGGGAATGTGGATGTGGATGTATGTATGTGGATGTGGATGTATGAATGAGGATGTGAAAATGGATGTATGTATGTAGAAGTGGATGTATGGATGTATGAATGAATGTGGATGTATGGATGTGAATGTGGATGTGGATGTATGAATGTGAATGTGGATGTGGATGTATGAATGTGAATGTGGATGTGTGGATGTGAAAATGGAAGTGTGGATGTATGCATGTAGAAGTGGATGTATGGATGTGAATGGGAAACATGTCCAAGATTTGCTTCTCGACGATGTTGGACTCATGCCTCCTCTTGGGCTTGGATCTTCTTTTGAGAAGTACGTTACTTGGCAGCTTGCTTGTCATGAGAAGCACGTAAGGCTTCTTCTATGAGAGGACCATAGTATTTCTTAAACTTACTACCATTCTCACGAAACCCACGGTTTCAACTCCATCAAGAGTCTTAACATATATAGTACCCTGAGATGTAATCTCACAAACCCTAAATGATCATTTTCTTGTGTACTTGAGCTTTTTCTTCTCACTCCGGAGCTCGTACATGAGTAGAAGATCTCCTACCTTAATCTCCTTGTCTTTGACATTTTGTTCAAACCACCTTTTCTTATGGTCCTTCTTAGTAAGTATGTTTTGCACTGCAATTTTTCTTTCCTCTTCAAGTTGCTCCAAAACAAACAACCAGTTAGCCAATTCATTACCATCAAGCTTTTCAGTCACAGCCACTCTTAAGCTTGGAATCATGAAATCCCAAGGCATCATTGCCTCATACACCATCTTAAAGGGCGTGCAACCAATTGTAGCCTTGTATGAAATGCGATAGGCCCATAAGGATGCTGTGAGCTTAGACTCCCAGTCAGTGCGTTGATTCTCAATTGTCTTAGTTAATATGAAAATAATAACCTTGTTAGTACTCTCCACTTGGCCATTTGCTTGTGGAAAATATGGCATTGAATTGCGGTGTGCAATCATAAATGTGTTAGTGAGATATGTGATGACATCATTGATGAAATGCTTACCTTGATCACTCACTAGCTCAAATGGACATCCGAAGTGTGTAATGATGTTCTCATAGAGAAATTTAGTAGTTGCCATGGCATGTGCTTTCTGTAAAGCTCTTGCTTTAGCCCATTTGGTAACATAATTAATGGTAACAATGATGAAAACGTGCTTGTGTGCCACGTGTAGCAAGACTAATAGGACCAATGAAATCTAAGCCCCATTTTTCAAAAGGTTGGTCTACTCCGACAAGATGCAATGACATCATGTTCTTATCTTTTGTCTTGACACAACGTTGGCACTCATCACAACCTTTGACAAATAAAGCACAATCTTTGAAAAGTGTTGGCCACCAACACCTCAATTGGAGTATTTTTTTGGCAGTGATTTCTACTGTAAAATGTCCACGTGCTACCCCCTGTTGGTGCGCTTGTTCCATGATCATAAGATATTCATCTTCTCAAGGGCAGCATCTAAGAATATCATCCTTACCTCTTCTATAAAGAGTTCCAGTAATAATTTGGTAAGACTCGCTTTCTTTTAGTAAATTCTTTGCTATATCCTTCCTCAATTCCTTCCCTTTTAAAAAACCATTAGCTAAAAAGTTGACGATATTCTCGCTCCACTCTGGAATAGCCTCTACCTTAAATAGTATAACATCTGGTAAATTATCATCATCAACTCCAATGGGTGCTTCACCACCATTAGGTATGTAAAATAGATGATCAGCCATGACATGTTTCTTGATAGGCCTCACAACCACTATAAAGTTGAACTCAAGAAGAATCAACAACAGCCACCTCGTGATCCTTCTTGTGAAGCATGGTTTACTGCTGGAAGGAAGATTATTTTCCCATTAGGTGCTCAAGATTATAACACTTGCTAAGGCTCGTTTAAGTGCATCATAAGCTTGTTGGCACTCCTTGGTCCATTCAAATATAATCAATAGCTTGTTCAAAGGACAAGCTATCTTCACATAAAAGTGAATAAACCGAAAATAGTATCCAACATGACCCATGAATCTTTGGACTCTCTTGTAGTTTATTGGTGGGAGTAATTCCAAGATCACCTTGACCTTTCTTTCAACAGTGTAAATCTCATTTGTAGACACTATATGCCCAAGAATAACTCTGTGTTTCACTCAAAATTAGCATTTGTAAAGATTTAAAGATCTGCGATACAATCTCCACCTTTCAAGAATCTTTCTTAAGCATGCTCGGTGCTCTTTTTATTTGGAATGAACACCTAAATCATCCAAGAAATCTTCCAAAAACTTTTTTAGGAAATTCTTAAATGTAGTGTTCATGAGCCTTTGGAATGTGTGGTTGGTGCGTTGGTTACACCAAATGGCATAACTATGTAGGCATACACACCATCTTCGGTAAACAAAAGCTATTTTAGCTTGATTCTTAGGTGCAATAGAAATCTGATTGCAGCCTAAGTAACCATCTAAAATGCTATAGACCTCCTTTCCTATGACTCGTTCAAGCACATAGGCCTTCTTTCCTGTGACTCGTTCAAGCACATGTTTAGAATACAGCAAGGGGTAGTGGTCCCTGTGTGTCAATCTCATAAATGAATCCACTCAATGAGTTTATCAATCCCTTCCTTAACAATTTTAGCATATTTGGGATTCATTGGATAAGGTCGCTCTGCTGTTGCTGGACTGATCGTGGTACCATAGGGATAGTATGTTGTACCACCTTTGTAGGTACTCTTGTCATGTCATGATATGTCCATGAAACATAATCCTTAAACTCCTCAAGGAGAGCAATGAGCACAACTTTCTATTCCTTGGTGAGGTCTTAGCAACATAGACTGGCTTATAATCTTCTTTAGGTTCGGCCACATCTACCTCTTTGACTTTAGCAGGTCCATCATATACTCCTCCATTCTCACTCTTAGGGTCACGTTTGGAATTTTCAAGCTCTAAGTTGTGATCCCCTATGGTTTAAGACTTATGATATTCAGGTGCTGGACGTAAGTGCCTTGGCTATGTAGCCTCAGTCTCTTGATCTTTTTGTACTAACTCATCATTTATTTTCCTTTGAGCCGAATGACTAAGTTTTGGGTCGTTAGAGACTTTCACCTGGGCTATATCAGTGGGAATGGTCTACAATACATGACCTTTTGCAACTCCTTGCCCCAATTGTCTATAAACTTTTGGGTGAACATCTATTGCACCAATGTACTGTAGCTATTGAGACATAATTGTCCTTTCTTTCAATATCAGTGTGTGTTTGTTTTATAGCATTTTCATTTACTTTGTTTCCTTAGTGATCTCCTACTTCACTGAGAAAGTTCCTCACCCGATTTTGTTTCAGTTTCACATGTGTTAGTTTCACTTAGCAGTGTTTGTTGTGTTTCTGTTTTTGTCTCTATTTTGGATTCTTCATCAAAGGTATAAGAATTGGAAGTGTATGAATCATAAGTGCTTGATTTAGAGTCTTCTTCCCACGTAGATTCAAGCTCATTGTACTCCCTAGTTCCCTCATTGTCCAAGCACATAGCACTTATCATTCGCAAAGGTACAACCTTAGTAAGTTCCTTGCCATTTGGTGTTACCCATGATGATCCAACCCCAAGTGATTATGCTCTACCCCAATAAGATAGATGAAATTAAGAGGTAGGGGTCTCCTAGTTTTTATCAAAGCAAATCCAGGTTAAGATATGTAAAGTGCAAGATTTGAATTGATAATTTATGAGTAATTAAACAGATTTCTCCTATAGATGGCTCAGAACAGCAACATGACCAAACTCTACTTATCAAGAATCCCCAAGTTGTCTATGGAAGATGATATAATAGCATTTGATTTTGTCTACCTTCCCTCCAAGAAATTAGAAGATCACACTAAATGGGCAAGGTAATTTGGGGACACGTTCTTCCCAACACCGAAAGAGCGAAGACTTAAAAGGTGGATTGGACAATGAATTCATGCTTGTACTAGTTAGACTGAGCAATTAAGATAAAATAATATCTTGACATGATGAAACTTGGGGTTGTGGAAGAGATGATACTCTATGGGCATCAAATCCGTGACATAAGATCGTATTGGAAAATATATAAGATCCTCACCTGCTTCACATCTTACCATAGGATTATAATACCTATGAGCATTTCAAAACATGTCTATTATGACATAACATCCTATAGTTATCATTGCACTGTGAGAAGAAGAGTCTGAGTTCCATCAAGGCTCTCTTATAAATAAATAATAAAGTAATATAAAGTTCTTATTTCCAAGAATTAAGTTGTGAATTCTCTTGAAATCATTTTATCTTTTTAACTGAAACCCTTGTTTGCCAAAACAAGTTGATGTTCATGTTGAGTATCTAACAACTAATAAATATGGAATCTACTACTTAAGTGACAACGAAGGTAAAATCTTGATAATAATTAAAATATTGGTAAATGTATAATAATCTTTTTCTATCTATAACTAGGGCATCATGAGTCATCCTCGCCAAGGCAGGCCAACTTCAAAATCTTTAGTTGAGGCCCTTAACGATAATGTGAAGAAGGTGCTTCACAAAGCCCAGCCCGGTTCTTTAAAAGGCAAAGCATGGAACTTGGGATAGTTAATGGAGACATGGATTGACTCTGTATATGAATATTTTGATGTGGCTGGGTATAATTTAAAAAGTAAGATAGCTCTTGCTCGACTAAAAATCACTAGTGTGGCCTAGGTAGTGTGGCCCAGATAGGATGGAGAAATTACTACAATCCAATAGCTTGAATCAAAGTCAGTTGAGGTGGAATGACATGAAGCGGTACCTTTGTCAAAGGTTTTGTTCTCTAGAATTTCAAAAGAACAAGATGATTCTTGGAATTAACCAAAGGAGGCCTTACTGAACAGATTTGTTTGAAAGCTTAATGAACCTCTTGATCATCTTGTAAAAAATTCAAAACCGCATCCATATATGTTGTATCAATGGTTGAAGATTTTGCAAAATATTTACCACCCTCACTATCTTCTAAGATACATGTTGTCTTAGGAAACATTTCAAGCCCCTCTCCACCACCAAAGTGTATCCATGGGGGGTAAATCTTAATCAAGTCCAAGAAACATGAATAACCAAGGTCCTCCATTGTAGAATTGGAAAAACCTAGGAGGTCAGTACCCCACTTAGACAACTACTTCTAAAGTAGTGATAGTTGATGAATCCATGTAGCTATAGAATACGAGGGCTAATATCAACAATTCTAAGTGATCCAGGATTTTGTTGATTGCCAGGGTAATAAATTTAATCTTTTAATGTAGCACTAATTTATTCATTTTACCTAGGTGCCTACTAAGTCCTATATCAAAAACGAGGAAAGCCAATGCAAGTAGATTTGGCTAGTGTGAAGCTTCTTTTCACTCGCCCATGAGGATATAGGTAAACTTTAGTTTTCTACTAGATGAAACTTCTTTCAAATGTCAATTCAAAATATTACTCTTAAGAATCTAGGATGAGATTCTTTGGATAAATTGGTTCACTAAGGATTAGGTTGACATTCATTGCCGTAAGGGAACCATCTCTTTTCTAGATCTCCAAGGAAATAAAGTGCAAGGGAACCTAAGGGGTATCCACCATTGTAGATACTAAAGGCCTCCAAGCTGCTGAAAGGACTCACAAAGGGATAAGCAATTTATGTTATTAAACTAAACCTATGTAAGGAGACACAATCTAAGGAACCCAAATGGCTAAGTGAATATGCGGATATTTTCCAAAAAAGCCGACTGAGATGCCTCCTAATCGAGAAGTAGACCATGAGATAGACTTGTTGATACCTAGAGCCTAACCCACAGTCAAGTATGTCTATAAAATGGTAGTTCTAAAAGTAATAAAACTCAAGGAGAAATTGAGGAAACTTTTGGAATAAGGGTTTATATGACCGAGTGTATTACCATGGGGTGTACCTATTCTTTTCCAAAGAAAGAAGGATGGAATATTTAGGCTATGTATTGATTACAAAAGGGTGAATCAATTGCCTATCAAAAATAAATACCATATTCCTAGAATTAATGAGCTCTTGGATTGATTGCATGGTGCCCAAATATTTATAATAAAGGTTGATCTAAAGTTAGGGTACTATTAGATTAGAATCAATGAGCAAGATGAGCCAAATACAGCCTTCAATAATCAATATGGGAATTACAAATTCCCAATCATGCCATTTGGATTAACAAATGCCCTTGTCATTTTCCACCATCTCATGCAAGATATTTTCAAAGATCACTTGCATAACTATGTCCTTATCTTCTTTGATAATATTTTGGTATATTCCAAGAATGCTTCTAATCATGAGAATCATATATAAAAGATCTTGGAGATTCTAAGGATATAAAAGCTCTTTGCTAAAAAGAGTAAGTGTACCTTCTTCACATACCGCATTGAATACTTAAGATTTCTCGCATCTAACGATGGAATATCTGCAGACCTAGTCAAGGTTCAAAGTAGTCATACATTGGCTAGAATTGAGAACAATAAAAGAAATCAGAAGATTCTTAGGATTAACTAGTCGATGGTACCAAATTTGCATACCTCGATATACTAAGATAGTCTCTCCATTAACCGTGCTTTTGAAGAAGAATACCCTATTTCAGTGGACGCCCATGTGTCAAAATTGTTGACATTTATGTTAGGTAGTGTATGGTGTGAACCCAGTAGAGCTAGCCGAGACACTTTTTTTTCTCTTTAAGAGGTTTTTTCCCTAAGCATATGCACACACTCTTATGAGTGTAAGTGACCTTATCATGTCACTTCACTTGTACTTCACTCATTCTTGATAATCTATATTGAGTGATGTGCTTCTCTTCTTCTCTTCTTCTCTACTTGTTGTATGTGTGTGTGTTGCTACCACAACAATCTATACTCCAACAATTGATATCAGAGCGGGTTTGCATGGCTCTCACCTCCATAGCAGGTGCCCTATCTTTATCATCTCATTATGTTCTCCCTTGAGCTTCTCCAATGTGTGTGTGTGTGTGTGTGATGCAACCCCAGATCGAGCTACCCTACTGGGTGGAAATAGAATACCCTAAAGGATTTTGTTAACGTATTTAACAGTTGTTATCTTAGTTAACAGAGCTTTTAGGACTTTTGAGGTGTTTCAAACATGTTTCGGGGCCCGTTTTGGCACTACGAGGTTTCTAAATATCCGATCTGACTATTAACTTTTCAGCAGAGTGCATTCTAGAGAGCAAAGTTTGAGACAAACTAAACCAAAGTAGACCTAGTTGGTGAAGGAATATTTTCATAATCATTGGTATGTTTGCATTTCTTATTTATTGGCATTGTTTGTTGCAGCTTTCTACATTTTTTTAACATTCTTATTATATAAAAAAAACTATAAAAACAACAAAAAATCACCAAAAAGAAAAAAAAAACAGAAACCAAACTCTAGCACTCGACGTAGTGCTTATGCATTTGAGATCAGGGAAGATCATGGCGCAGTCTTTCTCTAACTCCATGTATGAACAATATGATTCATCTCATGCTCCAACTTTAGGTAGTGGAATGGGAGCCAGAGTGGATTTGACTTCATTAGTAGTCCTTGACACTAGCACAGAGGAGGACCAGGATTCTTTCACTTCAGAAGAAGAAAGATCAATACTGTGGGAAAAGAACCTTGTGAGATTCTCCATTTTTGGGATGGGATCAAGAGCCAATAGGAGAATTGCATCTCGCAAGCATGTGGGAGAGAGAAGACAAGCTAGGAGTCAAAGGGATGAGTCCATGCTGCACGAAAAATGAACAGCCGAAACCATACTGCGACAACGTTGTGGTATTCATGCTACCTCAAAGGGATGAGTCCATGCACTTGAAACCATACTGCTGCAGCGTTGTGGTACGCATGCTACCTCTCATATCCCAATATACATATTAATGAGAGCGGGATATTTACTTGGAAATGTGGCCATTGCCATCCTTGACAAGTGAAGGCCCCATGATCACATCGGCAATCCTGCTGTCACTGTGGACAAGCCAGGAGAGAAAGGAGTTTTATATAGACTCATTCGGAACAATATACATTATTCCAACCAGGCATCCCGAGAATGTGGTACTAAAGGAAACTAGTATAGAAAATCGGAAGCCGATCAGACTGTTGAGAGAGTCCATGCTGAGGCTAGCACTGACTCTACTTCACAAGTTCCTTTGAGAAAAGTCCGCACAGTTATGTCTCACAAATACGGACAGGTATGAAGACGTATTAAGCAGACCATATGTACTGACCAGAGTCCACCAACGGATCCGTGAGACTACCGGAAGCTCTAGTAACTAGCCAATTCTACCATGCTTCCACTGGACTGATCTCATACATAACTCTTACGTGCCTGAGGTCGCAGATGGTGGTGACTAGCCTAGGCAGGGGGGGAGTTAACCCATTAGCTGAAGCTAGAGAGCCTGCAATCTTAGAGCTTACGGAAGGGAGAACAACCCATGAAGCAACCTCAAGGCCTGAGAAACCCATTGAGAGAACCAAATTTTCTCTTTTCACAAGTGAAGACCTGGTATAAAAAACCGAGGGTTGAGTTTAAAATCCCAGCTAGAATGGAACCAATTAGAAGGGCAACTGAATCTTTGGACATGCCAACATCCTCAAAAACAAGACAAGGATGCTGACCTTCCGTGGACTAAGAGAGTCAAGAATGAGAGGACAGGATCCAACCCCAATGAGTAGACCAGAGAGTCGTATAGAATCGATTATTGGATATCTAATGCCCAGTTCAACTCTATTCCACCCAAGAGAGCCCATATCAGGAATGCCTATAGAGAGGGGTAAGGGAAGAATCTTCATTCGGTTATCCAATGAGAGAAGATCCTTGGATAGCTACTCCTAGCACACCAAAACCAATGATGGCTCCCACAGGGATGAGAGCTCATATGACCATGCATGAAGAGAGTCATAGATTGACACATCCAATTTCCATAGTGGTGAGACCAACAAGAGGGCTAAGGGAGGAAGGAGAGCACAATCATACCAAAATAAGAGCATATCACATTGCCAAATTAGTCTCAAAGTTCGATGGTTTGGGAGATCCAGACACCCATTTGGCTGCGTTCAAACAAGTTTGCACTGCAGAAAAGGTGACCGATCCGAGAACCAAGATAGATGCATTTGGATTGACACTCATTGCTGTGGTATCAAATGCTAGAAGACTACAAAAAGGAAACCATGAGTGACCTAGAACTAGAATTCATAATAGGATTCTCTAGGACAAGTGTCAAGCACAATTCTGTGACACAACTATATCAATTCAAGCAGCTTGAACACAAGTCCCGTAAGAGATTGCATCAACCGCCTCAAGAACCTGAACATCAGATGCCCTACTGAGGAAAAACCGAGCCAAGCCAGGCTAATTTCATTGTTCTTACACTACAAGGGATCGGGCTCATACCCGCGCTCTTAGCCGCTAAAAATGACTTGTGAAAAAAAGTAGCGGGCCCGTGTATCAGCGCGTGTATAATCGCGGCCAGAGACATGCGTGTAAAACCGGGTGTACAGTACCTCTCAGACGCGTGTATACACGGGTATGTAGCCGCGTTTTTTTATACAGACGCGTTAATACACGCCGCTATACACGCTTCTTATTATATTAGACGCGCTTATACACGGGTGTATAGCCGCATCCTGTTCAGTTCCAATGTCCCAGACGCGTTTTTACTTGCGGCTATACACGCGTTTCTTTAATTTAGATGCGCTTATACACGCGTTATTGCCAGTTTATACGCAGTAATACACGCGTAATTTCCAGGGTATCCGGGCAGATACACGCAAGTTTTAGCAGTTTTGACGCGTTTATACACGCGAACAGAGAGCAAAAAAAAAAATCCAGAGAGTGCTATTTGGTGCCTGAATACTGTTCCAGCATTCCAGCACCCAATAGCACTCTCTGGTTTAGGGTTTTTGGTGCATTAGACCATCCCATTAGACCATATTCCACGAAGAACATATGCACGAGGGAGATTAAGACAAGAACGACATGAATGCATACATTGTCATTACACGATTCAAGACAGACATGAATGTAATACTATCGATCAATCAATTCAATATTACTATCAAAATTTCATACATGTATACAAGGGAGTCCATATCTCAAAGTAGCCCATGGCTTGAGTTTACAAAAAAATATATACAATCACATCCTAAATATGGAATGTGATACTACAAGTCTGAGTACTACTCAGACCCAGATGATGACTCGGTGCTCCCCCCATGCTCAGATGAGCTCGCATCGGTCGAAATGTCCGAGGAGTAGTGCTCACGTCCACCCTCTGCAGCGGCGGCCGGTGGATCATCAGCAGCTTGTGCCTGTTCAAGTAATATATAGTATATAAGTATATATATATGCAATTCAATAAACCAAAACCATTCGTTACGAATTTTCAAGTACCTGTCGACCGTATGGTCTCATGGCCAACTCAAACTGCGCGTCCGTAATACGTCCCTCGGCTCTGAAGATGGCCCACGTGTCACGTCTGCTATGCCGGCGAGCATACGCAGTATCGTGGGTTGTGGGCTTCCTCCCCGTAACCCGTCGCTGTATCATAGTCAACACAATTTGTAAGATTAAAACAATTCATAGAATCAATGAATTAAGTAAACAATCAAATAAAGTGGCAGGATACTTACGAACTCTGCCTCCCATGACTCGACGCCGCCAGATCCGAAATGCGAAGATCCAACGGTCTCCATCTGGATCCGTCGTGCCTCCACATGCTGCCTGCTCTTCACGCCACCCTCTGCTCGTTTCTTTGCCTCCTTCCACTCGCGTTTGTGCGCAGTGGCAGGTTTCTCGGCAGGATAGCCACCCGCAGCTACATTTAGCCGGTCATCGTACGCGAGTTTTTTAAGGTGAGATCTTTTATTACTTAAGATCTCCCTTATTCGCGTCCTTCCCCATACATCCGAGAATGTAGCATGTGGGGGATTGGGGTACCGACTGTGTACAGCCTCTATCACCTCCCCAACTAATCGGCTATTTTGATCTTTAAATTTAATAAAACAATTTCTATATGAGTTTGATACTACCCCACGCATGTACTCCATTACCTCCCTCCCCCTCGCATCCATCACTATCCCGCCCCTATCCGTCACATCATAGCAAACCACTCTCTCCATCTCTCTCATCTCCTCCTCTTCCGAACTGTCTCCTCTAACCCTTCTCCCTCTATCTCCTCTCTCACCGCGTGCCCTACTACCTCCCCCACCTCCCCCACCTCCCCCACCAAAGCACCCGCCGCATCCTCCATTCCCACTCTTCCTACTGCTGCGGGTGGAGTCACGACTGGGGGATTGTCTACGTGACGGTGGCTGTGAGCCCTGACGTGACGGTGGCTCTGAGGGAGCACGTGATGGTGGCTGTGAGGGTGTACGTGAGTGTGTCTGGGACGAGGTATGTCTCCTCGGTGGACGTGGAAGAGGAGAAGCTGCATGCCGTCTCGTCGGACTCGGAGGAATAGACGGCACTGGAGTGCCCTGGATACTCGCGGTAGGGGTATAGACACCAGGCAGGGAAGGAGGGGGATGGGCATACATATACTCTGTAAGCTCAACCGGACCAGGTTGGCGCCCAAAGTGATTCATCATCTCCATCAACCAATTGCTGTACGCAAATGGATCGGATGAAGAACCTGGAATATCCATAAAGAACCTGCAACAAACATCATCATGCACATCATGGGCTGTCTCTTGACTCACACATTGTCATTACACAAGTCAATTGCCTGCAAATCATGAAATCTGAAACGCCGCAGTTTTCTGTCTGCAGAAACGCGTGTATACACCCGTCAAAAAACGCGTGTATACACCCGGCCAAAAACGCGTGTATATACGCGTGAAAAAACTCTGCAGACAGATTACACGCGTTTGTACACGCGACCTGCGAAAAAAATTTCTCGAAAAGACCGACCCCCCGACAAAGACAGAATGTCCTTATAAAAGGACCAGCCATTGTCGCCCCTGTCAGGATGCAGCAACCCAATCGTGTGCAAAAAGACAAACCCAAAGAGCAAAGAGCAAAGTAAACAAATCTGACAAAAGAGACAAGGCACAGGACAAAGTCACTCACCTCTGAAAAAGTGAGTCCTCTCTGCTCCTTCTCTGCTCCCTCCTTCTCCCGTGTGTGTGCTCCTTTCTCTGCTCCCTCCTTGCTGTTGGAAGAGGCGAAAACAGGCGAAAACGCATGCACTGTTGATTTCTAAGTTCAAAATCTATATTTGGGGAAGGCGGGCTATTTTTAGTTTAAATATGCCGCCGCGTTTATATTCGCGTTTATGAACGCAGGTATCTTCGCGTGTATATGATTTTAGCTGCGTTCATACACGCGTTTTGCAGAAATTAGCCGCGCGAATACACGCGATTTTTAGGAAGTAGCCGCACGAATACACGCGATTTTTAGGAAGTAGCCGCGTTAATACACGCAAGTTTTAGGATATAGCCGCATCAATACACGCGATTTTGTGCTTTCATTAAAAACATATAATGATTTTGTGTTTTCTGATTTGTACACAGGATGTCATCAACCTCTTCAAGCAGTTCTGGGGAAGATGAGACAATGCGTCATCGTAATCGCGATGTGTGGTTGGGACAACGGATCAAATGTATGTGTAATCGATGTCAAGGATGCATTGTACGAGCACGTCGAATTACCTTGAATCACATCTCCATGTATGGAGAATGGAATCAAACAGGTTTAGAGGTGAGTAGATGTAAATTGATGGTATTCAAATGACTCATGGTATCCAAATTAAATTAATAGAGTTGTAACATATAATTTGATAAATTGAAGCAGGATGCAGTACCACACCCTAACATGGTACCCTACGCGCGACGAGAGCACGTAAAGCGTCGACGAGATGATGCTGGAGCTTCGGGATCTATTGTCAGAGATGAGTGGGAAAGGGACGACAATAGCCCTGCACCCCACGAAGTTGTGGAAGAGGAGGTGCTTGATGATATGGTGCGGAATCTTTTTAAGGATGATCCCAAAGGTATGGACGACGATGATATGGAACAAGAGCATCTTTATAAAGCTTCATCGACACCGGTGTTTGAAGGGTGCACATTCTCAGTTTTACGTGCTTCACTTGAACTACTTAATATACAAACAGTTTATGGATGGAGCAATGCAAGTCTTGACGCATTGTTGAAGTAAGCATTCTAACTTATAAATTTGAATTAGTGGTTTAAGGTTTAAGATTTAAGACTAATTATAATTGATGATATTGGATGCAGGCTATTATCAAACATGCTTCCAAAGGAAAATAGACTACCCACCTCAAGAGACATAGCGAGGCGCTATGTGACATCTCTTGGAGGACTGGATTATGATAAAATACATGCATGCGTCAATGATTGCATTCTCTTTCGTGGGACGCATAAGGAGGCTCTACATTGTCCCACTTGTGGTGAAGCAAGGTACAGAACAGATATGAAGAGTTTTGATGTACCTCGTAAAGTCTTGCGACACTTTCCTATAATTCCTCGCATCAAACACATGTTCAAGTGCAAATCCATAGCAGAGCTCATGTCATGGCATTCCTCACATCGATCGGATGATGGCATGTGGAGAATTCCCGCAGACACTCCTGCTTGGAAGCATATTGAAGATGAGTGGCCCAGCTTTAAAACAGAGCCCAGAAACTTGAGACTTGGCCTGGGTATGGATGGAGTGAATCCATTTGGTTTCAAAAGCACCGCATACAGCGTGTGGCCAGTTGTGTTGGTGAATTACAACCTTCCACCATCAATGGCGATCAAGAAGGGACATCTTATGTTATCCCTTCTAATTCCAGGGAAACATAAAGTCAAGCATATGGATGTTTATCTTGAACCACTGATTGATGAGTTGGAGGAACTATGGAGAGGTGTTGCGGTGGTGGACATTAGTAGGCCTCCCTCCTCTCGACACTTCGACTTAAAAGCAGTGTTGATGTGGACAATGCATGACTTTCCAGGATACAGCGATTGTTCTGGTAAGAATTCTAATTACCTCCCTACTCTATTACTATTGGCTATATATATTAATTAGACGGTTTGACTTTATTATTCTAACTTTTATTTATATTTTAACAGGTTTGAAAACATCGGGTAAACATGCATGTCCTGTTTGTGGCCCTTCGTTAGTACATGAGTATGCTGATGGTTTGTGTAAGACTATATTCGATAATCATCATCGATTTCTCCCCTCAGATCATCCTAAATATGTTGCTAGTAAGAGTAACATTCCTCCACAAACACTTCGTGCAAAAGATTGGAAGCGTATTTGGGAGTCTACAACTATTCTTCCTCCAGATGGCATGAACAGGTATAGTAATATTTTTTCAATCTTGTTTTGTGTAGTCTCTAATTGGATTAAAGGTCACATAGAGCAATCCCTTGTGCAGGTACTCCATTTTTTTCCGGCTGCCATATTGAACCCTAACCAATCCGTCACTGTATGTTCTAAATTGATGACATTTCTATCATCTCATATGCATGATTTATTTTTGAATATATTTCATTGTTGTAAATGCATGTAGTGGGATTGTGTAATGATGTATATTGTAATGTACTATGAGATGGTTTAAGGAAAATAGTTTTTAATTTTGTTAAGGAATTCAGTTTTTTTTCAGTTTTTCTCTGCCATGCGTGTATTAATCCGTGTACAGTGGCGTGTATTTATCCGTGTATAATAGCGAGTATTACCCCGTAAATATTATCGTGTATTTATCCGTGTATTACTGCGTGTATATAAACGCGTTTATACACGCGTTGATAAATGTAAATATACACGCGAACTTAAATGCTAAAATACACGCGCCCGATTCTATTCAAATACAAGCACGACCATACACGCATTCGTAATTTATCGCGTGTATGAAACGCGTGTATGGCAGCATTGTCTTGTAGTGTTAGAGGGATTGAGAAAAAAGCAATTGCATGATGCCTTATATACAAAAAGACACAGAACCTTAGCTGAATGCTGCCTAGATGCCATTGATTTTGATGACAACTTTGCTAGAATCCCTTCAGCAGAGCCTTTGAGATTTGAGCCAACAATCAAGGTTGAGCCTAGCCTCAAGATCCAAGACCTTATGAAGGCATAAGAACCAAAAGACTCGGAAACATTGCAAATGCTATATTCAAAAGGTGAGAAGAATCTTGGAAAACCGCACCAAGGGACATTGGCAACCCTCGTCTATTCCCAAGACGGGAACTAACCAGTGTTCGAAAAAAACCCGGGTATAGTGTAATTTGCACTTGTAGATTTTTAAAATTACCTTCAAATTTGAAACTTAAGGGTACAAAAACCTGCAGATTTTGAGGGGTTGTAGAACAAAAACCTTCAAAATTTGAAAATTTTCTTTATAAATAATTTCACAATTTTTAGATGAAGGTTTTGTACTTTTTGAGAAAATAGTTTTTTTCGAACACTGGAACTAACTTGGTGCCCTATTTGCGGGAGCAATGGTATAGCCCATGAGTGCCTAGTCCTGAGAGCTAGAGGGAATTTATGGTGTGGATACTGCAGGAGATACGAGAACCATGAAACTTCCAACTGCTATCATGCTCAAAGAGCGACGAGAATGTCAGGAATCCCAGCTCTTCTAGGACCTCCACAGTCATTACCATTACCAGCACCAGCTCCCAGTCCTGAACCAACACATGCCACACTACCATCAATGTTTTCTAGGAATCCATATCGGGTAACAGAGATCCCACCTCCAGTGTTACCACCTCAACTAGCCCCGCTCAGAACAACTCCGACCGGCTAGTCGAGACTAAACCAATCATGAAAGAATCCCCTAGCATGCCAGAGTGTTATATTGAATATCCGGAATCGGATGTGGGAAGTCCTCCAAGAGGAGAATTCATCACGGTACAGCTAGGACATGTGATGCTAGACTCAACTCAACTGACCACATTAATGCAAATAGCATTAGGAGCTTATTGAAGGGATATCAATGTCCTAAGGAGAGCCCCATTGGCTTGTTTCAGATGCCAAGGTCCACACAGAGTGGTTGAAAGCCCAATAAAGTCTATCCCAGAGCCTCCAATAACTAATCCGTCCCCTCTAGAGAGATGGTGCACAAAATGTGGAATAGATCACCTCATCAGTGATTGTCCACATAAACCAACAGTTCCAAGCACCACAGTTGCCATGACAACCCCGACCACCAGAGTAGGGATTGTAAGTGAATCCTGCTAGTCTTCTTTGGAAGAGGAAGCATAAATACCGCTCAATGTGGTAACAAGGGCATATACTAAACAACTTCAAGAGCAAGCGAGCCCTTCAAATGAAGTTTCGGCTCAAAAAATAAACAAAACTAAAAAGCCCAAGAGGAGGAATAGAGACAAAAGAAAAGAGAAAGCCTTGGAAAAGCCCAGTTAGTCAATAAAAGACTCTCAAAAACCAAAAACAGGAGAAAGCCCAAGTGAGGTGAACAAAATGAAAGATCCCAGATATCATCCGGGATACATAAACTTTGAAACCTTACCTGAGCTCTCAACAACACAAATCATACTTGAGGAGGATAGAGATTCTAAGAGCGACTCAGTTGTAGAAGAAAGACCGTTAGAACTTAAGGAAAAGGCCAGAAAAGCTTTGCAAGATCATAGAGAGAAATTGACACCATTTTATACATCCTAAGGATAACCCAGGGTACATCAAAGTCAAGATAGTACCAGAACCTCTGATCCGAATCACTCTCTAGACAAAGAAAAAGGATTTGATACTAGTGAAGGACCAATCCTTATGGATAGTACCGATGAGATTTTGGAAATGGCCAAGAAAGTTGTGGAAGGAAGATACAAGATGAGAACAACCCATGAAGAAATCCTTCCTAAAAAGCTGAAGGAATATCCAAACCCCAGAGAGGAAACCTCACCGAGGACTGGGAGAACAGCAAGAGGAAGTCCAACAAGTTCGACTACAAATAGAGGGACCTATAGGACCAATTATAATATTCTTGCATGGAGTGAAGAATTGAAAGGGTTCGGATCTGCACAAAAGACCTTTAAAACCCATACAAGAACTATCACACAAAGAGAGTGTTTGAGTGAGAAGAGAGTGTCTCTAGAGGAACCTCTCACTGAAACACAACAGAAACCTGGGCTCAATCAAGAGGAACCTCTCACTGAAACACAACAGGAACTTAAGCTCAATTAGGAGGAAAGCTAGGGAAGACCAAATGAAACACATGAATCTCTTCATAACTTGAAAAGAGAAAACTTGAGAGCCTTGCATGAACATATCCTGAGAGAAAGAGAGATGCATGAGAAATAACTTTCATTGGGAGAGTCGATGCTTGGAGAGTATACTGAGAGAGATCCTTCAGAATGAGCAATGGAATCCCATGTTTCCCACAGCCATTAGTTGAAGACATTATCATTCTATCCTAGCTCGGAGGAAGGTGACGTGATGACAATCGCTCATATACCCTCATTAAAGCTGAAATGAAATGAAAGCACATGAAATTTGAGAGCAATCCTCTCCGCTCCTGTAACAACTTCAATGGCTAAATTTTTGGCAGGCAAGCTAGAAGCTTAAAATGAAGTTCATCAATGGATGAAATCAAAACTCAAAGTTTTGGGTGACATTGATGATACCAACCAAGAACTGGAAGAGAACCCCACAAGAAAATCAAAGATGTACCTATGAGTACGGTGGAAAAATATTATGAGGTGATGATATGAATGCCACAATTCCTATCACACTGATGGCATTGACATGACTCCTATCCTAGATGGAGGAGCACGAGTGAGCATTTCTACAAAAGACATGTGGCAAAAATGGGGAAGCAAACTGTTCTATCCAGCCAAAATAGTGCTGAAGCTAGCCGATAGAGCTTTAAATTTGGTAAACCTATGGGAATCCTCAAAGATGTTGAGGTAACCTCATCCTTGCTACATTAGATACTTGTCCTAGGTCCATGGGAACACAATTTTGTGACATTGACAAAAATGAGGTCATTCCTAGGACAGCTACCCCAAAACAAAAAGAAACCAAAACATCCCAAAAACAACTCTCAAAACAAGTCTTGAGAAAAGAAACCCTAGAGGAAGTCATTGAAATATCCATCAGAGGATTTTCTACACATCCTGAAATACATTATGGGAAGGTTAAGGTCTATAGGGACCCTTTAAGCTGCCATATTATGATTTTAATGACTTTTTGTTAAAATGTTAAGTTTCTTTGACTTTAGATACCTTCTTATTCTTCAAATGGCTAGAAGCTTGAATTTCAAAGTTTCCCGCCAAAATTGAATTTAAAATTGAGTGGGCAAAACCATATCATGTGACATATCTATGGAAAGAGCTCAGCGAGTAGATTTTGGATCTCTAATCTCTGACAAATTTTGAGCTCATATGTAGAAGTTATGGATGTCCGAAATTTCAAAAACTTCCCCCTCCCACTTTTTGGGAATGAAAAGTACAAAAAGGCATCTTCTAGAGAATGTTTTGACCACCTTTAATCACCCAACATTTTTGTATACATGGCATCACATGATTGGCCCTTTTTCTTAATAACCTTTTAATCACATGGCATCTTAAAGGGCCCCTATAGACCTCAATCTTCCCCTAATGGAAACAAGTTCCGAAGGGGAGGAAGAAAATGATGAAGAAGTGAAAGAGAAACATCAAGTAGTTCTGAGGGAATTTCTTGAGCAGAGGGAAAGGCTCTTGAAAGAAACATTAAAAACTTCAAAATCTAGGGACAAGAAACCACCTTCCCTGAATGATGAAGAGCACTTTTTGCAATTCGTCCAAGCAGTAAATCTCATGGATGAGTTTTGTCCTCTAGAAAGGAGTCCAATAAAAAAGCCTAACCCTAGAACCTCAAAAAGAAGAACCACGACCAATGAGATTGTAAAAGATACAGAGCCATTGGAGTTAGACTCTACTCACTCTAAAAAACTTCAAAATCAAGGAGGAGGCATAGAAACATAGCCATATGGGAAGGGAGAGTCAAGGAAGAACCTCAAAGTTCAAGCCTAGAGGAGAGTGAGTCAGAAGAGGATTCAAAGCAAGCCCCTTCTCATTTCAAGAATTACAAAGTGGAAAATAGAAGAGTTCGCATCCCAACCCCATGAGAGAGAAAAGCCCAAGGAACCAGGCGTGTCCTATGATGGACCAGAAGATGCTAAACAAGTGACCTAGCAGAGCTTGGAGAATCCCCAAAGAAAGTGTGGATAGCCACCATAGACTTGACCAATGAGGAGGAGATGAAACTCATTGAATTACTTAAAGATTACAGAGATGTATTTTCTTGGAGCTACACAGAATTAAAAGGAGTCCCTCCCAAAGTTTGCCAGCACACAATCCCAGTTGTGGATAGTGCTAAATTGGTCAAGCAAATACCCTACATGTACAATTAAACCTATGAAGAAGCCATTAGGAGGAAGTCGATTGGTTGTTCAAATCAGGTTTTATTTATGAAATCGAACATATAGACTAGGTTTCACTCGTAGTCATCGTGCCAAAGTAAATGGCAAAATCAGAGTATGTGTTAACCTCAAAAAAGTCAATGCAGTAATCGTCAAAGATCACTACCCATTGCCCTACATAAAACATGTACTCGAAAGAGTCGTGGAAGTAGAAGCTTATAGTTTCTTGGATGGCAATCAAGTGAGGATAGATCTAAAGGATCAACACAAGACGACATTTGCCACTACTTGGGAAACCTTTGCATACAAAGTCATAACGTTTGGACTTACAAACGCGCTGCTACATTCTAACGATTGATGTCAACCGTATACAAGGAATTCCTACAAAAGTTCCTTGAGATATTCATGGATGATTTATGCGTAAAATCAACATTGAGAAGAGAACATATCCCCCATTAGAGGCAAGTGTTCAAAAGGTGTCGATACTATTGACTGTATCTTAATCTTGAGAAATGTAAATTCATGGGTCATGTGATCTCAAAGAATGGTATATCCATATATTGGGTCATGTGATCTCAAAGAATAGTATATCCATAGACAAAGAAAAGATCAAAGTCATCATTCAATTGGAGAGACTTGAGAGTCCCAAGGCAGTACAAAGATTTGTCGAGCATACGAGGTACTACCAATGCTTCATTTACATGTATGCAGAAATTGCTAGACCCCTATACGCTCTGCTCATTTGCTTTATATAGACTAAGGAATGTGAAGAAGATTTTCAAAATCTAAAACAAGATTTAATGTCAACACCAATTCTGAGATCTCCCAGATGGGATATCATTTGTACATATAGATGCATCGGCTTATGCCATTGGATGCAATTTAGCCCAACCTCGTGATAAAAACATGGACTTTCCAATATGTTATGCCAGTTGACAGCTCAATGAGCATGAGAAGAATTATACCACTATGGAGAGAGAAGAATGGAGAGAGAAGAGCTAGCCATGGTCTATTTAGTAAAGTAATTCCACCATTATCTTTTGGCAAACAAATTTGTCTTCTTCGTGGACCATCAAGATTTACTCTATCTAGTGAACAAACCTTGCACCACAGGGCAAATCACAAAGTGATTATTACTTCTTCTTGAGTTTAATTTTTCTGTCTCAGTTAGGAAAGGGTCCATGCACATCAAAGTCGACCATTTGTCCAGAGTAACAAATGGGGAGTTACCAACGGCGGGTGTTGAGGATAACCTCCCTGATGCTTCCTTTTTTTAAGTAGTCTAGTACCCAAGTGGAGTTACGAAATTGTTGAATTCTTAAGCCATGGACTCCCACTAGACAAACATATGTCAGTGAACCGAAAAAGGCAATTGGTAAAAGTGGCTTCTCCATATAGGCCAGCTTTACAAGAGAGGAAAAGATGAGGTCCTTAAAATCTATGTGCTAGAAGATGAATATATCAATGTTCTAGAACAAGCACATGCAGGAGTAGCGGGAGGACACTTCGGTGATGAAGTCACTGCTCGAAAGGTTCTTTCTACTAGAGGACTATGGTGGCCGACACTATTTGGCAAAAATCTATTCCTTTGTTGTCCTTCAATAAGGATAACATTACAATCACTTTTATCCAATTTCCATTCTTGGTCTTTTCAAGGATATTACCTTACTGTTTTCCACAACCTTTGACCATTTTCATTGATGCGAGATCAACGTTATAGGATTGAGTCTCTTTATTTCAGTCTATTTTTAAAGTCACAGTTATTTGGACGAAGTCGTACTTCTTAACAGGAGCTCTTCTTAGAAGATGTTCCCACTTTTGGGTCTCATCTTTGGAATCCGATCTTCTTTATTATTAGAAGCCGTTCCTTCCCTTCATAGCCAAGATAAGGAATGAGTCGTATTGAGTCGCAGACCTTAGTCTTATGACTATTTGGTCTTTACCCTATTGTTCCAACCTATTTCATTGGGTTATGTCTATCTACAAGGTTATAGGCTACCTTAAATCCAAGGAGAAATATATCCTTAAATGAATAAATACGAAATTCTAATCTAGATGAATTCTTTGTAGACCCTCTGGCTGCCCCCCTCTCCACGTGCATACAACTCGGGAAGGTGGAGTGCTTGCTATGGGAATCCTGGCACATACCAAGATGGAAGCTCCCTCTACGAGCGGTCATACGGCTCCTCCAGTAGGAATGTTATCCGTAGAGAATGCAATCCAAATGGCAGAAGCCATGATAGCAAGGGTAGCTAGTTAGCTCTAGAGCCATCTAAGGGATGCTAGATAGCTCCAGGGCCATGCCTTTAGATAATTTTTGCATAAAAGCAAGACCAAATGGATAGGAAGAATGGCTCTAGGGCCATTCTAGGGGTGGAGAATGGCTCTAGGTCTATGCATTTGGACACGTTTCACACAAAATCAAGGCCATTGAATGGCTCTAGGGCTATTCATGGAAAAATCTTGCA